>NC_092644.1:15316135-15650804 GCF_039555335.1 Amphiura filiformis
CAGTGTTCTAGCTTTGAATTGCTGTAATATTTGTTCTAGGATATCCCCTACCCTGGGAGTGGTACCAATGTAAAGCTTAGAGCCTCCTCTTTCATTGCCTTTCTAAAATAGTGGGTTCAAAGAAAGACTGCAATATGCGTAACGAATTTCAAAATTGTCAAATTTGGTCATATTCGAAGAGGTCGTTGACCCCATTTCCATTTGGGTCATAGGTCAGGATGGTGTCTGTGCAAAGCTCCTAGTCTCCTCTTTCATTTGATATACTATTTAAGTTATATAACCTTTGGAAAGTTTTTCAATACCTTTTCTGCGAGTTGTCAGTTTTCTGCAGATTTTATTAATCCTTAACTGTGCAATGTATAGGGGGTTCAATTTTCAATTTGACAGATTACGCAGATTTTCAGTGTTCTAGCTTTGAATTGCTGTAATATTTGTTCTAGGATATCCCCTACCCTGGGAGTGGTACCAATGTAAAGCTTAGAGCCTCCTCTTTCATTGAATACCAGGTCTATGCAGAGAAAGTGGCGAGAGCCTTTCTAAAATAGTGGGTTCAAAGAAAGACTGCAATATGCGTAATCTAATTTCAAAATTGTCAAATTTGGTCATATTCGAAGAGGTCGTTGACCCCTTTTCCATTTGGGTCATAGGTCAGGACGGTGTCTGTGCAAAGCTCCTAGTCTCCTCTTTCATTTGATATACTATTTAAGTTATATAACCTTTGGGAAGTTTTTCAATACCTTGTCTGCGAGTTGTCAGTTTTCTGCAGATTTTCTTAATCCTTAACTGTGCAATGTATAGGGGTTCAATTTTCAATTTGACAGATTACTTAGATTTTCAGTGTTCTAGCTTTGAATTGCTGTAATATTTGTTCTAGGATATCCCCTACCCTGGGAGTGGTACCAATGTAAAGCTTAGAGCCTCCTCTTTCATTGAATACCAGGTCTATGCAGAGAAAGTGGCGAGAGCCTTTCTAAAATAGTGGGTTCAAAGAAAGACTGCAATATGCGTAACGAATTTTAAAATTGTCAAATTTGGTCATATTCGAAGAGGTCGTTGACCCCTTTTCCATTTGGGTCATAGGTCAGGATGGTGTCTGTACACATTTCTGATTGGACAATCGCATGATTTCGGTGCCGCCTATCAGCCCGTAGACGCACCCCACGCCATCATGCGTCTTGATAATGCGTAATATGCGTGTAGAGGTGTGCGTATGTATCGCGCTGGATGCGTAGACTAGTGCGGAATACGCGAACGCGCTAGCAATACGCGCAACAGAACATGTGAAGTTGTACAAGTTTCGTTCATTTTATATGACGGTAACTTAGTTTTTGCTTTAAAAATTTGCTTACAGTTATTAATATTTAACTGACTAAGAATGAGAATAAACGATAGGAATTTTTATTTTGCCTATCCTCTACCTATGATAGACGACAGGCAGGTCCAATATTTTTTAATGAAATCCGTTGATAGTAAGCTTTACAAAATGAAGTGATTTAAAACATCAGTGATGTACCACCTTTTGGCTTATAACATTAGAAGCATTTACGCTTCATTGATACCGATGCCACCAATTGAACGAGTAGATTTGCCCCTTCATTTTGCATACCACTTTGTCCATTTTTTTTTCTCATTTCTTCACAAAATGCAAAAAATGCAAAAAATGCAATGGGTGTAGTACCCCTTAAGGTCACGTTTTGGACTTCAACATATGTATGGACTTTAACTATGCAATATGTGTATGGACTTCAACTGGAAGAGCACATTGATCAATTAGTAAAGAAAATAGGCAAAATTCTGCACATATTTTTAATTAATTATCCTTTCAATAAGATTTGAAGGATCTACTCCAGTAATAATAGGTAGTATTGCAAATGTTAAAAGAATTTGTCATTTTGTTTCACTTTACTTAACTTAACTATCATAATTTTATGACTTGTATACTTTTTATTTCTTCATGCATTGTACAGGTGATGATGAGTGTACAATACCATGTAAAAATGGTGGTACATGTTTCAATGGAGCTTGTCAGTGTGCACAGGGATGGACTGTAGAATACTGCTAAACTAAACAAGGTATATACATCACATCTGCTTTGTATGATTTTTTAAAACATAGGCATACAGACACTGTGGAAGTCCATGTTTACAAGACCTATTCCAGAGGACACTACACACCATTGGAAAGAATTGAGCCTATAGGTTCCCCATTCAAGATATAATGTCAGGTCCATGGTGTGGCAATTACCTGTCAGATTTGTGTGTAAACATTCACAATTTCAATATGTGAATGTCAGTCCTCAGTTGCCTGTGTAAAATACAAGGTCCATGCATATGCACAACGCAGTAAGACATGGTCTGACCATGGAGGGTGGACTTACGGAGGAATCCTTTTACTCTTTTCTTTTCCTTCTTTATTCCTAGCAAAGTCCAAAAGTTAAGCTGGATCCATCTAATATTACGCTGCCAGTCACAGGATCTAAAATTGTATAGAATAGGATATCTAAAATACCTAAGAGTTCCTTCTCCCTAAGTCTAATCTCCATGGTTAGATCGGTCTAAAGTTAGACCTGGTCTAATTTATTTTGTGCATGTGGACCCAAGGGATTTTAAATGGCTCATAAACTTTTGTATTACACCCCTCTGTTCTAGATGTATCGATTCTGCCTTCAATTTAGGTTATGACTGTCGACTGCGGAAACTTTGTAGGATCAATATGTAATTGAAAAGTACTAGGCATGCACCCAAGGCCAGTAAATACAGCACTGCTTTTGGCACTTGTGGAAATTTTGTCATTCAAAGTGAACACTTCAATGACTGAACATTCTTCCTCAGTATCATCTGATCCCGGGCATCTGATGAAGTTTCTGACTCTTGATTCATAAAGGTTCATCATGAATCCGACACTGAATGACACCCTGTTTAAAGGATGTTCCTTTAAGTTAGTCCACAGATATAGGGTGCACAACTTATAAGTAGTTTTTGGCCCCCACAAAAATGTGGGGCTTCTGTTATCATCCAGATGGTTGCATGGGTGTCTACCTGGTTGGCTATCAGTCCAGGCATCCTCAGAACCATTAAACAACTGTGCTGCATGCAGAATAAACCCAATAACCGATCAACTTCAAAGTTGCTATATTATTTGTATTTACACACCTTTATGTAGGGTCACCTTAAGAACCGCATAATTCTAGTTTAAAATCAGGATTGGTTGAATTAAATGGCATGTGCCAGTAAAATAAAAATTGGGTCATTTCATTTCAGTTTTGTGTAAATTCAATGCCAAGTCTTCCAGTTCAATAATTGTCAATTGCAAGTTGTACAAATAGTGCGACATACACTTCATTGCCTTTACACATTGTTGTGATCATTCTTATTTTTCTCCAGGGTGATGAATTGACACATATGTACATAGTTGGAGTCAGACCAGACAACAAAGATATGAAATAGGAATAGAGAACAAGACATTAGTCGAAGAAACAGAAGATGGGGACTAAAACTAGAGAATTGATGATACCAAGTCAGATCATTTTCATCAAAATAGATAGCAAAGCATAAAACTGATTTACCTTACCATTGGTGATGCAAGACAGATGCGATAACGCGAACGCAAATACGTGTTAAGGCAGAGCACATAAATTTGTCATGCCTGGAATCTGTGTGCAAATACACACTAGTTGAATTCCATATTTTTTTTGAGGTAGTGGCTAAACATTGCCACTTTATCCGGGTCTGTAGTTGTATTGCTGAAATCACCGATCTTTTTGCAAGGCTGAGTGGCAATGATTAACTGACATTCCTCATGAAATAATCCTTTGAATAATATTGTTATGAACACGGCAGAGTATAGACTATGCCATAGTCGATTTTTGATAATGTTATATAATCATTATGAACACATTCAGTTGAACTCAATATTATACTGTACTGATATTATTTTATTACATCAAAATAATTGTAAATGGTTATGAAAAAGTTTATATAATTATATTAACAGTAAAGTATATACGTAGGCTTATTGAATGCTACATATTATAATGGCACTTCAATACTGAACAGTTCTAATTTTAGAATCGACCAGTTTAATAATCGCGAAAGCCTGAGTTAAAAGTCGACTATGAGCATTGCATTTTTAACAGGACTTTGACCGGGGACTTCGTCCCTAACACACACTGACAATCATACTTGTTTATCAAACCAATTTAACCGCAAACACAAAAGCCTGTACGTACAAGACGCGCTCATGCTCCTAGTACACAAAGAGCCGCATAGTTGTGTACAATGTAGTTATCAAAGGTTACGGCACGCGCCGGAGGATTTAAACCATAACGAGATCTGGGCGACCAATCACAAGCCAGATCCATTTAAAGATGCATTACATCATGGCCAATTTTAGTAGGCCAGAAATCTGACAATCTCATCCATAGACAACCGCGTTAAACTTGTTAACGGCAATCGAAAGTCAGTAGTCCACTTGGAAAGCCAACAAACAGAGGGAGTACGGTGGCTAAAAAGATCAGATGTGAAAATCTATCAATTGTGCACAAATTAATTAAAGCAGAGTTTTAAGAGTATGCACAATGGGCAAATGGACTACGGAGAAGTCTAGGCAGAGTTGTTCTGAGTAAACGGCGTTTGAAAATCTTGGTACCATTCCATTGGTCCTTATAAACATTTAGAACATTCGTGAGCACTCATTTGAAATGTATATTATAGAATGTACACGAATGATTGGCAATACTTGTATGTTCTGAAATAATCGATATATTCCTCAAAACGTGTTTTAACAGCTATTCGAAGCTTAATGCTGTATCCAAAATGTCTCTACCACTGTGCAGAGAGAGGTCAAACACGCTTTCGTGTAAACTATAGCACACATTCTTGATTTGGGCCTTTTGTGTAGAAATTACTGGTTTTCCTAAGGCCATGTAGACTTAATATTGCTATATAAGTTATAAATAGTCATCCCTGTAATATTTAGCAAAAACTCAAGGATTTTAAAGCAAAAATAACAATATTAGCCTATATTTTACGTATGATTTTCCCATTTTAAGGACGAGCACTCACATTATTAAACCACAGCAGTATCATGTGGGGAATGTTTGGACTTATTTTGGTATCACCGGATAGAAGGGACCAAATATATTAGTATAGGACATTTAATATAGAAAATTTGGGATTTCCCGCTATACAATACTATAGATCAACATGATTTGTACAGCTAAGTATACGATTTGTCTCTCTGCCGAGTTCATTTATCGTGCTTATGCGCGATTCGTCAAATCAAAATTTCAATAACTACGTCGATGAGTAAGATTTACCATTAATTTTTGGTGGAATAAAAGATAACGTGAAACATAATCATAAGCATACAAAACTCAATTTGCTTAAAATGTTTCACCGTTGTTCATCACCGCCTAACAACTTGAGTCCGGCAGCGTCTGCGTGGTTTACTTCGCAAGGGCAGCTTCGCTTGCCATGTAAACCATGCAGACGATGCATCCTGCATGATCCATCATTTTTAAACGGTGATGAACAATGGTGAAACATAGATTGAATCCCTAAATAATATGTTGTTTTATTTCTAAGATGTTCTTGTTTGTTAATTAAACATTATTTGAACATAAAAATATATTATTTTCAGCTTGTCTCATTATTTGTCGGTTGTTTTGCCATACATTTACAGACCATTTCAATCATATGCATGGTTTACTTAACCCCATCTCAAATTTGGAAAGGATGTTCTTGTTTTAAAAATATTTCCATATCTAATATGAAAGCTTAACAGAGACAAAAAGAAGAATTCAGTAAATAATAAGTTATCAAAATATTTAAGAATCTGTTATACCCTCTATCGTCAGAGAGCTGCAGGTCAGTGACATACAAATCATGGTTCGTGGTCATCAGCTGCTGCTCTCAAAACAAGAGGTCAATTCAATTTTTCCTTGATCATGGGCTGAATATCACACAATTTTGCATGCACAGGCAAAATGTTACATGATCTGTGCGTGTAAAACCGTAAAGTCGTGCCCGGATATATTCCTGGCATCATGTTACATTGGAAACCACATCAGTCTCTGATGTAGCACCTTGTTGGGCACCCCTGCAGGTATAGGAAAACAAAATTCAACTTTCTAAAAGTGGGGATGTGACTGTGAATCACAAAATGCCCTGACTGAATATGATTTTGTTGTAGTGGAAACTACAAGAATCAATGTACAAACCATTAAATTTTTCACCAGAACAACAATGCAGGACTTGGGTCAAGCATTGTGGGAAAAATTAATGCATTGAATTTCGCCAATGCACATCACCAAAATCATATCAGTCATAGAATTTCTGGAATTTCCCTAAGATTGAAGGGAAGGTGGTACGAAGGGAAGGTGGTACAAAGGTCAAACAACCACCAAAAATGTATATTTTTACCCACACTATAATGTCATATCAATAACTCAATTTCCACCAAAAGTGGATGTAAGGGGTTTTGAAACAGAGCTCTTCACTTGTGGATTAATGTTGCTTTCCCTACACCTGGATGCCCTGTAAATGTTCAACATCAGAGATTGATAAAGTAGTGCAAACAAAATAATGGTCACAAATTTGATTGCAAAGGTGGTTTCTAGAAAATGGGTAAATTTATTTTGTTGCAAAAGCCCTTACATCTACAAAAGGGGCAATATTAAAGAAATTATAAAATAGATAGGAAAGCTTGAAAATTGTACCAAACCTATTCTTTTAGTTTCTATTCATCAACACTTTATCCGAACCCAAATTGAATCAAAAGCTAATAATAAACAAATTGTTTTTCTCAAAAAGTCAGAAGTGGATGTAAGGGGTTTTGCAACAAAGATCTTCAAGTGTAGTAAGTACAAACCAGAGGTCAGCTAACCAAAGTTTGTCATTCCCATGTATATTTATAAGCTTACCCAATACTAAAGTATGTTTTTCATTGAAAATTTGCCTCTAATAAATTACTTCAGCTTGATTTTGACTGTGAAAAGCAGGAAACAAAGGCAAAGATGGTGAAATTTCCAATACCTTGGTTTGGTGGTCAAGTCTTGTTACAGTTCCAAATACTTTGAGGGATTTTCAAGGGAGTTGCACACAATGATGCTGGTGTAGTGGCACACAGATGACCCCAACAGATGTGGGGTCAAAGGTCCTCTAGGCACCTTTGTTCCATAACCACAAAAGGTATAGGACATTTTTTGTTTTTGCTATAGCCCCGAATGAAATATATTTAATTATGTTTGTACTCACTCAGGTAGCATTGTGTGTGAATTTTACATCCGAAGTAAGTGCTATTCTTTTTTATGGGCATTTTAGTGTCTAAAATGACCCAAAGTGAGGTTTTTTTTTCAATTTTGCAGTCCATTTCTAATCGTCACCCCATAGACTTTACATGTAAAATAAAAAGGCTCATAAAAATTATATAGCACCTAGTTGGGATGTAAAATTCACACAAAATGCTTTTTGAGTGATTACAAAGATAATTAAATACTTTTCATGCGGGAGCTATGTAGAATTTATTTTAATGTATTCTTTGTACAATGAAATTTCACAATAAAATGTCCATTGGAAACAAAGGTGTAGGGGTCACTTGAGGTCTTTGACCCAAATGGTCAATATTATATGAATAAATAATGGGTTGCTGCTTCCACATATTGTGATGGATTTTCAGGGGACTTGGACACCATTAAAAGTGATCAAGTGTTTATACATTGCAGTTAAACTTTACTAGCCATTGTATCTAATAAAGTAATGCTCTAAATACTGTATTGTATAGGTGAAAGTGGTGTGTGTGTGTGATATAGTGCAAGGAAAGTAGTCACAACCAAAATTTCAAAATACACAAAATACATTTTTTTACCAACAGAGTTATTATTTTGTCAAACTTGGCATTAACAATATCATCAAGTACAAAACAAATTAATTTCTACATCAAGGACTGCCATTTACAATTTGCAGGCAGGAGAGCATTAAATTGATTTTCCCAGATTGGTTGTGATCATAACATCTTTTTTTTTTTTTCTTTGTTCTAAAGAGAACCACAATATAAACGTAGAAAATGCTGAAAATTTCAGTTGATTCTGACACTCTGTGTTCATGAAACTAGCATTTTCTAAGTCAGATTTAAGGAATGCAGTATGAGAGAGATCACTCTCTTCAAAAGGCAGTCCTTGATACATTTACAAGTTTTTTGTGTATACAGATCCCTAGAGTACATAGCGTAATGTAGGTTTAATACTGTATTGTTGACAACAAATTATTGATATTTTTATGCTAGACAAGTTGAGCATGCATGTCTTCCAAGCGATGAGATGTTGATGCTTCCAATTATATTCAATGCATTGTCTTGTTTCCTGTATCTCACACACTCATAGTGATATTAGCAGTAGATAGTGAACTTGGTAGATTTTTGTTTCCCTAACAAACATTTACACTAACACTATCCTATAGGCCTATTTAAAATCATAAAGTTTCATGAAGACTTACGATCGATCTTACCCTTGATTTAACAGGGTATATTTTTTATTAGGAATTTCCTAGCCTCTTAGCCACAGGGTTGGTTGGCTACAAAAGACACAGAGTATATGTGACTGGACGCGGCGACTCAGCCATAAAGTCGCCTCGTCAATTTTGTTTTATTTCGTGTTTAGACAATATATACCATAAGCTTTAAAATGGTATATCATTTGACTTCAAACGATATCCAAAAGCGGGATTATGATTTGTTGAATTCTGTTCCTTCGACAAAATTGTATTTTTTATCGGTTCTTCATGTGTCTCTTTTTCTACATTTCTGGTAATAAATATCCAACAGTCATAATTGGCGGTCATTTCAAATCATCCCCAAGTCAACGAGGTTCAGAAATATCCTCTCATTGTTCATTGTTGATTATACATACCTGGACAAAATACAATGCTTTGTTATCTACCACTTGAACAGGATTTAGCCAAAGCAAACAAAGACAAGAACTATTCTATAGAAATAGGTAGAAGCTTATTATCCTCTTCAGCAGTAGTATTATTGATTGATTTAAACAGCGTTTGATAAGATACTTGATACACCTATGAATACGACCTTCACATACATTTTACACTTTAACTCAGAATACAATTTACTGAGTTTACGGCTGATTCGCCGCGTCCACTCACATATACTTTAGGATAAACTGGGGTACAATTACCGAATAGGGTGCAACTTGCTAGACTTGAGTCCAGTCCTCGTTTACGGAGTTTAGGGTTAGGGTTGGGGTAGGGCAGTCTTGTAATAAGACTAGTAGAGTTGCACCCTATTCGCAATTGCTACTGGCATGAGTGCGCCGACCCCAAGTTTTCAACATTTCAGGATTGTTTCTGGACGGAGGTCGGCTGAAAAACAAAATTACGTTTACATGACTTTGTCGAAATTTGTTGTGTGACAAGAATGAGTGTATAGATGACTAGTGTTATGAAATTATAATAATGTGTATCTTTATTGCCTTATGTACTCCACCTGTACACATCCTATCATAAACTACCTCATCTACATAGATTGTTATCACACTTGTGACGACAATCATGACTTCCCACTCCATTTCACATTACAGCTGTTCATTATATTTATTTTGTGAAACGCACTTATCTCTGATTGGTTGCTGTGGCAATCTGCTGAGTGGAAATTTATGGATGAAATTTGTATCGTACGCGTTAATAGCTCTGACTTTCCAACATCGCATGAGTACAAGCTCGTCAAAGATTAAGTAAAAAACATAATATCATCTGCACTGCATGATAAATGTGTCTACTAATAATGTTAGATATCACCATCATAATTCATTGCACAATATTATTATCATTGATATTATTAGTATTTATATTAGTATTCCTAGAACCAATCAGAAAAGCTGTTAGAAACAAATCGCCTGTGTTTCTTCGTCTTGGCAGCCTTGCCCTTGGCAAGAGTCGCTTCCGTCTTCTTCCAAGTCGTCTCATTGGCAACCTTAGCCTGCGCCTGGTCCTCAACCCTAGCGCAGAACTGACGGATAAATCACTGGCCGTTTTGATGGAGTACGGATGCAGGAAGTTGTTTCGATGGAATAGATTCTTGGGATTCTTCGATGGCGGTTATGAAACTCTTTGAAGACAAGCTACTGGAGGAAGCCGATTTTGGAGATCGGGTCCTCGGCTGAGTTGCGCTGTCTGTGAAATCTTCAGTGTATGATGGAACTCTTGATGTGGTTTTGCTTGGTGATGAGAAGTTTGATGAGTAGACGCCGTGACTGCTAACAGAACGGCTGCCTGTGATTGGTAGGTCACCAACTCCAAAGTTTCTGGAATGGAAGAAAAAAAAGTTGCATAGAATTTAGATTGCCTCCCTCTCTCTTGGAAGCATTTTATTCAAACTTTGCATTTTCACAAAAAGAAAAAGAATTGTAAAAATTTTCCATTTTATTTCGGGAACTTCATGACTTTACCATGTTCTGAAATTTTCAAATCTCAATTGCATGACATTTCCATGATTTTCACAAATTTTCAAAATACTTTTTGACACTCTGCTGCCTTCATATGGGCAATTCCATGTTAAAATGACATTTTTTCGAAAATATGAACTTTGCAATTGGCAATGATTGATGATATCCCAGCTAGCCAAAATACGTTTTTAAAACGTTAAAAAATCGTTTCACTTTGGTTTAAGAAACGTTTCAATATTGCGTTTTAAAACGTAAATGTGGAGTTTTGAATACGTTTCAATAACGCTTTGCATGAAACGCTTTGATTACGTTTTTCACGTTAATATTACGTTTCACTTTTGTTTAAAAACCGTTTCAATATTGCGTTTTTAAAACGTAGTTCTAAATACGTTTCAATCACGTTTGCATGACACGCTTTGAAAACGTTATCAGACCGCTTTCCAAATGCTAATAAACCGCATCACTTTGTAGTCCAAGTTATCATGGTTATGACGTTAACACTTCGATCTCTTGTGCAGTATATAAGACATGAAACCATGAAGAAATACATTAACCATGAAAGTAAAGATGTACACCATGAGATAATGTATAACTCCATGTCCCCAATGTCTTCGACATCAAGACATGTTCAGCGTCCCAGTCCAGTCATGTTGCATCGATTATTCTTGCCGCAGCTGGCAGCATGATTCGGATAACCAAAATATGAAAGCCAACCTTAGCTAGGATATTAAATGTGATATTGAAATACATTAATGTAAATGTATTCTATGCTAAAATTATAAAAGTATCCTTACACTTGGAAAAATCAATTCTACAACTCACTGAACTGAACTGAACATGTGAATTAAAACTAAACCATATTTGGGTAAATTTATTTATTTAATAGATGCGCTATCTATTTTTCTTCCAAGTGTAAGGATACTTTTTGGCGCAGTATATAAACCAACAAGAGATTTGCAATGGGCAACTAGCGTGAATATTATATATGATTATAATCAGAAACAAATGGCACATTTACACCATGTCATGTTATTAAAATTTACAGAATTAAGAAATAAAAGGGCCTCAATTAAAACTGAAAATGAAAACTTACCTAAATGAGTAGACCTAATGCTGTTATAATTTACTCTTGGAGCCGGAACACTTATCATAAAATACAACAAAAATACATGTAGAATTGTATCGCTTTCTTCACACCAGAATCAAATTTGAACAGCTAATATATAGTAGTTGAGCAGTAACCACGTATAGGCTAGTCAAGTATAAGGTCACTGAGATCAAGGATACTAGTACTATTATAGTACTGTGTAGTAGTCACCATTGCTCGCCATCAGTGCAGACTAAAATCATATGTCAGTAATTCCATTAAAAACGCAAATGTTTCGCCCAAAACATAGCTGCAACTTGTCTACAAAATCAAAGGCCTATACACGTTTATCTTTTGATCTATAAACATGATTAAAGGTTAGCTAGGCCTATTAAATTCCACCGTAAACAGTCAGCAATTGAGATTCACAGATATATCCGTTGATGCATGATCAAAACGGTTACAATTTGTTACTAGTATTTCGAAACACACAAACCGCACTAACCGGTGGGTAGTCTTAGTCCCAGCCGGCTTGTGCTCCTTGAGTACGAGGAGCACAAGCCGTCTGGGACCGAGACTAAGCGCCGGTTCATTATTTTATGAAATCGAGACCGTGCGTTACCATGGTTACATCTTTTGAAAGTTGATATATAAAATAAAGCAATGTAAATTTACCGGTACTTTTTACTTTAATTTGCTTCGTTTTTATTCATATCTGTCATCATTCATGCAAATAACGTACAGTAGGCCTAAATAAATTACAGAAAAATAAAATGCAAGTCTCTTGTTGATTCGATAGCCTACTTATTATATAATAAATATTAAATAATTATTTAATATCCAGCTAATTGGTTATATAGTGGAACCCCAGTCGAATGGAACGATCTATGAACATTGTGATTTGAATTGCTTTTTTTTCGTGAGTATTTTGTCTACAATGGGTCTACGTTATTAGAACGCGTTTTTATAACGTTTTGGTTTAACTATTCCGCCATCAGATAACTCGATGTTTATCAAAACGTTTTGGAAACGTGTATTTAACGTTTTAAAAAACCAAAACCAAATAAAACCAATTCAAAACGTTTTGGAAACGTTTTGTGTTTGCTGGGATATTTTGATTATACACCCTTTAAAGTTAACAAAAAAGAAATTTTCAAATGAATATCAGCTGCAGTATTTTTTTTCATTGATTTGAAGGATTTAATGTATTTTCCTACATTTTGTTAATAGCAGATAGTCAAAAGTAATTAATTTTTTTTCTCATTAATATATGGAACAAAAACAATTCTTTTTTGTGATAGTGTTGTTTGATACATAATTTGTCAAAATAAAAAATAAAAAATTAGGAAGCTGTGTTGGTAATGGTCAGGATGGCACGGCAAGTTGTATAATGTTAAGCATGTAACGCGAGTCACAAAAAGAACAGCTTTTTAATGCAGTAAAAAATCTAAAGGGTTATAAATGTTCCCTTTCATTTTCCTCCTGGTTTGGGTCATAACTCATAATTATTTCATAAGGTTTTTGGTTTGCTACAATTGTACCACCAGAGACAGACTATTCAAAATGGTAACGCGAGTCACAATGTAACGCGAGTCACGATATTGTAACGCTTGAGTCACACATATTATACAGCTCTCTATACAGTAGGGCTAGAAAATAATCCATAAATAATCACTAAAACTTCTCCTCCCAATTTTACCTCCCCAGGACTCATAATTATTGTACATCACTTAACAAATTGCAGGACTGGAAACCGTTTTGGTCCCCATCTGTGAATTCAAATTCACAATTTGACTTTCCATCATAAACACCCATTATAAACACCCACTACCAGTCTACCACCATTCCACCCACTACCACCATTCCACCCCAGTTTCTCCACCTAACCCCAGAACAGAAAGGTCATGTTTAAAGTTGAATTCCACAATATAAATTAAATAGAGCATGTTTAGAGCTTTCAAATTGGGCTGTGTTATCAAATAGTGAGTGTAACAGTCATGTAACATAACGCGAGTCACGCACTAAGTTGGCCATTTTAAAAATACCAAACTCATATGTACTTAATGTTTGCTTCAGTAGTATAGCTGCAGTAAAAGGTAATTACTTAGTGGTATCAACTTTTGTGTGCACTGTGCAGCTTCTTGTTTGAGGAGAAATATTGAAAAAGTAAAAGCTCAATTTGGAAGGGGTAATTTTAGTAACAAAAGTCACAACCACATTTTTGCCAATAATTGTTACATCATTACATAGAGTTATTCACAAATTACAAGTTTACGTGATTTGATACATGTAAAGAGAAGATGAATAAATCAAGTCTGAGGAATGTGTTCCACATTGATCAGTGGCAGCCTTTTATATTTGCTACTAGGGGCTCTGCAATAAGCAGACCTCCCCTCTCAGCCTGCCATAAATTGCTTGATCCTCTTCTCGGCCTGCCAAAAATCCTTACCCCTCTTTGCACATATGGAAAATTTGTAGGAACCCATTTTGCAAACCTTAAATGGTCTATATCAGTTTTGCATATACACCAGGCACAAAAAGAAACTCGTCAGTTATAGTCACCCTTGCTGTTCAAAAACTTGATAATTTTGCATTATTCTGAAATATATACATTTTGTTAGTTGGATTTTGCTTTCTCGTTTGACATCCTGTTCATGAAAATCAAGCAAGAATTGACCAAGATATGTGCCTCCAAACCCCAAAATCGAAAGTTGCAATTTTAACGATTCAATTGTGCTTGTTACACTGTGTGCTTTATTGATCGGCCCGTGGTGCTTGTGTACAACACAACGATGCATCCCATTGAAAATCGTTGAAATTGCAACTTTTAATTTTGGGGTTTGAGAGTTTGGAGGCGCATGTCGTGGTCAATTCTTGTTCAATTTTTACGAACAGGGTGTTAAGTGAGAAATCAAAGTCCAATTAACAAAACGTATATTTCAGAATAACCAAAATGATCAGGTTGTTGAACAGCAAGGATGACTATGACTGACAAGTTTCTTTTTGTGCCTGGTGTATATGAATGTTTCCATACAGTTTTTCAATGCATTTTATATAATAAATGTGTATGAAAATTGTATTCTTATTCAAATTGCCAGGTTTTTTTTAAATTTCCATCATTAGCCCCCATTACCACCAACCCACCACACCACCAACCCACCCCAGGAGAGGGTCCTTTTTAATGCTGAATTACAGTATTTTTATAGTGCTAAAGTAAAACTGACCACAATGGAAATGAAATTGAGCGTGTTTAAAGCTTTCAAAGTGGGACCATGTAATCAAAATAGTGAGCTTGAACGCGAGTCACGTGAACGCGAGTCACGCACCAATTTAGCTCAAGTTGGCCATTTTAAAAATACCAATCTCAAATATACTCGGTGTTTGTTTCTGTAATACAGCTGAGATATGAGGTAATTACTTAGTGGTATAAACTTTTGTCTGCAGCTGTTTGTTTGAGGAGAAATATTGAACAAGTAAAAGCCTAATTTTGAAGGTGTAATTTTTTGTAACGCGAGTCACAATCACATTTTTTGCTAATAATGTTTCATCTAGTTATTTACAAAATTAAAGTTTATGTGATTTGATACATTGGGTCAGTAAGTACACGTGGAGAGAAGATGAATAAACCAACTCCTTGTTCAATTGTATTTATATGACATTGAATGTGCTGATTTTATCAAAAATGTAACGCGAGTAACGTGGAATTGCCCATATGGCAAAACAACATAACTCAAGACATTTCTTAAATGCAAGTTATTGATATGAAGCTATAGTATAACCACCATCTAGATACAAGTGATTTAGTAAAGTTACATTATTTTGCCAAATAAATCCAACTGTGCGTGCTATTTTTTTTCAAATTTGGCAGAACAGCATTATTATATCTACTTACTTTTGGTGGATTTGAAATTTATATGTTATTCTGTATACATTTTAATACTCTATGATATGGCAGAGTCACATAACTCATACATACAGTTGTTGCACAAATATTCTCCGAGTGCAGCCCGTAACTTGTTTTGGCACATTAAATTGTTCAAAATGGCAAAATTAGGCCAAAATACATCAATCTACCTTTGAAACGGTATGAATTTGTTAGCAGAGACTGTTGGCAACCAAAAGAGCACCTCCGATATACCCAGAAATACATTAAACGCAAAACCTCGAATTTTTAAGTTACGCTGTTTTGTCATATATTAGAGCAGCCTATGGGGTTGGGGTATGTGACTCACCTGGTAGATGCTCCTATAGGCTGCAGCAATGCTGTGTTCCTCATCTCCTGTAACATCTCCAGTTGATGCTGTCTTTGCTGTTACATTCCTGCTGCAACTGGCTGCTGCAGATGCCGCTGCTGAAGCCGTATCTGTAGCCATCTTGCCGGCGTCAAAGATTGCAATTGGGATTGGTGCTGGTTGTTGACCAGCTGCTACTCGAGCCTATTGTGAAAATAAAAGGATTAATTGAGCTCAAAATATCCAAACTGCATGCTATTTGAAAATCCATCTGTTGCATATTTGTCACGCTTGTTTACTTTTATGGCATGACAACTCAATGTGTATCTTGCGCTTCCACTATGCACAGTGCAACAGTGATCACATGCGCCAGTGTGGTATGGCTGGAACGCTGGACCCAATATTGATTGACCGGCGACGTCTGGGAAAATGGTCTACACACTATGATCTCAAACATAATCATCTGACCAATAAACATCTACATGCATAGAATGACCTTTGAGTGTATTGGCATGATTGGGTACAAAAACTCATATTCCACAACTTGAGGTCAACTTTTGAGCTATACTTATTGAATGGCGGTTAATGAACTTTGTATAGAAAATGAGATCATTTTGGCTCCTAGCATGCCGAGTGATACCTTACCTCAGCTAACTGTCTAGCAGCCTGTTGTCACCCTGGCAGCCTCTGTTGTCACCCCGGCAGCCTCAGCCTGAGACTCCAGTAACCGCTGTGCTGTCTCCGTGTTAGATTCCGCCTATTTCTTTGTGTACCTCCACTAGCACCCTCTCTGCCTTGTTGGCCATAACAGCAGCACATTGCTTGACCTCCTGGAGTTGCTTGTTGGCATCTCTTGGCGAGCCTGGTGAGAAAGGTGATAATATGAAATAAGAGATATGTATTGTAAATGGGTGGCTTTTTTTAGGGCGCCAGCTACGGCTGGGGCACTTTATTGGCATGACTTTGTGAAAAGCGTCTAATTTCACTCTTGCTAGATTTACTTCGCAAGGCAGAACTTGAGAAGCAAGCAGTCGAGTTGGAGAGGTGCAGTCACACCTTTGGTCTCCATATTAACGCAGCCAAAACCCATGTTATGACCCATGGTAGCAAAGGATGGAAAGCCAATCAAGCAGGTTGAAAGGTTCAAATACCTTGGCTCAATGGTAGGGTGTGATGGAGACTCTACACCGGAGATCAATGCTCGACTAGCAATTGCCAGAGATGCCACCAGCCAATTAATAGGATTATGGAAGGCTAAAGCGATCAGCCTGAAGCTGAAGAAACAACTGGTGAGATCCCTTGTCTGGAGTATAGCCCTGTATGGTGCAGAAAGTTGGACCCTAAAACAACGTGATATCAAGTAGAGTCGTTTGAGCTGTGGGTATGGCGCAGAATGCTTCAGGTCAGTTGGAAAGATAGGAAAACCAATGCATGGATCCGTCAGAAAGTGGGCATCACAGAGAAACAAGGTCTGCTCAGTCAGCTGAAGAAAAGAAAGATATCCCTGTATGGTCATTGGAAGCGGCGTCCAGATAGCATTGTTCAGTTAACGATAGAAGGAGAAGTAGAAGGAAGAGCCAGGCCAGGTCGAATGAAAACATGCTGGATTGATAACATCAGAATGTGGACTAATGGTGGAATGGCCGTGGCAAGAGAGAAAGCACACAAGAGAATGCCGACGGTTCTGAGGACTATGGCAACGCAGCAGCATGCCCAGCTTAGAAATAAAATCACAATTTGCTTGGATTTGTTTTTATTATTGTTTACAAATATGCATGGGATGAAATCTTGTGCATAATTAGCTTTGTTTGAAATACAAAATTAATGGACTGATAAAAACACCAAATAAACCTAGACCTTTGACCCAGTTTACCGCCTCTTAGAACCTGATAGAGAGATGGCGCTATTACGATCGAGAGTAAAAAAAAAAAAAGATCTCCAGATCTTAGAGGATTCAAAGCGCTGTAATTTCGCTGCAATGGTGAATCATCACAATCACGTCGCATCAACTAGGCCAGTTGCTGCCAAACGGCGCACACCTATCCGCATTTAGATTGTAACATCCACTAATTATCTGCGCAGCTCCCCAAATTCCATTGGGTGAAGGAAGTTTTTGATAACCAAACAACTAATCACCGATTTTTGAGATACAGGAGGAAACCGGAGATCCCGGAGAAAACCTGCGAGAGCGAGCATGGAATCGGGATAAACCAAGTGCACATGAGTCCTTGGGCCGCGCCGGGGCTTGAACCCGGGACCTCAGTGGTGCAAAGCGAGGGAACTACCGCTGCGCTAGCTCGCCCTCCCAAGTAGACCTATAATCCAGGTGAAGAGCGACGCGTGTTATTTAAAACAGTTACCTAATACCAAAATCATTAAAATCCTGTATAGGCTTGTCAGTTTTGTTTGAAATACAAAATTATTGGGTTAATAAAACACCCAATACACCATGACTTTTGTGTCGCTTTTAAAGCATGTTAAACAAGTTCAAATGCTCTTAAAACCTGATATCCGCGGCGACTTTCCGTTAAATCAATAACCAGGAATGCAATATTGTCAGGTATTACAACCGACAGTTATAATAGCTTATAATTATCATACTATGTCCACTTAGAAAACAATCCTTAACAAACCTATATTTTAAATAAAATAATTCTGCTCCAACAACCCCCACAACATGATTTCCCTAAAGATAGTACCTGAAATGGTAAGATCTTTATTCCTTTTTATTTGAAACCAACCCTCTTTCGTCCCATGCAGTACGAGTTCACATCTTTTCTCACTGCAATAAAAATTCTTTACTTTTCCTAATCTTTCTTGCTTACTATGCTAATGTTACATGATTGTTTTTAAAATTTAAAGAAAAAAAACTGTATCCAAACGGTTACATTTCAGCCCCGGGGTGGAACTTCAATATGAAATGGATATAGGTGTAGGGCTGGCCAGTAAGGGGCATCCGGTGATAGCAAAATATAAAAAAATATATGGTCATTGCAAGCCTGAGAGCGTGATTTTTGGCATTCTGTGAGAGCAAAATTAGTGTACAAAATATGGGGTCATTGGGTGAGAGAGGGACCGTTTGGATCTAAATTAGGGGGGAATTGGTTGAGAATATTTTAATGGGGTCTTTGGGTGAGAGCCAACTCCAAAAGAAGCCTCAAAAATCATTGATACACGACTCGTTGCTGTTCAGATGGAAATATTAGGGTCTAGGTCTTTGGGTGACAGATCTAAAGGAAAACTATGGGGTGTTTGGGCGACAGAGTATGTGCTGGTAATGGGGTCTTTTGGTGCCAGCGATGGTGAAAAAGGAGGTCTTAATAGCCTGGTCTTTGTGCGACAGAGCACGTGCTGGTAATGGGGTCTTTGGTTGACAGCGATGGTGAAAAGCGGGGCCTCCCTACATACGCGTCATCTCCAAAGTGGGAGTGCCCCCCCCCCAATTTTAGCACATCACGTCAAAGCTCCCATTGGGCGCCCTATTCCTTTTTTAAAGGAATTTTTAAAAGGGGAGGTAGGTCAACTTTTATTGATAAGGTTCATTAATACAAGTTATCTCCAACTGATCCAGTACATAACTTCGTCAACCCACAGTGCTCCTGGAGCACTTAGTTATGGTGCTCCAGGAGCACCATGCGCACAGAATATTTAAGTTAGAGTGATCCTGGAGCACTACAGTTTGAGTGCTCCTGGAGCACAAAGCCTTTATGATTTTTTTTTACCATTGTTATATTGTTATTTAGTTTCAATCCGATTTTAAGCTGAATAAATTTGTACACATCACTAACCTTAAAGACAGCAGCTGCAGTTCCCTCTGCAGGATGCGTGCCAGAGACATGCTTTCTTGTTGTGCTAACGAGACAGCCCTGGTCCTCTCCATGTCCGTCAGCTGCCTCACGGATACCTCCAAAGATTCCAGTAGGTTCAGCTCAGCTGCCATCTTCAGGTACAATGCTCCGGGTGAATAATATGTTTGGGTTTGGGGCACATTGCGTACAATATTGGAAACGGGTGGAACCTTGAGAAAAAACAAATTTGATGTTGATTTTTTTTATCAAGTTAACCCCTATAATGAGGATAATACTTAACATGCAGAAACAAATGATAGGTAAAGTAAAGGTAAAGGAGACGATCCTGTATAAACAGTGATCGGAGTGCCCATCTCTCTTTCATTGGCGATTGGGCCAGACTCCTCCATGTAATGTTGCTATAGGGGGGTCGCTACACCTCCTCTACAGCGAGTCTGTTACCTTCCCAGCATTTAAGAATGCCGGTACCCATTTAAACACCTGGGTGGAGAGGAGTAATCGAGATAAAGTGCCTTACTCAAGGACACAACACGATGGCGTTGCCGGGGCTCAAACCCGCAACCTTTCGATTATGAGTCAGTGCCCGTTCCGCTAGGCCACCGTGCTCCCTAATGATAATTGGGCGGGACAGAATTTTGATAGACCTTTTAAATTGTAGCTCTGTGACTGTTTATTTTATGGATTATTCATGTTCTTAATATAAACAAGTAAGTTACAGACTACATTCACACGCAAGAAAAATAGTCCAAAGAATCAACATGTTGCCACGGTAACACAAATTCATCGATGTGGCGGGACGGAATGATAAACTTCATGTATTTGTGAACACAGTACATTTGTTGAATTTTTATCAAAAGTACTGGGATAAAACATTTGTTTCTAACATTGGTATTAACTTCAACTAGATCCTTCTTTTGTTATGGAAGGAATTATAAAATTCAACCCCCTCTTTATAGTACGCTCATTAATTTTTAAAAATCATGTCATTGTGGCGGGACGGAATGTGGCGGGACGGAATTTTGTCCACCATGTCAAAATCAAGAAAAAAAGCAATTGATTCACTTTAAAACTGACAAAATTGTCTTTTCTTTCACTTCCTATGAAAAATTATTGCAAAATATAAACCGAGAAAGAAAATGTTCATCCCTTCCTGAACTTAAAAAAATCATCTCAAAATGTGGCAGGGCCATGTTTTACACCACAGACCCTGAAAATAGCCTTATTGCTGGCATCCTACCAAAAAGGCCTTAAAAATCTAAGTAAACCCTATGACTCCAAAAAATGTTCTTTGACTTCAAAATGGGCAGTTCTATACTAACTACCGCACTAATTCATAGAACAGTAAAAGTATGCCAATTTGACCCAAAGAAGTTGGTCGTTCTGTTTTTTTCTTACAGCCATTGAGGTACTTCTCCTTGGCATTTCTAGCCCACTTGGCAAGTGCTCAAGTATGAGCTGATTGGCCAGTTTCCAAAATTCAACTTCCTCAAAAATTGACTGGCACAGACTTCTTGTTCTTGTAAAAACATACTGGAGTAATTTCTGGCTAATCCTATGTACAATGTAGAGATGAGGGACTACAAGATTAACTGTTGTTTGCATGCAAATTTCTCATCTTTTAATGTTACTGTTTTAATTTATTCAGATTAAATTATTAAAACTGTAATGTACAATGTCCATCAAATTTTTATTTTGTTATTCTTTACTCAAAATACCAAAAGGACATTGGTAATAATAACTGTCAGGAAAGGTTACTGTCCAAAATACCAAGGTAAAGTGAAATAAACCCCACTGGTTATTTTGGCTACTTAACCCTAACGCTCCTGAATGCTACACAATACTACTTGATATATGCGCTGTTCGTGCATGCATCCCACGTGGTGTGATGACGCAATCGCCCTAAGTGATATATAGGCACGGTTTCGCTGGCCAGCGAAGCCCAAGACCCATGGCAAAGTGTCGCCGACCGAGTGCTTGGCATGCGAGGGGTCTCGGGTTCGAATCCCACCCAGAGCAAACAACTTCTTTCCTTCTTTTCTCTCTTTATTCTTTCCTTCCCGTCGCCAAAAAGCCCTTAGGCGGTTAGGGTTAGGTTACCACTATCGAAACTCAGTATAGGCTTCCTTAACCCTAACGCTCCTGAATGCTACAAAATACTACTTGATATATGTGCTGTTCGTGCATGCATCCCACATGGTGTGATGACGCAATCGCCCTAAGTGATATATAGGCACGGTTTCAGCTGGCTGCTGCCCAAGACCTGTGGCAAAGTGTCGCCGACCGAGTGCTTGGCATGCGAGGGGTCTCGGGTTCGAATCCCACCCAAACAACTTCTTTCCTTCTTTTCTCTCTTTATTCTTTCCTTCTTTCCCTTCCCGTCGCCAAAAAGCCCTTAGGCGGTTAGGGTTAGAGCATGAATTATGATATGTCAAAACTACTCTGTTGACCTGAAAAACACAACAAATTTGGCTGCTTCCATTTAGGTGTACGCTCGTAAGTTGGAACATGTGTAAACATTACAAAATGCCACAAAATCAGATTTGGAAACAAATGAACCAATTTCATATCGTAAGATCATATATTACGGCTTTGATGTTGCTCAAGTAACATTAATCTAAATCTCTATTTTCTGTCTGAGTTGTAGCAAGCCTCGACTGAGGTCTCTCAACGCCCATTCCTTCCTGTTGGCGTTCCTTAACCCACCCTCATCAGAACTGGATCAGTATCGCCTAAAATGACTCAACATATATCAAGATGGCCGCGCCCATTGCAAAACGTGTTTATCAAAGTTCGCAAATAAAAAGTTAATATTAACTTTTAGTTAAATTGCAGCGAAAATGTGGCTTATTGATGATTCGCGAAATTAAGTTGCCGCGAAATTAAAGTGTTTTACAGTATATAAAAACGTACCTTCACATCAGATTTCATAGAGGCACTCCTAGTCCTTGCACTCCCTGTAAAATCATTTTCATATGATATGCTCTCTGTAGGCCCTCCAAGAGACCGGCTGTCCCAGCCAACAATTCCCTCACCGGACTGCTGCCTTCAGTGGCGCTCGATGACTGGTACTGACTAGTGGTGCTGGACGCATTCTGTCCAAAGTCTTCATCATACGAGTACCCAGTGGGGCTTTGACCTCTGAAACCGAGTCCAGATGCTGTCACTGGAAGTTTTCCATGGTATACTGCAAAATGCACAAATTGTTTCAATACTGTTGTTATCTGTTTCAACAATCACTCATCATAAAAAATTTCATAGCATTTGTCACATGAAAGTGGACCAAATTGCCACAGATAACCATACAATGTACAATGATGTAAAACTAACAACACCTTGACTAAATCATCAGCATCAGGGTAGTATATTTGGGTGGTGCCTCACAACAGGTTTTATCTCTCAATTTTCCATGGGGCTAACAATTGGGGCAAGTTTTGTGCCCTATATGGCAACAAAGTAAGATGGCGGTGCTTACATAATAATAATAGTGGTTGCTAAAACTAGCCCATATGACAAAATTATACTTTTGCAGTGTTTTAAGCATGGAATGGATACTCCCTTATGAAGTGATTTTAGGATTTATAATTTATTAAACTGCATCAAAGGTTATATCACAAGTACAAGTTTCCAGGGACAAAATCTTATATGGAGTGGGACAGGCTCTGGGGTGCACACCAGTAAATAGCTCCCATTGACTTTCTGTACAAACAGGGTCCAGGAAAATGTCATTTTCTTGACTCCAGAGCGACTCAGTTCTTCAAAACTTACCCTTTCTGCAAGTCGAAGGTCAGATGAAGTCATCTATTGTAGAAATTATATACGGAGTCCAGCATTTTTTTCCAGAAAATGCTGACTAGATCACCCTATAGCCCATACAGCATACACCACCTCACGAATAGCTTGGTGTTTCTGTTTGAAGGGGCTTTTACTATGCAAATCAGCTAATTGACATGGTACTATTTTTAGAATATTTTGCTATCTACTGCTGATAGCAATGACAAAATTAACTAATTTCATGATTTCCCATTTCAATTTCCCTAAATAAGAGCAAGCAAACATGAAGATAAGCAAATTGCATAAGCAAATGAGGAGAAAATACATGGCCAGTGGTGTAGCATCATAGGGGTGGGGTGGGGGGGGGGGGGTTGCAGGGGTGTGGGGGGGGGGGGATAGAGCATCATGTCCCCTGTCAATTGATTTTGAAAATCCCTGAGGAAAATGGCAGAAAAAGTGCTTGGGTGCCCCCTAGGGCCTGGTGATGCTCCCTCACTCCCTCCCCCATAGGTATCAAATAGGATATCTCATGCTACACCACTGTACATGGCTAGTAACTATATAACATAAGCCCTGGGAGTAGAGCCTGGGTACAGTGATGAAAATTAGCTTGCCTAAAACATGTTAAAGGCTGACCAAAAATGGTCACTGTAATTTTTAAGCTTACCAACATTGTGTCCAATGCAGGTTCCAATCAGCCAATCACAGCCTTCTAAATACATGCTCGAACCATGGTGGGAATGCTTTTCTTCAGCTTTTGCAATTATATGATAGAGCACGACAGCAGTGCCAAATTTGGAAGTCTCGCGATGCATGATCATGCATCGTCTTACAATGCTATGTCAGTGATCTGAGTGATCCGAGTATCCATTTCACTGATTTAGGCCCTATTTGTACACAACTCTTACCTTTATACTCCTTCAATAGTCAAAATTCTGCAGGTAGTTAGCTAAACAAGCTAGAAATCACCTAATTGATATGTTACACAGTCATTTGTAGCTTTGCTTTGAAGGATTTTATCGATAACAATTTAAAACTCGAAGGAAAACATTGTGACCGAGGTCAAAAGGTCAAAATTGTACAGGGGGCACACCAGTAAATAGCTCCCATTGACTTTCTGTACAAACAGGGTCCAGGAAAACATCATTTTCTTGACTCCAGAGCGACTCAGTTCTTCAAAACTTACCCTTTCTGCAAGTCGAAGGTCAGATGAAGTCATCTATTGTAGAAATTATATACGGAGTCCAGCATTTGTTTCCAGAAAAATGCTGACTAGATCACCCTGTAGCCCATACAGTATACACCACCTCACGAATAGCTTTTTTGAAAGTTTAGCCAAATTGTAATAAAAAGTCAGATCCTGCTCATTTTTCACAGACAATCTATTTCCCAGGCCTAAATGAGGATTAAATATGAATCAGGGCCTAATAGTTGGGTTTTAAGCCTTTTCTAATGTATTTAATTTAGTTGTATTGCACGTTTCCTCATTTGAAACACTGATTTTTTGCTCCCAGGGTGTAGGAGACTTGTATTTACTGGTGTGCACTCTCTGGGGGACTGATCCAGTAATGGGGATAAGTATTGAATGGGAGGGGACATGCCATGTGACTTATCACTCACCTTGCTGTCCCTTATTAGCCTCCTGGTATTTCTTAGTGTAGATGTTGATCACGCTTAGCCATCATTTAAGGACCTATCCCATGATGGCAGGTTTCTTGCTCCTAATATACTGGCAGCTTTGTTGTTTCTGGCATTGTTGAGTCCCTCTACGGAGGTAACCGAACCTTGGGGTCGCTGATGACGAAGACTGATCTCACCTGGGACCATGTGCTTGAACTAAATATGGGAAAAAAGAGGTCATGTGAAGAGACAGGTCAATATTTATCACTCTTAAAACTTGGTGATGTTGGCATCTTATCAAGTTGAAATTGTACGAAATCATTTTATTGCAAAATGTTAGTTAGTCAGGGAAAATTGTACCTGGTAAGGTGAGAATTTATGGTGCTATGATTAAAGAAAGTTAATAATGAAAAATAATACTTCTCCTTGAACTCACCCCACCCACCCTCTACCCACATCATATAGAATTCATGTGTTTGTTCATTTATTTGTCTCCATATGATCACCGACTATAGTATTTTGCTGTAAACCTTTGGCGAGAGTGTACTTCTGCACACAACCGTTTTTTCGCATTGGACCTGTGTTAGGAATCTTTCTGGTTTATAAATAGCACAATGTACGGTATACTTCGTAACTTCTAGAGGGTTTCAATTCATACTTATAATTCGCCTATGACGACTGGGAGGAGATGAGATTTCCACCCTGGGCTAAACCCTTTTGTTACGGGTTGGGAGTGCAATACGTGATTGATTACAAATCAATAACTCGCAGCTTGCCGATTGATTGTAGATCACTGTAAATCGGAGGAGCCTTTTGTAAGCTATTTGACCCGATCTTATTGTTAGAATACAATTGCTACCTTCTAATTACGTTTCCATATCAGGCCAAAAGGATGTATGCTTTGTGTCAGATGTATGTACTGTACTTCTTTTGTCGTGGTATGAAATTAGAGACCAAAAGTCCCGAAGCTTTATTCTAAAAAGTACAGATAAAACGCATTCTTCTTTTTGATTTTTGAGACAAGAACTATTTTGTGTGCAAGATAGCCTGAAAACCGTTTTCTTTTGAGAATTGAAATTCCTTGTAAATCGTCAGTTTTACCGAGGTTTGTTGTAATTTTTCGTTTCCATGAAAGTGGTCAAGAAAAAGTTCAAAAATATCATATTTTTGGCCGGCAAATTGAAATGTAATTCAGGCTATCTTGCTGTGTTGCAGCTTCGACTTTAGAAGTAAATATATATGTGGGACATTTCATATTTCTTTGAGGTGTTCTCTGAATGATGTCAGAAAGATCATGGTTCAATACAAAACAATCACCAAAAAATATTCACTTGCCAACTTGATATTATTTATTTTGAAGCCGGTCCCTGCATGCATGCATCCATGGATCATAGATTATCAAAAAACATGCAGGCAGCTAGTCTCTGTCCGAGACGATAAGTATCTATTAAAGTTGATTTATTATGTTCATACCACAGTGCCGGGCCACAGTGTGTTCATACAAACAGGGCAAGAAAGTTGTTCTTGGATTCCTTCATACTATATATTTTATTTCAAGGTGTTTAGAAAACATATGTTATTCTTAGCGGGCTTAATTCAAATAGTCAAGTTTTATGTGGCAGTTTTCCAAACATTTCACATTAAATCTTTTCAAAAACGAAGAGAGACTTGTGTCAGTCTAGAATTTTACTTTTTTCAATGCATTAGGGATGCACCATTTGATATCAAGGTTGGGGGGGCTGGGTTGTGACAATTTTTTTAGTAGGCCTACCCAGGGCTGTCAACTTTTTGGAATTGCTTGGCGTGAGACAGAGGCATACCGGGATTTTCCGACAACAATTTTCATTTTGACCTGTGATTATTTGAGCCACGGCCCTCGAGAATCTGAAAAGAGGGGGGGGGTAGGGACAACAAATTATTTGGATGATGTGAGATTTTACTCATTTTCCAGCTTTTTATGTGAATTGTACTACCAAGGCGTGAGATTATACTACCTTGGCGTGAGACCGTGAGAAAGTGACCCAATGCGTGAGACTCACGGCCAAAGCGTGAGAGTTGACAGCCCTGGGCCTACCTCGGTAAAGCAATTTTTTAGCACCTCGATAAAGCAAATATAGTTTTACATTTTGTACCACCTAAATTTTGCGTAGCACGAAAAACGTTCTTTTTATGTTATAATGAGTTCATATCAGTTCAAGTCAGCTTTCGTGGTCAGAGGTAAAAAATAAAGGTTTGGGATATGTACATACCGGGTTTTTTTTAGCGAGACTTTAGCGAGACTGTCAGGCCCAAAACGTTTTATTGAGACAATGCGCACCCGCACAAAAACTTGGTATTTTACATTCATTTTGGTGCATGATCGGGGTAATTTTGGTGGGAAACAGGCTCCTTGCCCCCTTTCTTTTCCTATGCCTTCCCGATTTCTTTTCATTTTTGTTATGCGGGCACTCTTTTAAGGAGCACTCTGCCCCGCTGGTTACTACGCTTCTGGTTCAAATGGTGAGTTTTAGCATGTTTTTTTTCATGAATTTTTTCAAAGGATTATTTTCTTCAAAATATAAATAGGTTCATGTGAGGATATCTCACCAAAACCATACTCGGATCCATCCCCACATATGGCTCCCATCATCACATTTCCAAGCCCCCCCACCTTGATATCTAATGGTGCATCCCTTAGTCATACAGGTTTATACAAGACATGTAGTGTTGTATTTTTTTTATTCGACATCGAAGTGATTACATACATAACTCTTGTCACGGCCGGTCGTTGCATCTATCAAAGAAGTTTAGTCAGACTAATTCCGGGGACGACGGACACTCCCACTTTGGAGGTCACGCGTACTAGTAATGTAGGGCTAGGTAACATGTCAACATCGCAGGAGTACGTGCTTTCGTCAAAGATTTACAGCAATTAACTATAAGATGTACATTTTAGTTTACCAAAGCAGTTTTAACCAAATGTTTCCAAATATAAAAAATTCAACAAATGCGTTACTAACAATGAAAAAGCATTGTGTTGAATGTGTTCTAAACAGGCATGTCATTTACAATCTAGCCTATACATCTACTAATACATTCCTTTGAAATGCTGGTTGGAGAAAACTAACCTTGGGTATGTAGTTTACATTTTCCACATTGCTGCCTTCCTCACTGATTGGCCCTTCACTCAAGGTCTCCCCTCAGAATCACCAGCCTCACCCCTGCTGCTGTATAGACTAGTCTATGGAGAATCCAATCCCTCATTCACTGTAGAAACATGGATCTGTAAAAGAGAGTACATACAAATAAAGGGTAAACGATGTGTTTCAGCAACATTCTAAAGGTCAGTCCAGTCATCAAGTCAAAGAGGCGTGATCAGATGGGTGTTGCTCCCCTGAAGGAAGGAGGTTTCCTGCATTCTGATCCCAAGACCAAGGCTAATATTCTCAACCGCCAGTTCACCTCTGTCTTCTCTACTGATGATGGCTCTGCGGTACCTGATCTCGGACACAGTCAACATCCCTCCATGGACTGCATTACTGTAGACAGGAATGGTGTCATCAAGCTGCTTAGAAAACTGAAGCCCTTTTCCGCATCTGGACCTGATGGCATTCCAACAAAGCTTCTAAAAGAAACAGCAGAAGAAATATCTCCCGCTGTGACTCTTCTCTTTCAAGCATCCATCAATCAAGGCAAGGTTCCATCCCAGTGGAAGAAAGCTCAGATCGTCCCAATCTTCAAGAAGGCTAGTCGTTCCGATGCAGCCAACTATAGGCCGATCTCCCTCACATCAGTCTTGTGCAAGCTTTGTGAACACATCGTACACTGCGCTGTAATTCGCCATCTCAGTGCCTGTGAAGTCTTGTCCGATGCACAACATGGATTTCGCCAGCGTAGATCCTGTGAGACTCAACTGATCATCACATTGAATGACCTGGCCAAAGGATTAGACACCAAAGCCCAGACTGATGTGATTCTGCTTGATTACAAGAAAGCGTTTGACAAGGTCTCTCATCGTCACCTCTTGAAGAAAGTCGAACACTACGGAGTCCATGGCAGTACCCTTAACTGGATCAGGGACTTCCTTACCAACCGATCCCAAGTAGTCGCTGTTGATGGTAACAAGAGCTCTGAAGCGCAGGTGACATCCGGGGTTCCACAAGGAAGTGTTTTGGGCCCTCTACTCTTCGTCATTTACATCAACAACCTTCCAGATTGTGTGTCTGCCTCTACAACAAGACTGTTTGCTGACGATAGCCTAATCTGCCGGAACATCACATCCCCAGAGGACTCAGTCGCTCTCCAACGGACCTTGACGCTCTCCAGAATTGGGAATCTGACTGGCTGATGAGTTTCAACGCCTCGAAGTGCCAAGTGCTACGTGTGACCAACAAACGTAAGCCCATTCTTGCATCCTACTCCATCCATGGCCACACTCTGGAGATCGTGAACTCAAGCTAAGTATCTCGGTGTCCATCTTGATTCCAAACTGAGTTTCAACACTCACATAGACACCATCACCAAAAGGCGAACTCAACCAAGGCCTTCCTGTCTCGTAACATCAGCCACTGCAGCCAGAAAGTCAAGGAAGCAGCCTACACTACCTTCATAAGACCAACTGTGGAGTACGCAGCATCGGCATGGGATACACATACACAGCGTAACAACAAGAAACTTGAACAGGTGCAACGAAACTCTGCCCGCTTCGTCATGGGAGACTACGAGAGAACAAGTACGTGGCGTAACCTCAATGCTCCGTCATCTCAATTGGACTTCTCTCCAGGATCGGCGCCTCGTTAGTCGCCTTCTCATGATGTTCAAGATCCGTTTAGACCTGGTTGACATCCCATGGAATCACTACCTCACCCTTCACTCTTCATCCACCAGAGGCCATTCATCTAGATTCATGCAGCCTCACACCAACTCTTCAGTGTTTGCAAACTCCTACTTCCCACGTACCATCTGGGACTGGAATAATCTTCCAGTGGATCCAGCGGAGTACCAATCTCTCAACAGCTTCAAGACCATGTTGAGGGACTGTCCACTGAAGTAGTCTCACCACCAGCCTATTTTTACTCACACAACTGTATATATTTTGCACTTGCCATCATTTTCATGCTGTTGCTCCGGCTCATGCACACCACGTGGTCGTCTATTCTCACTTATGTGAGCTTGCACTTTAAGGAAGGAAGGAAGGAAGGAAGTATTTTATTCATAATTTAACTGCTGTTTCATGGGGTGCATCTTCCACGCTTGGACAATTTTGAACTGTTTCTCTTGTTTTTAAACTCGCAATTCTAAATTCCCTATTGACTTATAAATGAAAGGAATATATCCATGTGTTAATTTATTTTCACAGTAGCAGCTTGGACCGTGAAAAGCGTGAAAATAAATATAGCACAAAAATTTCCACTTTTACAATAATGCTCTTTATCCTGGAATGTCTTAGTCAGATGCCTCAACAGAGAAAGTTTTATTCCTCAACAGAATTACTGATAATATGGAGCTATCATCAAATACTTAAGTGACAGATTTCAAAAACTTTCAAAACAATGTTTTCTCAGACTTTGCCGATGTCCAAGTCCTTACCTGTGGTACTCTGACTGTACTTGGATCTTATCTTTGAGGGTGGTGCCAGATGGTAATCAAGTCTCTGCCTGAAAGTGTGTCATCGACTGTATGCAGCCTGAATATTGGTTGCTGCATCTGATTCTTGGTTGTGAACACCCGATACACTGGCTAACTCTGACAAACTTCCTACACCTAAAGAAAGTCAGTAAAATCAATTCAATTTCTGAATAAAACCTAAAATGACCAAATTGAAGACAAGGACTTGATCATTGTTGTTTATAAAAATTGATACATCAATTTTTTCCATAGAAATAAATAGCTGAGGATTCAGGTTTCAGCCATCTTTGTTCAGGCATGTAGGAAAATTTGTGGTATTCATGTCAATCATGTGTTGCTCAGAATGTATTTGGAACTAATTACTACTTATATGCAAGACTGTAATTTGAAATGTCTCATGGTGTAATGTACTGATTGTCTCCAAGTAACATCACAAGTTTATCATATTTGATAAGACGTTGTGGTGCAATTCAACATAGGCCTACATCACCCTAGCCATAATCATGTGAAAGACAAATGAATAATATTGCATGAAACACATCTTTATATCTTCTCTGTAAACAAATTTTCTCTTTTTTGGCATCTTATCCAATTATGCTATACACATCATGACTCGAATGTCAAAGCTACTGAACATGCTGAACAGGCGTTTGCTTGAGGAATCAATGACATCATGATACAGACCAGTGAGACCACTCAACAGCACCCTTAAGAGGTACTACACCCCTAGCCAATTTTGTGTCTATTTTTGCATTTTCTCAAAATTATAGTGCATTGGTGACAAGATATTAAAGGGCAAGGACTATGAACAACTATACTGCACTGGAAATTTTATTTCAGCACAGACAACAGTTGTGGAGTTACAGTCAAAAATGAGGGAAACCAATATTTGATCAATAAACCAATAACTACTTGCCTTGAGCTGCTGAATTTTCAGTGCAGTAGTTGTAGTCTTTGCCCCAATAATATAAATATCTTACCTGTCACCATACGCTATAATTTTTGAGAAAAATGCAAAAATAGGCACAAAATTGGCCAGGGGTGTAGTACCCCTAAGTTATTAATGACATTCATTAAAGGGTGTCGTAAAAATGTTGTCACAGAGATTATACAGTCTCCTTATCAGTCGGTTTATGTCATGCTGTTTCTGATAGTGGCAAATACAGAGCGGGGACGAGACTACACTGCATTTGTGGGTTCATTTTAAGCTCATTTATGGCGTGTTTGTTCAATGATGTATCAAAACATTTGGGGGGCGCTGCTCAAAAAACAAGTCATACCTTTCAAATTCATCCGATTTTAATGAATTGAGTGGCTTGTCTGCTTCCGATTTAACCTGACCTTTATTGCTAGCGACCCCAAGAGGTGACCGCCTTCCATGTCTGCTTGAGAGTTTGCTTTGGTAGCTGGAGGGGACATTGGCCTGTAACACAAAGAATTGCAAACCAAATTATGTGGAATAAGAACAAGTTGGAACAAAAAATACTTTTATGACATCAAAGTTCACAACCACTAGTAAAGAGAGACAACAGGCTGTATCAAAAGGATTACACATCAGTTTATGGCCAAAATTGTACCACCTAATTTGTAGTTTCAAGTAACAAGAGCAACATTCATATATGGGTTATTCGTTCAAACTTTCGGACCACGGAGGACCCATAAGACGAACTCGGAATGAATTCAAATTTTGGGAATCTTATTATTTCATCATTTGGCACATTTTAAGACTAGCTACATAAAATCTGGTTGACAAAAGGGGGGGGCATGATGCACCCTACCCTGTACTACTAGAAACCATGTGCAATACCCCAGGTACAATAATGCTTCCTGGTATAACAAACTGCATTTAGAATGCTACACGCAAAAGTACTATAAAATCTCGATATCAGGAGGAGCACATTAGCAACCCCTGTGACGCATCGCTCACACTAAGTGCACCATGGAGGGATGATGGATCAGCATATTTTTATGACCTGTATTCCAGAGATGTTTTTCTGTTCTTATGATAGAGTTCTCTGTTACTTAATTGTCTACAGTCCTGTATTCACAATTTATAAATAGCAATATATAAATTCTTGATAGAGAGAAATGGAGGTTGCCATTTAATGGCAGGGTGCCAGTATGTCTGGAGAGTTGACCTCTAGCACAGTGGGTGGTCTTCCTGTACTTTTAAATGGTAAGGCAGTTGACTTCAGCAACTAGTCGCTCAAAATTTGGTGTTTTTTACCGAATAAAAAACATTATAAAATGAATGGCGCTCGGTAATTTTAAAACGCTTTCGGTAACTTTTGTCTCAAATCGGTTTCTCATAACATATGTAAGTTACAGGATCCCCCAATCTTCAGATTTTTGATACATATCATTTTTATGAAAATTCATGAATACCTATATCTTGTTTTCCTATTCATTTGTATGGAGTGAATGCTTATCTAGATACTCTTTGGTGATACGATGTTGTGTAATGGCTCTGCCCATGTACCCCATGGTGATATATAAATAGCTATTTATAAATAGAGAATACAGGACTGGTCTACGTGCGTGATGACAATTGGATGTGTTTTCTGCGCTTAAGATAGTGTTGGCTGTCACAAGAAGTCCTGTCAATAACATCTATGCTCATTGAGTGGACTGCAACAATTTTCTTTGTGTTTGAAATCCAATGGATATAATTATTTCCCATGCCTGGCTCATTCACAAAACAGGACACCCAGGCTTGCGTCCATGGTTGTGAGAACATTCTGCCTTTAGGGTGATTGTTGAAGGCCACATCTGAGTGTGGAATACATTACTGATCTCATTCGCCTTTCGTTGCATACCTGACTCGCTGGGACATGGTGTGTCAATCGCAGCTAAGACTTCCGCATACAGCAGAATTACCAAATGGTTTTTTGGTAAGAACTACTTGCAGCTGGGTATTTATCTTTGCCCTTTCCTTCCTCTTCCTCTGTTAACCTCATAAGAAGGCCTAATTTTTTAGACTTTCATATAAAAATAAATAATTTACCTCATTTTGTGGAATTGTCTCACATGTGCCTCAAGGGCAAAACACCCTCTGTCACCTGATCAGGCAAGGTATATAATACTGCTTGAGCCCCTTGTTCTCCATGGCTGCTTCCCTCCTAAAATTAAAAAACCCAAAAAAAACCATTAATTGAATAAATGATTAGATTATGTACATGTCGACAAGATTCATAATTGACTGTTGAATATACAGTAAGCCAAAAATTAAGGTACCAGTTGTGTTCACCCTGTATATCCTAAATAAAGACAAATATGTCAAATTTAATACAAACAGTCAATACCTGTACTTTTTAGCTCTGATTTAAGACCTTATTTGTTGACAATGGTTGAGGATCAAAGAAACGGTGACCTAAAACCTAATGAAGAAAAGAAATCAAAAGTTGCACTTTTGTGTTCTAATCAATGAAAGCATACCCGTTACGCTAGTACTAATCAATGGAAGCATGGCGCTAGTTTTCCTGTTCATGAACGCTCTGTGTACAAATCAATAGGGCATGCAATGTAGCAAACTGCAACTTTTAAATTGACATCTTCCTTGGGTTTTGGATCGTCGTGTCTCTATTTCTTGAACAATTTCAACAAATGAGGTCTTAAATTCGAGCTAAAATATGCAGCTATTGGTGGCTGGTTCCAATTATTATATATCTGTCTTTGTTTAGTATATACATGGGGTGAATATAACTGGTACCTTAATTTTTTGGCTTACTGTATGTGGCTAACTCCATGAAGTTGGGGCACAAAAAGTGTGACACATGGGTCAAAATTTCAAAATGACTTAATTCCAAATCTAATGTGTGTTTTAGTTACTTCAACTATCATACTTCAACAAAAAAGTCAGCTTTTGCATTGGAAAGTACAGAAATTTCTGTGGTTGTGGTTCGTTGTTCAGCAGTCAAGGCAAATATCACGATGCTACATGGACAACATTTTAGACTAATTCTTTCTATTTTAAACATACTGTCCATGACATGTCTTACAGTCTGTCCACTTAGAAGTACAAACCAAATCTGTGGCATCGGGGGTCGATGGGGTCGATGCTTTGCGTCATACGCGAGCGCGACGCGTATAAAGCGTGGTGCACAAATCGCGCAGCAGTTGCCGCACCAAAGAAGCATTGCACTGAAATAATTATTCTCATACCTCCAGTTTCCGAGGTATATTTACTTTGTACTTCTACATGTATGTGGACAGACTATAGTAAAATGATACTTTTTATGATGTCCTATCATATCAGATATAATGCCCGGCTTGTTTTCATTTAAAATGACCCCTAACCAGAGGACCCGCTAATCAGAAATTCAAACCCGTTAATCAGAAGGCCCGCTACTCAGTAGCGGGTCTTCTGATTAACATCAGTAGCGGGTCTTCTGATTAACAGACCCTTTGCAGAATCACACCCTCTATTCAGACAACCTGCCACTCAGAAAACCCAGTTCTCAGGGTTAGGGTTAGCTGAATTTCTTTCAAATGAAGAAAACAGCCCACTAGTCAGAATAGTGGGTATCCTTAGTAGCGGGTCTGCCCGCTAGCCAGAAAACCTGCTGCAGTAAAAAAATCTGAGTAGCAAGACTTTTACATAAAATACAACAAAAAGTCCACAATTCAGAAAGTCTGTTATTAAATTCAGAAGGCCCGCTACTCAGAAAATTCTAACTAGCGGGCCTTCTGAATAATGCTTTCTGACTTCCCAGCCTATATTAAGACAAACCGAAACCCCCACTCCGAAAACCCAGTTCTCAGGGTTAGGGGTTAGCTCAGTCCTTTCAAATGATTAAAACAGCCCACTAGTCAAAAACAAAAGATATTCTAAAAAGTCAAATAGTGGATAAACAAATGGCTACTTTCACTTCTGCTAATTTAAGACATTTGCCAATTTATGTTTTAACACAATTTATAGGCTTACCATAATAGGGAAAACTTGTCGTCCACGAAAGGCTTCTTGGACTGCTCATTTCACAAATTTTCGGCTTTTAAAACTAAAATTTAACACATTAATAGTGCTAAAGTGGTCCACCTAATCGCTTCAATTAGGTTTTCATTTTGCAAATTTATGTTTCTTACTTCTCAGGGGGCATTTTTTACATTTTATTATTTTCTTCTAAAATTGGACCTCCCCCTCCCCTTCTGACTGCTCTAGATCCGCCACTGCTCCAAACACACACACATTGTTAATGTCTTCAAGTACAAATATAATACTAATCATCGTGTGTCCGTCCGTCCCACTGTCCGCGCGCGCGCGGCTCACTAACGCGTGCTCACTGTGCGCATCGCGCGCGTCCACACGGTGCGCTATCGCGTAGTGCGCAGAGTACCAACGGGCGCAGTGCGAGCATCGGAAAGCATTACAGTGTGGCTAATCGTGCAGGTGCATCTGATCGGATCAATAGGCCTATTTTCAACACATATTTCAATACGGCACACGTGCAGAGGCCTATTACAGCAGAACATTTCCGGGGTATGGGGGGGGGGGCTCATATGTGGAAGCAGGACATGGCTTGGTTAAGAGGCGAACGATGGGTTTCCAGATTACGGTCAAGTAAGCGTCACAGCTACAAAACTACTAAGTTGATTATTGTGTCAAATTGGGTCTTGATCATTGACAGACGTATAGTTAGTTTAAAAGGTCAGGGCAGGTAGGCCTATAATGGGTAACGGTTGTTACGTAATTAGAGATTGTCCTATCACGAGAACCACCCAACCCGAGAACCATGAAATCTAGTATTATATAAAAATACCCTTGGGCAATGTTTTTGACCCCTTCATAGGAAAAATTCACAATTGAAAGGGTCCTAAAACTTACTTTCATACACTCCTATATCAAAGCAGCCAATCAGAAAAGCTGTTAGAAAAGTATGAAACATAAACTGAGCTCAAAAAGAAACTTATAATTTTTACAACTTGTGAATCACAAGGTCATATCTTAAAATAGTGTAAATCAAAATGAACCAAAATTACACACATGATTACTTTAATACTCTACTCAAAACACATGTCAGTAACCAAGCAGTTGTCCAACTGACACAACAGCAAAATGCACTGTCATGGAAGTTCCTCCACTTTCACAGCCAAACATTTGGCACCAAGCACAATGCTTTCTGCTTTTCATACACTTTTTTCATGAAACAGGGCTGGGCTGTGAATGTGGTCCAGGAAGCTGTTCCATGTCAGTGCATTATGCTGTTGTGTCAGTTGGATAACTGCTTGGTTACTGACATGGTTATTAAGAGTAGAGTATTGAAGTAAACCTGTGTGTAATTACCAGGGGTAGCGCTAGAACTAAACACTCCAGTGTCCGCAGGGACCCCAGAACTTGCAGAAAATTAGAAAAAGTAGGGGGTCCGGAGTAGAGTTTGGCGAGTCCCAGTTGCACAAATGCAGCATAAATAGTATGGCTGTAATAGCGCTAGATTGAAAAAACTGGGGGTCTGCAGGGACCCCTGAACTTGCAGAAAATTTTAAAACAGGGGGTCCGAACTCTATTTTGGTGAGTCCGGGACCCCAAAAAGCGACCTAGCGCTACCCCTGGTAATTACTAATTTTGGTTCAATTTGATGGACAGGGTTTCAAGAATCAAAATATGACCTTGTGAGTATTTTTGCGTTCTTGTCAAGTAGGATTGATGCATTTCGGGCGGAATGATGCATTTATAATTATTTAGTTCTATGAAGTATTTTCCAACATTTTTAGGAAGTAAAAATCATGGGTTTTTTTCTTCTTCGGGGCGCGTGCATTGGACGCATCAACATCAGCGTGCATTTTATTTCTCTCCCAATGAGTACGCGTTCATTAAAATATGAATTATATAACTTTTGCAAACGAATTCCCTAGTTCCACGAATTCCCTAGTTCCACCCCTTCCGTGCCTGCTTTTTACAATAAAAAAAAATTAAAGGTTCATTTCGTATAGGGAATTTTGATTGAATAAACACAGCTGCACAACACTGACTGTGATGATCGTCCGCGTACACTGACACCATGTGATCATGGTGATGAACACTTGCGTGTGCGTGTCACGGAAGTGAATCCGACCATGGCAACACACATGTGATTGGTTAATATTTTCCAAGGTCAAGCGTTCAGTATTGTATTTTGAAATCGCATACAGGCTGATGATTCATTTAATCAAAATTCCCATTCAACCATTGTACATGTATATTTGTAGTAGTATACCTACCATGAAATGAAAATACCATCTCCGTTGAACAGGTTGGAAGAATATTTAATCCCGAAAATTATGAAAATGCTATCCGTTGTCCCGGCCCAGTGGCCTAAAAACGTAGATTGCATGGCGATCGGAGTGTTTGGTCAGAGCACTTTGGACCACTATCAAATTACACCATTCAGTAAACAATTTCCACTTTCATTTATTGATGCATTTCCATGTTTCATGTGTTTGCAATTAAATTGCAACGACAAGCATGACAGGTGACCAATGACCATGCACATGATGCATGTGACTGTGCCGAATTCGAACACCCGTCGCCCAGCGTTCAGACATGAATGACAGAGCTAGAGGAGAACACACATTCTTAGTCAGTGGGAGTGGTCTATTACGTAGCACTTAATCTGATTGGATAATTGCATGATTTTGGGTGTAGTCTATCAGACTGTAGACGACCCCACGTCGTCATGACGATGAGCGTAGGTAACACCCTCATAGAGGTTTGCGTATGTATCGCAGTGTATGAGTAGACGCATTGCTGAATACTCGCACACGCTAGCAGTACTGTACGCGCAACAAAAGATGTGTGAAGTTGTAAACAAGTTTCGTTCATTTTAGAAAAAGGGGAGTTTTTATGACGGTAACCTAATTTTTGTTTTAAAAAATAGTTTACAATTATTAAAATAGTATTTAAACTGACTAAGAATGAGAATAAACGATAGGAAAACGACAGGCAGGTCCAATATTTTCATCGTAGTGGTACTAGTGGATACCGGCTGCGCCGGCATCACTAACTAGTACTTTTATATTGGACCTGCCTGTCGTCTATCACACGGTAGAGGATAGTCAAAATAAAAATTCCTATCGTTTATTCTCTAAATAATCATTCATGCATGCATGACAATCAGCATGACCAGCTGAGTGATTGCATGATAATTTTGAGGCAATAGTCATGATAGTCCAATACACATGATACATGACCGTGACAGTTACACTTACAGAATTGGTAGCAGCTAATGCACGAGTCGAGTGTTGATTTTGTAGTCATATCATCAGTGATTATAAATCAATTTGAAGTCAAAAAGTCATGCTAAAATGTACAAACTTCGACAGTGTTTCCTGTTTTCGTACATGTCGTATGTCCATGCTCATCATCAGCCTCATGTGTCATGGATATCGACCCCATCCGATTCTGACCTCACGACCTCAGGCTTGCACCAGCTGTTGGTACGCGCGCGACGTCAAACTGCGTATACGCAGTGGGAGTGGGTGCCAAACGCCAAAAACCCCGCTAAATTTCGGGCACGTAAATTTTGTCTCTACCGTAATTAATAACGTCAACGCAGTTTAAGCTTACCGATTCATGACATCACATGATTGACAATGCAATGCCATTCATCATGCCAATGATGTGTCATCATGAGTATGACGAGAAATTCCGTCTTTGCATTGACAATAAATCCTTGTTCTCAAATTGAAAGAGAATCAATTATTGTTAAAACCACAAATGACCAATAATTAATTACCTCTTCCGCAATTCTGCTTCAGTGAGTTTTGAAAGTAAATAGCAATGATAGTGATGACAGTGTAAACAACAAAATTCAAATTCTTTCGCCTTTAAATTCATCACGATTTCATTGGTTAAAAGTATCAGCAAACGTAAATAACAAATATGAATCAGTTCATTTCATATATTTTTTTAGCTTTTATGCTAAATTAAAAATATCAAAAATACGTTACAATCAAACAAAATATTATATTTTTAATGTAGCGACGGTTTATCAGTTAAAAGTAATGACAACTTTTATTAAATTAACCATAATTTGCCCGTATTTACTCCCTGCTAATGACTGACCAAGGATACAGTGGGTGTGGCGTGGCATGGTCAGCCAGCGGCCGCCTAGTTTCTTTTCCCAGTCGTTTTCTTTCGCACCTATCTCTACGTTGCTCTCTCGCAGTTTCCAAACTTTAATGGACCCAAATGAAAAGTGTTACAAGAGTATAATTTTCATTGTTTTATGATATAGACCAGTTAAAATAGAAAGGAAATCAATATTTTGAAATCGTAGATACATTTTTGTTGTAGAAAAATGAAAAACAAAGTTCTCTCTGAAGCTTCCAGATATCCTGTGGAAGCCAAAACACACTTTTCCAAAATGAAAAAATAATATCTACCGATTTTCTAATGCAAACGATGAGATATGATAATTAAAAGGTAAGGAAATACACAATGGTCTAAATAAAAAGGCTCTTTGACATTTAAAAGCAAATAAATGTAATAAATGATATTTCAACTTGTTCATAGTGACCAAAAACACAGGAATTTTTGGCTTACAATAGCTCACAGTGACCAAAAACACACAAATCCCATAGTTCTCCAGAAAAAAATACCACCCAAAAAACTTCATTAACTAAAAAAGTAATGAATAAAAGTAAGTGAAATTTATCAAATGACCCCTTTGAATTAACCCCCATAAGACAAAATAAAAAAAAAAAACAAGTACTTTTACCTAAATAATAATAAAATAAATGACCAAGAATGGCATTGATTTCCAGGTCGAAAGAAGGGGTCGTCATTCATAGTACACGCATAGGGCTTTCTGTTTTGTTTCGACTGTTTAATCAAAGGATATTAACTTTTTATTAACATGTAGGGTAGAGAATAACTCTGTTTTTTACCCATTTTGTCATCTTTTTTTAATTTTTAGTCAAGAAAATGATGTTTTAATGTCTAGTGACCAAATACACAAAAACCGGATATCTCAAATCTTGTGTTTTTGGTCACTGAAACAGTAGTGCACTCGAACCAAAAACACACATTTCCAAATTTAGCTCTCTCGTCCAAATTGGTCAACAGGGCTCAGACGGGTGACCAAAACACAAAGGAAATAGAGAGAGAGAGAGAGAGAGAGAGAGAGAGAGAGAGAGAGAGAGAGAGAGAGAGAGAGAGAGAGAGAGAGAGAGAGAGAGAGATGAATCAAGAAACATTATAGTACTTACCATCTAAATGTACTCTTTGCTCGTTATTTGCATTGGAGGTCAACGATTAACAGGGCATAAATTCAAAATGGCCGATTATGCAGGGGTGGAATTTCAAATTTGGTCAATTATTGTTAAAAAACCATTCCAATGTATTTCTTTCGTCATATGGATATATACTGGTACATTTCTTGAGTTATGGGGAAAGGTCAAATGTCAAAATTGGATTCAAAAATGCTCTGATTTTGATAAGAATAGTTTCATATTACCCCGCTTGCAGAAACAATTGAAAAAGGGAATTGTTACTTTGGTAAAAAAACAAGAAAATCGAAACCATTTAGCCCTGTTGAACTTGGCCTATTTTGTGATATTACCTATGTAACAAAACATCCAAAACAATGCAACGTTTCTCATTTTGATTTATTTTTGCCAAAGGAACAACAATTTGAGACCAGTTGGATTAAGATTGGGGCATATTTCTATTGTAAACGATTGTGGACCCCAAAATGTGACCCTTGACCTTTTTGCCTATTATAGATCAAGAACTTTATGTCAGAGACTGGTCGAACTATACTTTTTTCTGAATCCTTTTGATGAGAGTAAGACATTGGTATGGTTTTAAACATTGAGTATGCACATATACATTGTATAATTGGGTATCCATTGAAGAAAATCTGTTAAACTCTCATTGGATTATCCTTCTTGTTTCATTTGGAGGGATCAATCAATAACGATTGTCATTATTCAAGCAATGCCAAATTGAAACATGAACATATTTTTCTGACCAACAAGGTCATTAATGGCCTAAAATCGCAAGTTGTTCGTTCAGTGGTAAAACTTTCCTGGTAACGTTCCTGATTGGGAAGTACTGTATTACCAACAGATGTAACCCTTGGTCTTCCATTTCTTGTGACCTTCTTAGTCCCAGAAAACATTAAATTTTCCATGTCTTAGTATGGGATCAAATAAACAATGACCATGATGTGAATGACAATACTTTTTTTTAATGATTATCACATGTTTTGACAAATTCAGAAAACAAGAAGAATAATCAACAAACATTTTCTTCTATGGATACTGAATACAAGGAATATGATTTTGCTGCACTCTTCAAATCTTGGGCGACATCAATATTCGGACCATTGTAACAAATGAGGTGTCATAATGCGCAGAAATAAGCTCTTCTTCGAATGCATGTCCCTAATTTGGCATACAATTAACCGTGTTGGAATAAGGGTCATTCATTAAGGGGACGTAATTACGTATCGGTAAGTGAGAATATATTTTCTGAATTATTTGGATATATGACTATGTTTGGATGGACAACATTGGATCAGTGACATCCCTCGGAATCTTTTTTACCACCTGAGAACAATAATCAACAAAAACTGGTAAAACCAGCCTACCTTGCGCTGCCACTGGACTATCATGTATGGAAGTTTGGTTATTCCCAAAGTATACTGCAGATTCAAGTAAACCAATCGATCTGTATTCTTTCATTTTCAGTATCGATTTTATTTGGAACGTTAATTAATTTTGATGACACCTTATTATGAAACAAATAATTTTCGTTACGCATAAACCCCAGTACAATCGTGAATACGCGGATTTAGAGTTTCTCTGTGTGCGTATTGCATAGCAAATGAGGTTGTATACACCTCCGAACTGTTACTATCGCTATTATGCAATACGCCTGTTGGTAGCACCTCCCAATCAAGAACTTTACCAGGGAGGAATTTCAGCACGAACTGACTTCCGGTAGAGAAACCCTAAATCCGCGTTAAAATATCGCATGTGAAATAAGAAGTTTTTAGTATATTTTTGCGTTTCCCTGTTTCCTCTTTTCGTCTTCTCATCACTGCTCATAAAAGATCCTGCCGCTCATAAAATTGAGTCGGAGCACAGAAAGTAATTTGCTCAAATTAGCTCGTTTTGGGAAAAGGTTACTACATTAATGCACAATTTTATTGGCGAATTAATCAATGTCATCAGGAAAATTCGAGACTTCCTTTTAATAATAGTAAAGCCCAGATTAATGCTCATGGTGTGTAAAAACAGTCACGAAACCCAAGTTTCCAACATTAATGATTTTTTAAAACTCATTTTAACGCTATTTCCCATGTACTGGTATATTACTTGGATCATGGGATGGGAGTAATTAATATACATGTGTTATTGATATACTTAAACAACACGTCAAAAGTGACAACATAATAATGAACTGGCGTATAATGTATTCAAATCAAATTCCTTGAAGGACTAATACTACCTATTATTGCGCAATCAAGTTGCTCCTCCGGGTAAGCGGGTTGATCGCAAATAGGTCAGACTCTCATTAATACAAGTTCATACTCTCACATCAAGTTGGCGACGTTAATTGAGAAGCGTTTATTACTGCCGTTAATATGCAACAACATATCAAAGACAACGTTTCGTTCTGGAATTGGATAAAATATTCTTGTAGGCATACTCAGAGCTAGCATAGTATCAATACAGGGGTTTTAGCCTACGGAATAAAACTGTCGAAGTTCCCAATGAAGTCTTTACAACAGGCTAAGTTTGTGTATGCTTACATGAATGAAGAACAAAACATTGTGCACTGTATAAAATACATTTGAAACCGCACTAAATTTAACATCCGATTGTTGCTAATCGGTATCTGTAGACTCTTAACTCGCGGTTTGAAGATAACCGCCCGGGGTAAATGTCTGTAATGTTGTTGATTATAAAAAATCAAATTGTTGACTATTAAACGTGTTAACTTTAACTAAGAAGTAGCATAAATGGCATAAAACGAACCTACTGTCGTAAAACCGATTTCATATTAGTCAGTAGCTTTTAACGTTACCAATAAGGCAAATAAATGGATGAAAAACGGTTTCCTAAAATAGATGTTTTCAGCAAAGCTCAGCATTAAATATATCTATCTTCATTTATGTTTTTATTTCACACATATACACACAGATATTTTGTTATTTAAATAGATTAATGTACTATATATAGCTAGCACTATGAAACAAATAAAGCGATGTTCCATGACATTGACATGATTTGCATTCAGAACTTTCAAATACCTCACCTGACATTAAAGATGTTTAAAGAGCTGGTAAGGTTTACCTAAGAATCAGTTGAAAAACAAATTTATTCCGATGCATTGCGGAAAGCTTGGTGGATTTCGGGTGATTTCCCGGCTTCATTTTATATAAAATGGGTAATTGGTTTGTGACGTTGTATATATTTAAATAAGCAGTGATATCTGTATAGATTTATAGAGATTGTATCCGGCTATTAACCTAAGGGAGGATGAACATGGTGAATTGGGAATGGGAAGGCGATGATTATGTTGACACATGAAGTTCCGGAGAGACAGAGCTTGGGTATTGTGTGACTACGTTATATATTTTCAGCTTATGACATTGAAATAAATCTGTTTGGGTTCCAACAGTAGAATAGAACGATCTACCATGTATGAATTTTGGAAACAGAGATATCACGGGACTGATTTGCAGTGCAAGTGCAGCAATACCTAAAACCTCGAATTGGAACACACCTTGGCCTTGCTTTTAATATAATTCGAGCACGTGTTATTTTGTTCCTTATTTCAACGGAAATATCGCGAATATTGCCAGGATTGCGTGTCACCTTGACAGCTTCTTTTTTCTTTTATTTTATACTAGATTATGTAATGCATTCATATCATGGATTATTTAATCGTGCTTTACGCTGGTATATCTGTAATGTTGTTATGACAGTATCTAAAATAACATTGCCAACAGCTTTTGAAACATGACTCTACAGAACTTTAACCTTATACGATCGGCAAGTGATCGTTCACGGAACAAAATGAGAAGATAGTCGTTCAAAGTGATGCATCAGGTATGACATGTGGAAAATTACATACTTTGTAATTTTAACATTTTATCCCCATTCTCTCGTATATACGTTAGAACTATAACAAATTACAAATAAAATCTACGAAACACGTCTATAGCTCTTACAGATCACATAATAACGCTGTTGCTGTTCTGGTAAATTTGTATGTATTCAAAGATTTACCAAAGTGTTAATCTCTGATCTGTTTAGTAAGGTGTGTTTGTCTTGGTGTATCCAAGTATCCAACTGTAAGACGAGTGGGATGGCAGGGATAATATTTTTTTATTTAGCTAAAACAATTCAGTGTACTTTTTAATAATAAGTCATTGAACTTATACGAAACGAGCCAAAGAAGGTATTAATTCTTGGGAATCTTGAGCAATATATTCCATCGATTTACTACATATTGTATGGTCAACATATAATTCAAAATTGTAAACCTCTTAACCAATGTGTTTTTGTACTAAAGTGTTACGACACGAAAACATCATGTAGGAAGCAAAATGGATGATAATGGCGGATAGTATCTAGACCTAGGATACATCGCTAGAATCGTGACGTAATTCCACTCGCCTAACTGTAATTCAACTTTCTTCCCTGATAAAACCCACAAGAACAAGCCGTTTAGATGCCATTTTATTCAACGGATTTAGTACAGATTGTTGAAAGCAAAATGGTAGAAGTGTAATTTTGGAACCTTTAAATTGCTCATTCATAGTATTGTACAACAAATATAATAATTTCAATCAAGCACATGACTGATTATGGGAAACATATCTTTAATAGCAAATAACAGCAGCGCATCAGTTGTTTTGAGTGCACTGTGAAAAATGCTCGCCCACCCTTAAATTGTTCATTTTGAAAATAATCATTTTAATACAAATTATTATATTCCATAATATACCATAATGTAAAGTATTATGTAAAGCATCCTTTGCTTTGGTCAAACATGTAAGTTCAGTGTTCTGAACGACCGGAGTAAGATAACATCTGCATTTACATCCTCAATACTTAACGCGATAACATAATGATGCTGTGATATAGCAGCTCATCATTACACATATTTAAATAAAATATGCCAAAAAGACTCACTTAAATATATTGTTATATTTGATATAATACTCAAAGCTTTTAAGTTAAAACTGTCTACAATTGTCGTATGAAATCATGAAACATTCTTGGACAATGGACTGAAAATCTCTTTTCGCATAGAAAGTGTAAAATGGCTATTAGAGTTTTATACTCACTATTAATATCAATACCCCTGAGAAATATGTCAGTGTTTTATTTAAAGTGTAACGTTGAACATCCAAACATTGTTATCAGCAATGGACGGAACATACTAAACGTCAATCTCAAATATTATGAGCACGACACTGACCGATAAAAAGGGTCAAAACTATTGTAATGTTGAATTATAACAACCAGGATGCTCAAGGTGCAACTACTGGATGCAACGTAAGAGCAGCTGCTTCTCTGAGTTTGTTTACCGTATTGAAATGTTGTGAGAAGGTAATATTTGATAAGGAGTGATTTATTATGAGCGTATCACATACCTGCTTTTTGAAGGATATTTTCTTTTTACATTTTAGTTCTTATAAAACAGCACACAAGAATACCCGATATGGATGCGTCACGTACATACTTGTTTCTGAGCGGATATTCCAAGCATGTAAACAGGTTGAGTTTTTGAATTGTTGCCACAAATAACGCTCAAATATTTGGAGCTTGACCATCTAGTGGGGAGGAAAGTGCCTATTGAGTAGATGTCCAATCGATTTATTGGACATGAATACGAATTTGATACCCTAAAAACAGGATAAAAACTGCATCGCGAGGTTTTGATATTCAGTTCTCGAAACTTCACGCAATGCTTGGGTCCCGGCTTCAACACGTAACTCTTACTGTAGCGTGAATTTGTTCTTCCTGACTTGGCTTACATCCAAACGTAAAGTAGTCTGGACATCGACAGTACCTAGATGTGGCACACTTTTCCTAACATGTGTAGCTAATTCTAATCGGTATAGATACCTTAATAGAATATGTTTCTAGTATTCTCTACTTCATTTGGTTCCTTCTTTGGGTTCACTTTAACCCAGCTTATTACAAAGCCTGAAGTTAAAACGTGAAAACAACATTTAAAACAATGGGTTATTTATTATGTACCGCGCTTCTTGTAATGTTATTTCTTTAGTGCCCAAGACAATTGAATGCGGCTTGTAATGAAATCCACCTCATGGCTATCCATAAACGAAATATGAGTGAAATAATTGTGCATATAAGAACTAAAAGTACGGTAATTCAATTTGTCAGTGAAACATCAGAGGGTGCTTTTTATACAGTAACTCAATTGGTATTAACAATAGCGGTGTTGTAAAAATTAAAATTAGTGATGAACTAATTTATCAAGTTTTTGCAAGTGTGATAATTATATAAAATCAACTCAAGGTACATGCATTCTTTCATCTTCAGTTATCATGGTACTGAATTGTTGTTGTGAATTTTGTTACGCTTAAAGGTTTGACACTATTTTAAAGTGTTGCGATTTGGTAGTTCACAGCATCTTGCTTTGGCAAAAATTGCATTGCTCTTTTCATAGCGAGTGTGTAGAAGATTTCAAATATCACAGGTATACTTTTGTGGTTTTTGAGTTATGCTGTAGGAGGGCTGAGACACCTTTAACACTTACATAAACGTACACAACTCATTAACAATTATAAATCAAGCAGGGTTTGAAAGTATATAGTTTTTAGCATGAACTTTTGCAAAACATCAAAGTGTTATTTTTCAATAATATGTTGATTGCAGGCCCGTACACAGGTTTTTTTTTTTGGGGGTGCTGATTTTGAAAAAGTGGACCTTTTTTTCCAAGGGGGGCGATTTTGTAAAAAGTGGACTTTTCCTCAAAAATTTGGACCTTTTTTGGCTAAAAAAGCGTAAAAACCATGATTTTTTGCATTGCAAGTAAATGATTTTTGTGACGTTCAAATTAATACGTTAGCAGTGAAATAACACAATCGCATATGAAAGAACAAGTTACTAATAAACGTTACATTTTTGATTTTCATCTATCCGTCATCTCATAAAAGGTTCGGATGTAGCCATACATTAAAAAGTAAATGCTTTCACTACTTTGTATTCCGGTTCATTGACTCGGAGCAGAGGAAGTAACGATCTCAATAATTATCTCATTTTGGGAAGAGGTCACTCAATTACTGCGCAATTTTTATTGGTGATTCAATTTAGATTTTGCCGATTGATTTTTCATAAAGAATATGTATCCTGACTGTAAAATTAGAAGTGTTGTTGTCCTCGGGCAAATAGTACAATAGTTCACCTCACCACCCTTTATATATGAGTTTTTAGTAAACTAAATTATGTGCGCATTTTTAAATTGACTCTCCATCAAAGCTAGGGTACAGAATTTTATTTCATAAACAAGAAAAACTTAAAGGACGGGTATTTTGTATTATTTACTATTAATCAATAAATAATTGCCCTTCTCAATGGCTTTCTGAAACTTTCTCTCTAGGTGTACTATGAAATTAACTTACAATTCCTGGTAATTTGTTTTTCATCAAAAGAAGCATAGCAATCAAATTATACTTTTAAATTAGTTCGGGGGACATATAACTTACTGTATTTGCTACAACGAACAAAAACCGTTCAACTGATTTGAATACTTTTATTCCACGCTGCGGTACCGAGGAAAATGATCGGAAACAATCCAAAGCTGTTAAAACCATCTACAATTAAGGGTTAATATTAATGCTGGATTAAGAGTGAGGACACAATCCCCAGTTCAGTAACACGAAGGGTCAAAACACTGCGGTTTCTTTGAAATTGTTTGAACGAAGCTGTCAAGCCGTCCGCGGGCACTCCTAGAAAATCACTTGACAAGCAATCTTATTACACAGTGTCATTATTTTCCCTTGAGGTGTACTCATTGCTATATGCTGTCACGTTTGTTAATTAAGGTTTAGTTACAATGTGATTTTTTTTTTGCGATTCCCTTTAATATGTGCATAACAACTGTTACACCTGCCTGTCAGTTATACCTTTTACTAGAGTTGAAGTACACCTGTTGTCAGAAACATACAGAATTAACCTAGAGTCCGAAGTATACTTCTATCTAGAAACACTAATCCAAAATGGTCATTCACATGCGAAATCACCCGGCATATCCAAAGAAAAAAAGCCATGAAACTGCAAGACCCCTAAAGGCAAGTAATGGTCAATTTGAAGTAACATTCAGAGAAATATTTAATTGGTTTGTGTATTTTGTTGAATGTACATTGGATATTAGATCCGAATAAGCTTAAATTTGGCCTGCTGTTGCAAAATGCCACTTTCCGTTTTCCGCGAAATTTCTCCTTTTTCCGTAAACGGAAAACTACGGGCTCTAGATAATCCATTGACGCAAAACCTTTATTTCATGTCGACAGGCTTGGTATTGGAAAATGCCTTTAAATTTACCACACTCAGAAATGTTACCATTTTTCAAGTAAAATTGATTTGTGAAGATAATTTGATACAAGTTCGGCAGAGAGACGAATAGCAGTTTTGCTATGAACTATATCTACTGCGAGGGGTGCTTCAGGTGATTTGCTAGCGCTAAGCGTTAGTAGCGATCCAGGGTTTTTTTAATGTTTTTTTTATATCTTTCAACAGAGGGCATCGTTACTGATTTTTTACTTGTGAAAATGTTAAACTTTTATACCTACATGCCGTGATCACAATAATAGAGTGTTGAGTATTACAAAGCTGAAAGGTATGTACGAAAAGGATGTTTATTCAATCACAAATTGATTTTAACGATATGAGTTTGACAGAGTGCCGAATACGAATCCGTTTCTTTGTTAAATTCATGTAACGCATAACCACTCTTGAATTTGGCTATTCTGTTTAAATTCCACTCTACCCCTGTAGAAGATTTTGCGACAGTTCCATTTGAATTTCATGCACCCTCTGAGAAATATTCAACATGAATCTTCCACTAAGGGAGGGTGAGATTCAAATGGAATTGCTAACCATTTGAATTTCATACTGCCCCGTGAAAGATATTTCCAAAATCTTCCACAGGAGTAGTGTGCATTTTAAATGGAACAGTCCATTATAGGATCAGATACCATACGAGATAGAGCACGAGAGGGCAGTATAGCAATTCTGTAACGATGGAAAGTATTTATTCATCGTGTTATGACAAGTGAGCGAAAGAAGGCTACATAGTGGACTATTTAACGGTGCAGTGATGCATCGCTGATCCCTGTTCTAATATTTAATGCGAACATGAATTTAGCAACGAAACCAATCTTTATTCAACAATATGTAAAGTTAGCGGAAAACGTCATACATAGTTGTTTGTGTATTCAAACTCTCCACTCCCTATTTAAACCTTTTTAGGTTAAATGCACATAATTGTACCCGAATTGTACAAATTATCTAAAGGTTACTAGAATCTGTAACCATCGTATGCACTGCAAGATGGTGTGTTTTTTGTTATATATAGAATTTAAAAATCCACTTGTCATGTTCGTAAAGTCAAACTCAGAACTTCTACGATGCAGATGATCTACTGATGTTAATTTTAAATATATTTGAGTAGGCGTATTCTGAATATAAGAGAGGTGTGACTTGCACAGTAATACGTTCGCACCCTGATGATTATAAATGATTGCCCACGATCTAGACTTAAAGGAACACAAACAGAAAAATGAGCTATAAGAGCATTATTACCTTTGTTGTGAAATTACGATGTTAGAGAAAGACGGGTGTAAGGTCATCTGAGTATCTTAAGAGAGCAGTACCATACATTGATAAGTTCAGCTAATTAAAATGGGAATGACGTGGGCATAAATCGATTCATTGAATCCTCTCTCAAATCATTTACTTTCTCGGTCTAATATCTTAATATCCTATGTTGTCAAAATTATATTGGTCATTGCTGTCTAAGTGCGTGTAAGCCGCAGTGTCTCCGCAGTCACTGCTAATTGTTTCCTATGCTGGTACTTGTGCTTCGCTGTCTCCCCTGTGTATGGGTGTCATCGCATCCACTGCCATCACACTGAATTGCTTTCCCCGGGTGTTTTTTTTGCGCAAAAACTCCAGTTCATCAGATTATGAATGAGGGCACGGTGGCTCATTGGTTACGGCCTTGGACTCGTAATCTGAGAGCTTGTTCGACGTGCGTGGGTTCGATTCCCCGTCCCACCACCGTGTTGTGCCCTTGGGCAAGGCGCTTTGCCTCGTTTGCCTCACCCCACCCAGGTGCAATGGGAAGCTGTTAGGGGTAGTCACAGTCGCTGTACTGATGGACCCTGCGCCACTTGTAGGCTGCAAACGTGGTTCCGACATATTCTAGTGACGGCGGAATAAATGTAAAGCGCTTTGAGGCTGTTTACGGCATAAAGCGCTATATAAATATCTACATTTATTTATTTATTTATTATAATCTCAAATTGATACCTGGATGAATGATTTTCACAGTCGTACTTGTAGTTACAAAATTGATGACAAATTGCAACTCATTTCTTTTATATAAGGACGTTAATATTTATTTCTTCATCTCCCTAAGTTTCTCAAGTTCTCTCTCTGTCTCTCTCCCTCTCTCCCCCTCTCCCTCTCTCTTTCTCTTTCTCGATCTGCTTCAAATATCTTCGTCTTACCTATCCTATAAATAGAAGTAACATTACATGTTTGTATAGAAATCTCTACCTTCTGCATCCTTTTAGTAAAGACATTCACCCGTGATAAGTGTTACGAAATGCACAATATCATCACTTTCAATTGTGATGTTATCTTTTGATTTGTAATTCAATGATCTATATTCAAAGCACATTCAATGTTGTAATCAACGAATGATTGGTTTTGTACACATTACGATTGAGACGATTTGAAAACAAAAAAGACAAACATCTTATTTAGTTACTGCTATCACATTATAATCTTGTCATTTCAAATTATGTCAAGGCCTTGCGTAGTATTGTCCAAACCATTCTCCCAATCCGCCCTTGCTCTGTAGTGTTAAGTGGATAGAAACCGATTTTTGTATTACACTTAAAAGGGTTCAAATCCAAAAATGCACTATCATACACAAAAACAACGTAACAAGTTTCCATTTCAAGAACTATTTTTAGTATTTCTTTAGGAAAGTCCCATTAGTAGAGAGGGACAATTTTTAGGTAGTAATTCAAACTGGTGTGATATTATTATACAAGTATTCAAGGGAACATGAGACTGCAAGAAGTTGCACTGATTTAAGATAACATCATAGTGTGACCCTAATTTAGGTTATTAAATAGGCAAAAATGTTTTCATGATCAATGATCATACAGTGATATACACACCGTGCACACACACCAATCACCCCCATGCGAAATACGCCGTGCAGTTCAAATTAAGGGGAAAATGACAAACGAGAAATACTTTTGAAAATACCACGAAAAAAACCTTTAATTTAAGAGAGCAGTCCTTAAATATGTAATTAAAAAATATTGAATCACTCAATTGTGAATTTCTTTTTCATTTCATTCTTTTTTTTTCCTGCTGTTATTTCCATGATTGTAATATTTCAGTTGCCAATTTTACAAGACATACATGCAGTAACGACAAACAGCAATCCAAAATGCTTGCTTATCATCGAGAGGATTAATTTAAAACAAATAAAATAGAGAATACCAGCCGGGGTTAGTAAATCATATTTAGGGTACAGTTTTGGAATAACGGTCACCCGAGGTATGTAGAATAACATTTGGACAATAGCAAAAGAAAATTCTGATATGTTGTAATTTATTTTATCAACACAGGGAACATAGAAACCAAATTATACTTAGTTTCTGCTATAACTAGCATAATTTGTCATTTTATAAGTTCTTTTTAGTTGTATTTGGCGTAAATGGTGATGTAACATTGAATGGCTCTTTATTTCCTATGAAATATTTCTCATCTTTCAACAATATGGGGAAATGCTAAAAATTTTTTTTTGTTACTGTAAGGGTGTCCATTTGTTGAATGAATCTATATTGATTTTGGACAAGATATATACATAATATGTATACGTGGTATAGATACTCAATGTTAACAAAACAAGCGTGCTGATTCATAAGATATCAATTCCCGCCATCCATACGGTTCTTCCTGCAGTCACGAGCAGACTTGTCCATTATATCCACAAATATAGTGCCAGGGGGTGGTCCATACAATCACCCCCCTGTTTGCACCTGTATGTAGGTTTCTGACCAAAATAACCTCACATCTTCGTTTTTATAATAATTATCCTTTGCATACTACTTCGCATATCTTTACACTATTTGTATTCTAGATACCTGTGATTTCCTTTCAACATCCTTTTAAAATATTAAAATATATATTACATATTTCATTTTGTAAGTTCAGTTGTTCTGTGCATATTATCAGGGTCCTACATTGCATTATGTAGCCATGATATGCTCTAGACAAGCAAACACCGCAGTAAGATTCACCATGAGAATTCGAGAATTCCTTTTAACATCCCTATCATAATAATTATTATTATAGTATTGAATACAATGTAAAGCTCAGACGAATACTCATGTTATGTATAAAGAGCATTTCCTATTCGTGTACTCAAGGACAACATCTTGTTTCTGCGCCTTGAGTTCTTTTGACAATTGTGCAACTATATATAAGAACCCTCCATTATTATTATTTTTTTATTATCATGACACCAATATGAATGATGCTACTTGTGAATTTCTTTTCTATGCTCCCTATGCTTCACTTAAACTGGCCTTAAAAATGATTCGCCTGCACATGAATAAAAAAATACACACATGATAACTTCAATACTCTACTCTAAACACATGTCAGTAACCAAGCACACAACAGTAAAATACATTGACACGGAACAGCTTCAGGGACCACATTCAGAGGCGAATATTTGGAACCCAACAAAAGAAATCTATTGGGCTGTGAATTTTGGTCCAGGAAGGTGTTCCATGTCAAAGCATTTTGATGTTGTGTCAGTTGGACAACTGCTTGGTTACTGACATGTGTTTAGAGTAGAGTATTAAAGTAATGTTGTGTGCAACTTTTGTTCATTTTTATGGAAAGGATTTTAAGATATGACCTTGTAAAAAAGTTTCTTTTTGAGGTTATTAACAGCTGCGCATGAAGGTATTGTGAAAAAGTGTTATAAACCAATTTCTACAATTGTCTCAAGAAATCTTGAAACATTCGTGGAAAATATACTATAGAAAGTATAAGAAATTGCTGTTTGAATTTCATACTCACCATTAATGTCAATACCCTTGAGAAATAAGTCAGTGTTTTATTTAAAGTGTAACGTGAACTATCAAAACATTGTTATCAACAATGAAAGGAACACACTAAAAGTCAATAAACTATTATGAGCAAGGGGCTAGCCAACAAAATGGGACAACGCTATTGTACTGTTGACTTATCACAACAAGGGTGCTCAAGGTACCGCTTAAAGAACACCTGCTTTTATACTTATATCTATTACTATAGAGAAAATGTTTTAAGAAGCCAACATTTGATACGACTTTGTCTTATTATGAGAGCGTCATATATGGGTCACATTACCCGTGTTTGCAGGATATACTTTTAAGCATCATTTTATACAGGAATATTCTATATGGATGCGTCACGTACAAACTTGTTTCTGGGCGGCTACTTCGAACATGTAAACAGGATGAGTTGTTGAATTGTTGCTACAAATAACATTTGGAGCTTGACCATCTAGTAGAGACGATGGTGCCAGAGTAGATGACCGACCGCTTTATTGGACTTGAATACGAAAGTGGTGTTCGAAAAATGCGACAAAACTCGCAATACTGGGGTTATGTTTTACCACGTAACTCTAATATAGCGTGAATGTTTTCGTCCTGATTTGGCTAACTACCAAGTAAGGACAATACTAATAGGGAGGGCGAGTTAGCGCAGCGGTAATTCCCTCGCTTTGCACCACTGAGGTCCCGGGTTCAAGCCCGGCGCGGCCCAAGGACTCATGTGCACTTGGTTTATCCCGATTTCATGCTCGCTCTCGCAGGTTTTCTCCGGGATCTCCGGTTTCCTCCTGTATCGCAAAAATCGGTGATTAGTTGTTTGGTTATCAAAACTTCCTTCACCCAATGGAATTTGGGGAGCTGCACAGATAATTGGTGGATGTTACAATCTAAATGCGGATAGGTGTGCGCCGTTCGGCAGCAACCTAGTTGATGCGATCTGATTGTGATGATTCACAATTGCAGCGAAATTACAGCGCTTTGAGTCCTCTAAGATCTGGAGAAAGGCGCTTTATAAATCCAAAATGTATTTATTTATTTATTTAATAGGTGATACGTATTCTGACCTGTGTATTAAATTTTTAACATAAGACATACATTGTAATACTAGTATTCTATTAGGCCTATTCCTGTGCTTCGCTTTACAACACTTGGTATCAAAAATTAAAAACAACATAAAAAATACTTTGTTCATTTCATCTCTGCAATGCGTCTTTTGTAATATTCTTGTTTATTACACATGATCCAGGCGGCGAGTGGCATGATAGAGCCGGCAACCTGTGAAACCGCCCGGCCGGATGGCAATTTCCTTGTACTCGGTTAGTTTTGTGGGGTTCATTATCGAACCCCAACGGTTTTAGCTTGTATTTATATTATTTATTAACATAGGCCTATTTGTTTGTGATATTTCAAGCGTTTAAAAATTTCAACATAATCCCATTCAATTACACGGTTGACGATGGAAATTTACTGAATTTAGAGAATGCACGGCGCATACCACCTGACATGATCATTGCATTGCGGCTTGCGACTATTCGTCAACGTAATATGATTGAAATCATCATATATACAAACAGGTAACGAAAGTATGGACATTCAATTTGTCAATAAGAAATAAGAGTTTGACCTTTATACAGTAAAACTTGACTGATAATTCAATTTGTATTAACAATAGTGGTGTTATATTAAAATAACGATGATTTAATTAATCATGTATGGACGTTTGGTGTTTCCGCAAGTATAATAATATTCTATATATTACATAGAATCAATTTACGGTATATAAATTATTCTTTCATCTTCAGTAGCAATTTTATTTCGCACGTATTTTTACTCAATTATTTTAACGTTGCTGTGTACTATAGACGTTGTTAGTTTCGAGGAATCGAGCGTTTTTGATATGTTTGTTTTGCTTCAAATTAGTACTATTGTAGTTAAAGAAAAATATCACTTATATTAGAGCTTTTCACTAGTAAATGTAAATAATCTGTTTGATATCTTATAAAAGATTTCACCTCACTCATAAATTTAAAAACAAATATTAATGCAACTCTGTATGTCGGCATTTTGACTCGGAGCACAGGAAGTAACGAGCTCAAATGTTCTCATTTTAGGTAAAGGTCACTCAATTACTGCGCAATTTTATTGATGATTCAATTTAGATTTTGCTAAATTGATTTCTATTAAAGAAGTATGTATCCGGAATGTAAAAGTAGAAGTATTATAACTGATGTCCTCGGGTAACAGTCCATCTCAACGCCCTTCGAATGTTTTGTGCCAGAAATGAGTAAATGCATTAGCTGCCATGTGTAACTGCCATGTTGAGCAGACGATGGTGGCCGACGGTCATTTAATGCGGCAACAGCCAATAGCGTAAACAAAACAGACAATATGACGACAACACTGCCTGGACGTTGGATGCTCAAGCCGAGGTGCATTTTAGCTCTATTGGCCCCGTTACAAAAAAATGCACAAAATATATTTCCCAGTCCAATGTATACATTTTCACATGAAAATAAATAATTTTGGATTCAAAATGAATGTGAAGAAAAAAATTATAACTGTCGGGGTGGTAATTGAACTCGGACCTCTTGCGTGGCAGGCCAATATACTAACCGCTACACCACGTATACATTGGGGAAATTTTCTGTATATATCATAACATATCGTGTGTTATTCATACAAAAAATTCAAAAAACAGTACTTACAATGAGGTTCGCTGTCGAATCTCAACGGATCTAGACTGATCAAATAGTGCTTGATAACATTTTTGGAATTATTTAAGACATGTTCGTGTTTACATGTTAAACCAACGACGACGTCAAAATTTAGTCAATCTTGGCCTTCCCCCCTCGATGTTTAGGTTAGTACAATATAATGTGTGTAAATTTCCAAAAGTTAACCTTGCAGCTATTGCACTTACCTACTTCTGGCACTAAACTTTTGAGTTTTCAGTAGACTAGATTGTGTGCGGGCCTTTGATATCATATTCCATCAAAAAAGATTTAAGAATGTAATATAATCAACGAAAATTAGGATGGGTAGTTTGTATTGATAAATATATTCTTGTTCCATTAGGTTCCTCGTACATTATGAAAATTTACAATTCCTCACATGTGCCTTCTTGTTTTCCATTAAAAGAAACATAGAAAACTACACTTATGGTAACAGCTAACTGAAGAATAGGGGTACTGTAAGCTAATTAAGCCGCGAATTTCCCGCCAATCATCGCGAGTTGCCTTCAATTGTCGCCGAAGAATCCGCCAGCGATCGCAGTCACGCAACATTTTCAGTCGCGTCCGTCGTTCAGCATGTAAAACATTTTGTAGCGGCACTAAATTAGTGATTAGTGATTCCTGGTAGTCGTTGTTAACCGCCATTGACGAAAAACAACAATATCGAACCCTGACGACACAATCGCCAGCCGTCTGACCTCCTGGCTTGTTGTTGGGCTCGTTCAAGACATCGTCACGCGCCGCCCTGAAAACGTCCGATGTTGGTCGCTAGACTCTGTTGCTGCCACATCCATTCAAACATTGCCGTCTTGTTGTCGCTGAAAGTTGTTCCCACCCGTCAGCTTTCCCCCCTTTTGCCGTCGCTTTGGCACTATAATTTTGTAATTTTCACGTCCGTCGCCTTTTGCGGGTTATCTGCCGTTACTATGTGAGCCAGCCATGATGTTGTATTCAGAAGGAGGTCAAAACCCCTCAGTTCAGTAACACGAAGGGTCAAAACACTGCTGTGTTTTCGCAATTACTTGAAAAAGCGGTCAACCCATCTGACGGCACTCTAAGAGAATCACTTTGCTTTTTGACAAGCAATATTATTACACTGAGTCATTGTTTTTCCTTTGGGGCATTTGCTGTCGAGTTTGTTAATGAAGGCTTTAGTTAAAATGTGACGTTTTGCAAGTCCCTTTAATATGTGCATAAACATTGTAACACCTGCGTGTCAGTTATATATACCTCTTACAAAAGTTGGATTACACTCGTTGTCGTTAACAACATTCCTGTAAAACGTGTATTTCATGTCGATAAACCCAATTAAAAATTAAAAACGTAATATTGGGAAAAAGATGTAAAAGCTGTTTTGTATTCTTCATGATTTAAGGTAATCAACCTCAAAAACATGTACAAGTCTAACCTACAGTAATGTAATTTAGGTGAGTAATATTTTAGGAACAACTCACATGTTGAATGATTAGGCACATGCAACGTCTTTAAAATGTCTATTACATATTTACCTCTTTTCCCGAACTTTGAACAAACATTTAAAAAATGTAATGTTGCTTTAACAGTTGGTTGATTTATTTCACACAAAATAGAATTTGTTGTTATTTTTTTTTTTAAATTTAAAAGCATATAGAAGGGTAGAAAGAACGTAGGCATTATAGAATTTCATATTGGTGTCTAAGTTGATATACCGGTTCTTTAAAAGCACCTGATGCTTTGCCAACATGATTGTGCTCCTTGGCATTTGATCCAGCAACACTGCAGTATGCTCCCATATACTTGAAGTGATCTACAACCTTAATGGGGCCTTCATCTCCCATTGGATTAGAAGATGCTGGGCTCAACGACCAAGTGACATGGAACTCGCACACCGTAATAATTATTTACAAAACTGCCGCCACAAGAAGAATAGTTGTTGGTCAAGAAGCTTAACAAATCCTTTATTCCATACAAGGATTGCTTCTTAGCATCATATATAATCGATAGATATCAAATATTTAGTGGAACAGGGCACACCAAAAATGCTGCATTACTTTTTCCAAATAACTTTATCCTGAACGGTTAGTACCTTAACAGATTTTCAAAATCGGATGTTCGAAAAAAAATCTAAAATCTAAAAATCTAAGAAAGCTAACTTCGTAGAACTTATGCTTATACCCAACATTCTGTATACTTTTAGTAAAGACATTCACCCGTGATATGTTTCGAATTACACACTATAGTCACTTTCGATTATAATGTTATCTTTTGATTTATAATTCAATGATCTATATTCAAAGAACATTCAATTTTGTAATCAACGAACTATTGATTTTGTACACATTACTGAGACGATTTGAAAATACGAAAAGCAAACATCTTAGTCAGTCAGTGCTTTTACCATATAATCTTGTCATTTCAGATTATGTCAAGACTACGTAATTCGATAATACAATAATAAGCCAAACTAATGTCACCATCCGTCCTTGTGATGCATTTTACACTTTCATATCATCATGTCTTATTACTTAAGACGCAATAGATACAAACCGATTTTTGTATTACACTTAAAAGGGTTGAAAACCATGGTGTACTATCATACTCAAGAGTAAGACGAAGACAATAATCGGTTTTCTTTTATCGAAAATGTAAAAGGTTAGGATTTAAGTGCACTTTGGGTCTCAAGGCTGGTAAAGTAGATCTATTTTTAATTCAAGAACTATTTTATTATATTTGCCTATTTCAGGGTTTTGCATATCCAATGTTCAATTAAGAAAAGTGTATTAGTTGATAGGTAAAACTCATTATCAATAGTATAATAGCATCGTAGTAATATTGGTACTGTAAACTAATGTTAGGGTAAACTTATTCTAAAGTATGCCTATTTCATGTTTGAATACTTAAAGGACAATATGTAGCACGATGTTGCTCCAGTGTTAGAGACAATGTCTCTAGATTTCTAGAATTCTTGCATTTGCCTTTTCCATCTCTAGAATTGAAGAGGTGGGTGTAATACAGACTTGGCATTTAGTATGGAATGCTAGTTGCAGGCGAAGTTTACGAAATCTCACCTCAAACCTCAAACCCCAATGAATTTGACACTAACAAAACAATGTTGCCTAAAGTCCAAAGCTGTGTCTCTAACAAAACTCAAATTCAGCATGCCTAAATCTGTCATTTTAGGCAAATTAATTACATTAGAAGGACCATAATGTAAACTCATGGAAAGCACATTTTCTATCAAACAATTATTTTACACCATCTCCCGACACATCGCAAGTAATATTTAGCCCGTGTGGTTTATCCAGACCCCTTCCAGACCAGTCGTGGAATTTTGCGAAACAATATTCCATATTAAATGCCAAGTCTGTATTGTAGTCCTAACCCTCACCCTTTTTTCGGTGCACTTGTTACTGGTTTCGAATCAATCGCAGTTAAAACATATACATTGGACAACTACTTAATCCATTTTTATAAAAAGTAACCATTATAATGTACTTATTAAAATAATGTGTAATTTTTGCACCAATATTAACTTATTGATATGATTACAGCTGTGTTATGTTCCCCGTTTTTCTTCAAAAAAGAAATGTGGGTTAGCACTATATTGTCACCGACTTTAAACCTGGGATCCTAGATGTACCAACAACGACTAGATTCGAAATTCTTTTCAAAGACATATTCATCTCATAACTAGTGTGGAATTCTTGGGACAAAAAAGTCCTAACCCACAAAGTTACAAGTGACCGGTGTGTGTGTTAAAATATTGTACAAATGATTTCAACAAAACAGTTAGTCTGTTGAAGAACTCCTATACTTTATGCTTGTATACTTTACTTATGGAAATTCTCATGTACTTGGTCAAAAAACAACTTATCGCGAAACCAGTAACATGTGTTTTAGGTGGGTTAGGACTTCAATTAGCACTTTCCCGCAGCTGATATAACGCTCTCCTTGGCCTTTTGAAAAGAATTTAAAAAAATAAAAAATTAATATAGTTGAACCAAACTTTCATTTTAGCCGTGGTTTTTTTCTTGCTGTTATTTGACAAGACATGGTAGCGAAAATCATTCAACCAAAATGGTTCCTTATCACGTAGAAGATGAATAAAAAACAAAGATAAAAGACAATACCCTCATAGGTTAGTAAGGTATGTTTATAATAAAATTACACAATTTCAATGTTAATCGGCTGTCACCCAAGGTATTTAGTGTATCATTCAGACATTAAATGCCTAAAGGTGCTATCAACTTCAAGGGAATGGTAGATTCAGCAGGCGAGTGTATTATTGGCAAATAAAGTAATCAGGTTGTGTCTCCGTAGCCTAAAGACGACAAAGTAGAAAAGGAAAAATAGAAATAGAAGTCAACTTGATTACCTCGCTCGGAGCTTATTGATTATCAGAAGCCTACTCTGGATTATAGTGTCATCCACCCGACACCCTCATAAACAAGTATCTGGGGCTTAAAGGAAGCGATGAGCAATACATGCTTGCAGTGCATGGCGCTATTGGGTGATTTTTGAGTTAGCATCAATATAGCTTTCCTATATTAATGAAACCAATGCATCCTTACACCTCAAATGATAAAACTAGAATTAGTTCCTTTTTTTTCGATACCCCTAAACATTGACCTATAATATGTTGACCTAGTTTTTATCTACCTTGAACAGGAACATGTTGTGTTGAAGAGGAAAACAAGTTTTCAATTATCTTAAGAGAATATTCACTATCAATTTTCTGATTTATAATTGGGGTTTTCAAAGCCCCCAAACCGCCTACTACAGAAACTTACCTTAAAACGATTTGAACTGGTTTGTATATAATATAATACCTTATACTTATATAATAAATATATACTTATGCAATAAGAGAAGACATTATGTGTATTATGGTAATAAAGGGTTTACAAATGACCCCCTCCAAAGTACGGTAAAAGAAAAACGCAACATATTTTGACACTAAAAACACGATTATTATTCCACCGTAAGCAGGAAATTCGTTTATTCTTTAATGTCCTCTGGTTGTGCATGTTGCTGGTAATATTATTTTCATGTCATTTTGAAATACGTGCACTCATTGTGTGACTATCTTTCCCTAGTGTGTCTTTTACTTCATGCAGCTTTTGAAAGTTGAACAAATATTGCGCGTTTTTGTTTTACTCTAAGTGGTTGCTAAATGATGCGCATGAGTGAAAAAGGTCATTATTCTGTAGTAAATACACACATATGATATATGAGCAATAAATATATTACATTTAATGCAAGACACAAACGAATCTAAGAATTGCTCTTAAATGTCAAATTAACCTAGTTTGGAATTTCCTTACGGTCGTGTGTCTTGAGCTCGCCACAAAAAAAGGTGGCGACGTTACATTTTGCCAAGGTCGGCTCAAAACAAATGATGATATCTCTGTCAAGCAAGAAGGTATTGTCATGCTTGTGGTCTCATTTTATTGCTAAATAAAATGCACTTTCAACCCTGTAAAAAGAAATACTTGAACTTTTTTAATACTGACACTGTGCTTCATAGAATGCAGAATGGGCAGGGTGGCGGTGGTGGGGGATGTGGTGGTGGGGGATGTGGTACACACAAACTCTATGGGATTGCTATTTTTAGTGCGTAATCCGCTTCTGTAAAGGCTGTAAATTGGATTTGGACTCTATTTAGCACCTAAAACACTCATGGCCTTACAGCCAAACAATTCTACTAATTGTTTTTAATAATTTAAGATTGGTTTAGTCTAGAAAATACAAACAAAGTATAGATTTTCTGAAGGGAAATTTGACGAGGAATCTATATATGGAAATATTTTTTCTGTATGGGTTAGGGGGGAAATGTTTAGGTTCAAAATATGTTGAATTGTAAAAAAATCTAACATACTTTGGGACGCCCTATATTCCTAGATTACCAAACAGCTGTGATTTTGGTTTCTTCCAAAGTCAGTTGGCTCTCCATATCCTCTAACCAAATGAATGTTGTTTACTTCCAGTTTATTACTGTAAGTTGATAATAAGCAATGCATTGAGTGACCCATTTTTTTATCAAAATCTTTTTTTATTCCACCCTGTATAACTTGCAGGTCACCCTGTATAATGAGTTGAAATGCATATATTTGAATTGATTATGCCTTCAGCTTTTGCTAGTTTAGGGTTGATGATTGTCTAGATAATCTAATTAGAAACCCGGTTGGTGTAAAAATTCATAATATTAGTCACGTAACGCTAAGGATGGCGAGTTCAGGACACACGGCCTTACGTCAATGCCACTCGTGTTCGAGCTAACACCACAACATTTATACAATAACCATGTTCAGGCAATTGGTAACAGTTTGCAGTCATTTCCTTACAAAACCATTGTTTTTTATTACGTAGAGGATGAATAAAATAATACAAACCAAAACGAAAGAATGGGAAACAAGACATGTTAATGAGACACATGTTTAAAATTCAATTATGCACTTAATTCATAATATTTGTTGCCACCATAGATATGTCTTCCAAGAGAGGTACAGTGTGCGTCCACTCGACGCCATTAGTTATGTCTTAGGAGTAAATGTGCCATCGATATGCATCATACCAATTAGTATCTATTCCAGCTCCAGTGACACCTTAGTTATTTCCCTGGATCTGTTGGATGTATTGTAAATATAGGTATTAGACTTTTACTTTGAAAAATCAGTACAACACGGTTGTGGCGTTATAATATGCATACACCTCTAATGAATTGGCTGAACCATACCCAAGACAATATGCATGGACTTATTGCTTTCCTCCCTCGGATCCTGGTAACCTTGGAGCTAACAGCCGTTTCACCGTTGAAGTCCATATGCCTATGTTTGTGACCATACTCCTTACAGTGTAGATTGATGTAATCCCAAGTTTGTATGTTGTCAAGCCAGCGCTTTGGGGGTCTACCTCTAGGCCTGGGTCCAGGTATTCTACTTTCAAGGGCATGTTTAGGGTATCTGTCCTTTGGCATCCGTACGATGTGTCCAAAGTAGAACAGTTGTTTGGCTTTGATTTTGTCTAGTATTGTGACCTTGCTGCTTGTTGCCTCTCTTATTGATGTGTTCCGTAGCCTATCTCTCCTGGAGACTCCCATTATCCATCTTAAACAAGACATCTCAAACACCAACAATCTCTCCTCGTCTCTTTTCTTGAGCGTCCACGCTTCTGCCCCATATGTTGCTATTGACAAGATTAGCAGCTGGTAGAGTTCCATTTTTGTGTCAATACTAACTTCCGCATGCTTCCCATTGCCAGTCCAATCATCCGTTTTGATGTCTGGTTGAATTCTCTGTGATAACTCCTCCCAGGTAGGTGAAGGTTTGGACTTGCTTCAGTCGGTCACTTTCTATGAAGATGGTTATTGTGTGGCTGACTTTGTTGATGATCTGTACTTCAGTTTTCCCCTTGTTTATAGTGAGGCCAAATTTCTTGCTTTGAGTGTGGACTAGAGTTACAAGTGATTGAAGATCTTCCTGTGAATCCAGTCATTCAGAATCAATGTCATCGGCAAACCGCATGTAGTTGAGGGTTTTGCCTTGGATTTTGATGCCAGTGTCCAGGTCCTGGATTGCATGAGGTGTCACTAAAATTGGAATGGACGAGAGTGCATTAAAAAAGTCATGTCATTTGTCCGTTTAAAATCGTATTTTATTGGTTACCATTACAGTGACACCGTTAGCTCCCCAACTGGATGAAGTGTAAAATAAATGCAAGCACTAATTGGTGAAAATATATCACAATGTTAATGTGTTTGTTGTTTGTAACTTTGTAACAGTTATTTATATTTTGTGATCCTAGTATCTATCTGCTTTGAAAATGGTATGTTGTGTTGCTATAAAGGAAAATGAATTAAGATGTCAAGTTTCATAAGAGAATACTGCCATTTGAGAGCACTGTCTGATTTATAACTGGGTTTTGTGATGATCAAAGCTCCTAAACCGCCCACTCAATTTTATGTTACATACGCGTTTAGTCTGTTTGGAAAGAAACAAAGAGGTTTGTTATAAAATCAGAGGCGGCACATGTCTGATTAACATAATAAAAGGACATACATAGTACCGCTGAAAGAACTGTAGGGCCAAAAACTTTGTTGTTTGTGGTATTTTAACGCTCAAACCAAGCATAACTAAATAACTTATGTGTTCTACAAATAAATTAGCTTTCAACAACTCTTCCTATACTTTTGTACAGGAGCCGTTGTTAATCAGTGATGAATCCACACTTTTGTAGTAAGCGCATACGCAAACGCCAGCGCACATCCGCGTTACGCGTGTGCGAGTAAAATTCGTCATGTCTGGTATCTGTGTGCGTATCACGCTTACAAGTTGAGTTCAGTATTTTGGAAGTATCGGATAAAGATTGCCGTTTTATTCAGTTTTATTGCTGATATCAACAGAAATCACCGATCTTTTTGTAAGGCTGAATGTCAATGATTAACTGACATTCCTCATGAAATAATCGGGGAAATAATCATATGAATTATACGATCTTTAGCTAAAGCTGCCCTCGCGAAGTAAACCATTACGTCGCGGCAATTGACTAAATATATAAGAATTTTACGAAACTACCTAATTTTCAACCTTTTCCACGGAATCAAAATATCAATCAATAAAAATGGTCTCATATGTGACCGTCCACGGCGAATGAGCCGTAAATTCCTCCCCCGGTCAATTTTGTTTTATTTTGTGTTTAAAAAATAAACATCATAAACTTTAAAATGGTATATCATTTGACTTCAAACGATATCCAGAAGCGGGGTTATGGTTTGTTAAACTTTGCTCCTTCAACAAAATTATAGCTTTTTACGTTTTTACATGTGTCTCTTTTTCCACATTGCTGGCAATAAATATCAAACAGTCATAATTCTCGCTATTCGCAATAAGGGCGCCGCCAGCGGTTTGCGATGTAATCGTGATGTATCATGGGAAAAGGTCGACATCCAAGTCCGCGCAATACGCATATTACCATGCTATTACATAGGAACACGTGACAATATTTTTTAGTTTGTCAAAATAAAGGTGTTACACGCGAATCGATACTCAATAATACTTAATAATGTGATTTGAAATGTGCACAATTAATTTTTTCTCTATCGTTCCTATGTAATAGCATGATAATATTCGTATTGCGCGGACTTGGATGTCGACCTTTTCGCAATAAGGGCGCCGCCAGCGGTTTGCGATGTAATCGTGATGTATCATGGGAAAAGGTCGACATCCAAGTCCGCGCAATACGCATATTACCATGCTATAACATAGGAACACGTGACAATATTTTTTAGTTTGTCAAAATAAAGGTGTTACACGCGAATCGATACTCAATAATACTTAATAATGTGATTTGAAATGTGCACAATTAATTTTTTCTCTATTGTTCCTATGTAATAGCATGATAATATTCGTATGCGCGGACTTGGATGTCGACCTTTTCCATGATACATCACGATTTTCCCATGATACATCACGATTACATCGCAAACCGCTGGCGGCGCCCTTATTGCGAATAGCGAGAATTGGCGGTCATTTCAAATCATCCCCAAGTCAACGAGGTTTAAGAAAGTTCTCTCATTGTTAATTGTTGGTTATGCATACATGTACAAAATACAATGCCTGGTAACCCACCACTTGAACAGGATTTAGCAAAAGCAAGCAAAGACCAGAGCTATTAAAAGTTCTATAGCCATCTAAGGTTAAGCTTATTATCCACTTCAACAATAGGATTATTGATTAGTTTTTGACTATCAAAATGAGACGGATGTCGGGCCAGCTTAAGTTACCGATGAATATGACCTTCGTACACATTTTACACCGTAACTCAGAATACAATTTAGGGAATTTACGGCTCATTTGTGCTGCCGGGTCACATATTATTTGTTATGTAAAATTAAGTCAAATAAGGAATGGTTTGTACTGTCTAGAATGCATTGTTATTGCCTAAATTCGACAATAAAGATAAACCCCATGCAACCTACATGTATATTAAGGTTGACCATGACCTACATGTATTTTGCGGTATTTACAAGGTAATGAAACACACTAGATGGTGAGAACTTTTCCTTCAGCAAACACAAAAACACGGTATATAGAATAATTAACATTCAGACATTAAGATTATTACCTAATGGTGTAATCAACGTGTCTCCGTAGCCTAAGGCCAAAAAAGAATTGTTTTTTTGTCCTCCATTGCCCGCTCCTCAGATTAAGGCCTGGCCAATGTTTTTTTTTTTTTTTTTTTTTTTTTATATAAATAAGTAAAATTCAATTTTGTTTTATTTGGAGTATCTCTGGACCTAGCTAGAGCTAAATGCTAAGATCTTTCATGGTTGAAAATAAAAAAAAAGCCCCCCAAAAACATTTTGTGTCTTCAATATGCAAAGTTATAACTTCATGTCATTATTTTTAGTGACTTCAAAATACATTGGATTTGAAATCATTAAAGAACTATGACACGAACAATTATAACTTTAACTGCATATTAAAGAAACAAAATGTTGCTTTTTTTTAATTCACCATGAATGATTGTAGCATTTAGCTCTAGCAAGGTCCAGGAATACGCCAAATCCGAAAAAAAAAAAAAGAAATCCGCCCGCCCGCACGTCCTCTTTTAAAGCTGTGGAGGACAAACAAACAATTATTTTTTTTGGCCTAATGACGAAAAAGTGGAATAGAAGTCAACCTGATTGCTGTGCTCGGAGCTTATTGACTATTACAAGCTTATCCGATATAATAGTGTCATCCTCCCGACACACTCGAAAACAAGTACGAAATGTTTCAACGAAAGCGACGTGCAATATTACTTACTTGCTTGAGGTAGTCAGATAAAATGGATGAGTAGATCCAAATGTTCTTGAGCCCTTGAGTTCTTGAGTGTTATGATAGTGGTTAAATGAATAAAAAGAGTTTAAAAAATTAAAACGTGAAACGGAGAAACAAGTTTGGACGGTAAGAGGATAATGGAATGAGTACAGAAATAGGCTGATGTGATGGAAGTGCATACAACCCATACCATTGTTGTAATCGCTTCGTATTGGTCAACATAATGTGACTATGAGCGTGTTTATAGTGGGGGCAGATGTGCGGTACATTGCAGTACAATTTCTACCCGGTTAGAGATTATCCGGATACTTGCCCACTATAAACACTAGCAGTATATGTATGTACGGTACATCGATATCCTTCTCAACCGAAGGATATTGTGGCGAGATATTTCCACTATAAACACACCAGTATAAATTGTGTGCGGTATACCGGAAGTAGGAGCTTCTTCATGATGCGAGCAGGGCATTCAGAACGATTCTCACCCCCAATAGTTATCAAAACAGAAGCTACATGTTTGCCGCCATGATCATATTGTTAAATGGGCTGTTTATAGCTCGCGCCACAATATTTACACATTCCCTATGTGACCTCGGGGTCATTGCAAGTGTACGATAATGTAAGTTGGTATATAATGTGTGCGGTAACTGTGTCTCACTATAAACAGCAAGGGTATCGGTACATATACAAGGATTATCGTATACGGTATACTCGAAATGCTATATATTTACTATAAACACGCTCATAGTTGTACTATTATCTATCCCACTGAATGAAGTGTAAAATAAATAACAAGGACTAATTTGTGAAATTATACAATAATACGATGTTAAGAGCAATTTTTTTCTACGTTGACAAACTCCCAATGCCAAAATAGATATTAAAAAAATATGCACCTTTGTTGCATGGTAACATGCCTACCTTGTTTTTGTTGATTTTAGGTTAAAAACACTATAATTTATCTGATTTCACTGCTAAAAAAGTACAAACTTGGCAAAAACCGCACATTTAGGTGGTAGATTTTTTGCCCAAACGGAGTTGAGTAACCCTAGCAATTGTCTTACAATTACCCAATTTTAATTAGTCAGTGTTGTCAGATTGATATCCTGTTGCCACCTTTGAAATTTTACATTTTCAGAAGTTCTTACAGCCGCCCTCGAGGTGAATTATTTTTCTTCGTTCTTGGTAAATATAACAATGACATTATGCCCTTTCAGATGATAGAAGAAAAACGTTTGACCTATACAGAATTTGGGTATCACGTGACTTGTAAATATTGCGATCCGATTCAGTAGAAAACACTGGGAGAAAAAACGTTCAGAAGTTCTTACAGCCGCCCTCGAGGTGAATTATTTTTCTTCATTCTTGGTAAATATAACAATGACATTATGCCCTTTCAGATGATAGAAGAAAAACGTTGGACCTATACAGAATTTGGGTATCACGTGACTTGTAAATATTGCGATCCGATTCAGTAGAAAACACTTGGAGAAAAAACGTGCTAAATACTGTATATCTCCCTGATCTAATCGTAGTAATGTTGGAGTTTAATTGTAGATTTTTTGTTGCCCAAATTACATCTGAGATACTTTTAAAACCCAACTATGTTTATCAAAACAAAATGGTAGACTTAAAGGTATGTACTCCTGGTCATAAAAAACTCCCCATCTTGCACTACTTCGCTGAAAATGTTATGTTAATGGCGTTGTATTAGGCCGGATAAAATGAGGTAAGCCCCTTTAAGAAAAGGAACAATTCTCATATGTTTTTCCTGGACCAGTTTTGCATGGAGAACAAAAATTTATGAAGTGAAAAGCCTGTTACCTATGAATTTTAATATGAGGGCGCTTTTTTTTCCTTCAAAATGGCCACCAAAATCCAATGTAAAGCATTTATACGGTTAAAATAGTCAGGTAATAGATATAATTTACCACAATTTGGATTAGTATTGATGGCAGTAATGGATTATTATGTCAAGGAATTAAAGAGAAGGTGCCAAGACGTCACAGTTGAGGGCGCATTTCAAAATGCATACGCTTAAAATGATCACTTATGAGGTATAACTTACCAGATTTTGAATTAGTATTGTTGGCAGTAAGTATAAATAAGTCACAGTATTATTAAGAAGGTACCATAATGTCACAGCTGAGGGCGCTTTTCAAAATGGCTCACCAAAAGTTTTTGAAAAGCACATAATATATGCAGTTAAGGCTAGAGTAATGGGAGAGAACATGGACCTTTTCGAGCATCGTTATTTCTGAATTGTATGTCCAAAGTTTTAAAAGTACAAGCCCCCAGTGATCCTTACAATATTTGTCAACTTTTATATTATAAACGAAAGAGCATACTTATATTGTCCATATACTAGATTTATTTCAATGAGCAATGGACAATTCTCTTTTTTGCCTGTTTTGTCATACGGTTGTAAATGCAATGAACATATTTGGAAACAAAAAATATCATTATTACTCCAGCGTAAGCAGGAAAATCGCTTATGTTTTAATGTCCTCTTGTGCTGCAATATGTCCGATAATATTATTTTGATGTTATTTAGAATTAATTTCACTCATGGTGTGACGATCTTTCCCTAGTGTGTCTTTTACTCCAGCTTATTGTAGATTGAACAAACATTGCGCGTTGTAATTGTACTCTTAGTGGTTGTTAAATGATGTGCATGAGTAAAAAAGTTTATTATTTTGTAGTGAATACACAGCCACTTTGTATGAGCAATAAACATATTACATTTAATGCAAGACACAAACCAATCCAGCAATCGCTTAAATTAACCCAGTTTGAAATTTCAAACAAAATCATTTGATTACATCAATGCCACTCGTGTTTCAGCTAACAGCAAAACATCTATACACTAACCATGATCAGATAATTGATAACAGATTACAGATGTTTCCCTCCAAAACCATCGTTTTCTTATTAAAAGAGGTAGTGTGAATAAAATAATACAAACCAAAACGAAAAGAAAGTATGGAAAACAAAAATTATTGAGACATGTGCTTAAAATACTTTATTATGTTATATATTTGTCAGTTGCCACCATTGGTATGTGCTATACCCTTCAAACATTGACTTATCTAAAGCTGTAATTAACGGCAAATAATGACATAAGTAGGTGAATATGCTATAGAAAAGTACTCAGGACGTGTATCAAGAAAAAACGTCAATCAGATTGCTTCGGAGCTGATTGATTTATATCTGATCAGTATTCCCCGAAAAGTCACCGTATACATCCACTCGAAACCATCAAGAATTGCTTCTAGAGGGGTTAATATGCAATCCTATATATATAATCTATAAACCTATATCAGATACTTCAGAGAAAGTAGAGTTGAGTAGAGTATTAAAACAATCATGTGTGTAATTTTGGTTCATTTTGATGGACAGTATTTTAAGATATGACCTTGTAATTCACAAGTAATAAAAAATTATAAGTTTCTTTTTGAGTTCAGTTTACATTACAAGGATTGCGATACCATCTTCATGTACATGTTCATGTTATTGTTTTGGTTTTTTGTAACTTTGTAACAGTTATCTTTACTTTGTTGTCCTAGTTTCTATCTGCCTTGAGAACGATTTGTTGTGTTGCTATAAAGGAGAATGAATTAAGATGTCAAGTTTCATAAGAGAATACTGACATTTTAGAGCATTGTCTGATTTATAACCGGGTTTTGTGATGATCAAAGCTCCTAAACCGCCCACTGAATCTTATGTTACATACGCTTTGAACGTATTTGGATAGAAACAAAAAAAAATTGTTACAAAATAAGAGAAGATAATAACAGAATAGACATTGGTGCTGTTGATCGCGGATTATTCTGGTGGATGACACTCACTGACTGAATATTATGGGCGATCTGGGATTACATTGTTAAGCATTAAAAACGCTAATATGAAACACGCTAGCATTTTTGTTTATTCTTTTTACTCTCTCTCTCTCTTTCTCTTGTTATTAACTTTGTAGTTTTCTCTGGTGTAGTAATATTGACGATATTTTACAGACTGCGTCCTTTGCTCTAAATATTTATTGTTCAAGCTTCTTAAAGATTGAAAATGTATTGTGAACTATTTAATGATTAAGGAATGATTCGCAGGCACACTAGGGGCAGAAAATTTATTTAGGCTAGGGTGCTCAATCTCGCCGATTAACTCTTCGGCGTGCCCGGAACCCACGCCAATGCACCTATGCTGAGAAATAAAATACTGTTGCGAAATGTGTGTCTGCCCGATGAAAAGCTGTGTTCAGTCATCCGTTCATCGGCTTGATCGGCCCAACTCCTGCATTTCTCGCAACCGGCTTATAACACTTGACAAGAATACCATAACAAATTAGTGTCCGTTGGTGCGTCGAGCCCGGACCAATATTATTGAGGGAGCTCAGCTCCTGCAAGCCCCTATTTCTTGTCGTGTATACATCAAGACCACCAATACTCTGATACAGTAACTTGAACACCCCACGGACCCTGTTCCCAAGGATCTCCAACCGCTAGGCCTATATTTTTTTACATTGTGGATCTTGTGAACAAAGAGACACTGACTAGATCTGTCATCAGACAAAATCAGCAATCACTTATCATGTGTGGCGAGATACAACAACTTGACATGAAGACCAAGTGGTCTGAAAGGCAGTTCATGGAAGCTTGATGTAATTAATAACAAGAAAATAGTATCAGCAGGTGTATGTGTAATTAGATATTTGGGATGTGTCTCCACTGCCTACGGAAAAACAAGTCAAATCACTTGCCTCTGAATTGAATGATTATCTCCAGCCTACCCGGTATGGGATGCATCCACTAGACACCCTCAGGAATGTCCTATAATACATAAAGAGGCTTACTTTTGAATAACATAACGAGGTGCTTCAAAGTATCGATGTATCGATTTCTTGCATGAGGTAGCGGCACTTTAGAAATGACGAGTAGATCAAAATGTTCAATAGGCCAGGGTATGATTATGACAATGTGCTAACTAGAAAGAGCTGAAAACGACACTGACTTTATATGTCGGCACAGATGAACATGATCAGATAGTAAGAGGGTAATGCTATAAGCATAGAAATTGGGTAATGCGATGAGAGTGCATACAACAAATCAAAGACATACCATCTGTCTTATTTTATAGCATCTTATTGGTTAACATAATACTGTCATAGTAACACGGTTACCTTTACCACTGAATGAAGCCAATGTGTAAAATAAATGCAAGGACTTATTGCTGATACCATGCAAGTGCGTTGGTTCTTTATAAGTGTTACCCATATGTTGACCTAGATTTTATCTGCCCTAAAAAGGAATATGTTGTTTTGTTTAAAGAAAATGAATTACAATGTCAAGTTTCTTAAGAGAGTATCCACATTCGAGGGATTTGTCTGATTTGTAAACTGAGTTTTGTGAAGGTCAGAGCACTATAAACCGCCCACTGAAACTTAGATATGCTTGTTTGCAGAGAACAGTGTAGAATAAGATAGCTGATTGATTATCGCAAGACTTTCCGGTATAATAGTGTCATCCACCAGGCACTATCAGAAACAAGTCTCAAATGTTTCCAAGAAAGTGATGGGCAATGTTACTTGTTTGATGTAGTGGTATAAACCAAACGAGTACGGCGATAAAAATGTTTTTGATTTACTTAAGAAAAAGAGCTGATATTGTTTTTTTGTTTCGTTTTTTTTGTAACTTTGTAACAGTTATCTTTACTTTGTTGTCCTAGTTTATATCTGCCTTGAGAACGGTTTGTTGTATTGCTATGAAGGAAAATGAATTAAGATGTCAAGTTTCATGAGAGAACACTGACATTTTAGAGCATTGTCTGATTTATAACTGGGTTTTGTGATGATCAAAGCTCCTAAACCGCCCACTGAATCTTATGTTACATACGCTTGAAACGTATTTGGATAGAAACAAAATAAGAGGCGTCACATATCTTATTAATAAAAGAATAAACATTGATGATGTTGATCACGGATTATTCTGTTGGATGACACTCACTGACTTAATATTATGGGAGATATGGGATCGCATTGTTACCCATTAAAACACTAATATGAAACACGTTCGTAGTTTCTGTTTATTCTTTAACTCTCTTTTTTTGGTATTAACTTTGTAAATTTTCTCTGGTGTAGCTATATTGACGACATTTTACAGAGTATGTCCTTTGCTTTATATATTTATTGTCCAAACGTCTTGAAGATTGAAAAGGTATTGCGCTCTTTTGAATGATTAAGGAATGATGCGCAGGCACACTAGGAGCAGAACATTTGTTTATGGATAACACAGAATAAAAATGAAGAAAACGAAAGTATTGGCAATTAACATTGGCCATAATGATATTATCATATTGTCGAACGTAGATTGGGAACTCTATGGTTATATACAGCCTGTCTCAAAAAAAATTGTGCAAGTGAAAAGCGCCCTCTTTGGCAGTTAGAAAATCCTGTTGTGACATGATGCTTACATCAACGTCAAGGGCACAGTCTTAGCTCTCAAATACCGTTTGTTCTGTTCAATTTGCTCTTTTTAATCTCGAGATATGTTTAGTTAACGACGAAAGGGTAAAATCACAATTGTGCCACTTTTACTAGGGAATAGGGCTGCACATGTAAATCAATGATAGCTGATGTTGATGCGTCTAATGCACTTCCCCCTTCGGAGCTCGTGCATTAGACGCATCAACACCAGCGCGCGTGCATTAGTATGTCTAATTTCATTAATTTGTCAAATTTCATGAACTTGTCAAAGTTCATTAACCTATAACTTTGCAATATTTGTTTGTCTTTCAACATGTCTTGAATAACAAAGAGAACAGTATTTACCATGGTAAAATCATTGACATGCATATGTATTTAATTTTACAGCAGAATGTGAAATATTCATTTATCATTTAATTTGTCGTAAGTGGAAAAATAGAATCATTATACCTTTATCATGATAAAACACACCAAAAATTTTTTGTATTGTTGTGTAATTGATGCATTCTTTTGATTTCACGAAGGAACTCTGATAAACTTGATGCTATCATTGATTTACATGTACAGCCCTATTCCCTAGTAAAAGTGGCACAATTGTGATTTTACCCTTTCGTTGTTAAGTAAGCATATCTCGAGATTAAAACAAGCAAATTGAACATAATAAATGGCATTAGAGAGCTAAGACTATGCCCTTGACGTTGATGTAAGCATTATGTCACAGTGGCATTTTCTAATTGCCAAAGAGGGCGCTTTTCACTTGCACAATTTTTTTTGAGACAGGCTGTATACAGATCTTCAGAAGGAAAACCTTCGTGCATAGGCTTAGGAAGATTTTGGGAGGGAAGAGGGAGCTGACCAAACAAAATTTTGCCCCCCTGACCAAAATGTGGTGACCTATCCTAGGGATGCCTGCATGAGGAGGGTTTTCTTCCTCGATGTCAGGAAATTTTGCGAAATAAATGTCAAAAACACCATTTTTCTCAGTATCTTGTCATATTTTATTTTACTCCATCGACCAATACTCTGAGACAACAACTTGAATACCCCACGGATCCTGCTCACAAGAATCTCCAACCATGAGCTATATATTCTTTACATTATGGCTCTTGTGAACAAGTTCATATTGGTGAAAGAGGCAGAACTTTTAAGAAGAACACCAAAGAGACACTGACTCGATCTGGTATCCGACAAAAATCAGCAATCGCTTATCATGTGTGGCGAAACCAATATGATAAGAACTTGACATTACGAACAAGTGGTCTGAATGGCAATTCATGGAATGGAAGCTTGGTGTAATTAAAAGCAAGAAAATAGCATCAGCAGGTATATGTGTAATAAGATATTTGGGATGTGTCTCCACTGCCTACGGATGAAAAAGTCAACTCGCTTGCCTCTGAGTTGGATGATTATCTCCAGCCTACCCTATATAGTATGCATCCACTAGACACCCACATGAATTTCCTATAATACGTAGGGAGGTTTACTTTTGATGCGAGATGCTTCAAACAGAGGTATCAATGTATCAATTTCTTAGAAAGGACTAGTAGATCAAAATGCTCTATAGGCCAGGGTATGATTATGACAATTTGCTCTCTAGAAAGAGCTGAAAGTGTCCCCGACTTTATATGTCGACACAGACGAACAGGGTCAGATGGTAAAAGGGTAATGCTGTTTGGCACAGAAATTGGGTCATGCGATAAGACTGCATACAACAAATCAAAGCCATACCATCTGTCTTATTTGAAACGCATCTTATTGGTTAACATAATACTGACATAGTAACACGGTTACCTTTCCCACGGAGGAAGCCAATGTGTAAAATAAATGCAAGGGTTAATTGCAGATACCATGCGAGTACGACGTTACTGCGTTGGTTCCTTATAATATGTTGACCTAGATTTTTACCTGCCTTAAAAGGGGTATGTTGTTTTGTTTAAGGAAAATGAATTACAATGTCAAGTTTCATAAGAGAATATCCACATTCGAGAGTCTGAATTGGAAGTAAGTTTTGAGAAGATATAAAGCGCCCACTGAAACTTATCTATATTCTAAACTTGTTTGTACTGGATAGGATACACCTGTCATTTAATAATGTGATTATATTTATTAACGAAATATAAGAAATCCGTCCATATGTTTATCCCAGACTAATCTTACCCTAGCCAATTTCTGGGTATTTTGTCAGTGTCATTTTTCAGTGTGGCTATTGTCTGGTTTAATTGTGACGTGGTATATCGAAAGAAGGCACTTTTGGGCAGGATCGTAAATTTAGAAATAGCAATATATCTGACGGGGGGGGTTACACAATTTAGGTTTGTTGCACATTTGTGATGTTAATGTTTCAAATATTGTCTTATAGTGTCAGACCGGAATATAACAGGCATTTTGTATTTTTGAGACATTGTTTAAGATAATTCCTACTGTCAACATTGTCAATAATATTTTTAAAGGCCGATATCTGAATTTCCAATTCTATAATACCATAACTTAGGAACTCAATATCTTCGCTTAGGAATGTCCGATTTCATTGTAGAAAACGGTGTTGTGGAGCAAAATATCTTTTTATTTCAAATATGTAAAAAACCTGCCCAAAAGTGTTTCTCTTTGATATACCACGTCACACTTGAGCAATGGTCTGTGGCTCAGGGGTTAATTTCAATAAAATAGCATGGTCCACTCAGAGAAATCCATTTGTCAATGTGATGGAAAAATGACATGAATAACAAAATAACTCTTTTCCGTGCTATTTTAGTGGCATTTTCAGTGATACTCTGTAGTTTCATTGTTATTTTTTTGTCTCAATATCTCATAGTGATATCTTATTTAATATTTGAATCATGGTTTTATTAACAACAATAATGATCGACTATCATGATCTATTGTAGTACTAAAATGAGCACAACGGCTGAAACTACGATTAGCTTAGGCCATTTGGGTATAAACTCTGTTAGATGGGGTCGGTATACCCTCGTAGGACGAGTGTTAAAAAAAGCTCTATTGGTGGCAATATTGGCGGCACTATTATTTGGATATCATTTTACTAATACTTAGTACCGGAGATTTACATACTATTGCCAGTATATTTTATTGTTAAATTAAAGCGAATGAGTATAAAAAGACAACAATTTTGTAAAGAATAGTTGACATTAAAAAAAATTATGCTTGTAATGAGCAACTATCATATTATGTTTACATGTAAAGCAAGTCAGAAACGAATATAGCAATCGCTCTCCACCAGAAGTGATTTCTCTACAACAATTATGCTAGAAAATGAAAAGAATACCTAATATTCAATTGGTACCCATCTCCGATTTTAAAGCTCGGATTTCAAAAAGGATAATGCACACTGCTGAAACTTTTTCTTAAATTAAGTGTAATAGCAAAAATAGGGATTTTGATAATGTATTCCAATTTCTTTGGAAGAGACGACGCAAATCAAAATAGCAAGTTTTTACTTAGAGAGCGGTTTTTACAATTATTATGTTATACCTTTTCCTAAGCAAATAACTGAATATGTTTCTAATTACTGAAAATTATCTTTTTCGATAATGATTTTTTCGTTTGTTTTGTAATTAATGATCTCTATTCGCAGCACATTAAGTTTGGTACCCGATGAGTTAGCTAATGTACACACATTACTGAGAAGACTTGAAAACACACACAAAAAAACAAGAAATTTGCATTAACTTTGTCACTTTCAATGATTAAATCGACCTTGCGTAATTTAATTTAAAGCAGCTCAATACTCAAATGTCATCATCTTTATGATGCAGTATTTAATATCATGGAAAACTTATACTTGTCGTAATACGTAAGACGTGATACATTGCAGTCGATTGTGGTAAAAAGGGTTGGTATTCAAAGTTTACTATCACCACATACGCAAGAGAAAGTAACAGTAGGACAAAGATTTTCCTTTTACCAGGTAATATAAGAACTTAAGATTTAAATGCACTTTGTATCTGTAGGTTAAGTGCGAACAACCAACATTTTGGTTAAAGCTATTTTAAAGAATTTTTGGAACTAAAAGTGGAGAACGTATGCGAAAGAATTGTTAATGTGAGACACGTTTACATACAATTGTGTAGTGATTGCTACCTTAGGTATGTGACAATAACATTCAGACATTAAATAAATATAATGTGTAATTAATAGCAACAAAACAGCAGCAGCAGGAAAATATGTTACATGTATTGGCGTGTTGCTGTATACTCAAAAAGATGGATAAAGTTAACCTGATTGCCGCGGAGATGATTGAATATCACGACCTAGCTGGTATAGTATTCATTTATTCGACACCCTCAGGTATGTCCAATAGTATGGTTAATATATAACACAAAGATGTGATCCTGTATGTAAAGTAATAAATAAGTATTACGATGCTTCAAAGGAAAAACAAGCGCGGTGATTTATAGTGCGCTACGCACAGGCACAACACCTTGACCTTGATCCACAGGCCTCAGCACACTTTACAGGTTTTCGCTGACCACTACAACCCCACATCTTTCCATAAACAATTAAACAACAACATAGGGGCTTGCACCTAAGAAGCGCACACCCTAGGCATTACACAATAGACCATCGCAACCATCGGCTCCCCGAGTTTCGTATGGGTTACAACGAAACAATTGGAAGTAAGTTCCTTGTCTAGTGGAATTTCAAGCTAACTCAAATTTTTACACGAGAGCGTTCTACCCACCGCCGGGATTCGAACCGCAAATCTCTCGAACCATAGTCGAACGCCTTATCGACTGAGCTTACTTTACTGCTATGAGTGCTTACATGCTTGAGGTAGGTGATTACAGACGAGTAGATGAGTAGATCAAACTGTTCTTAGTTGTGTTATGCTGATGGTTTACTGCTTACAAAGAGCTGTAGAGTGGTATTAACTTTGATCGTCGGCACGAATAAACAAGGTTAGACGGTAAGAGGGTTATAATGTGAGCACTTAAATTGAGTCGTGCAATGAGAGAGTATACTACGAATCGTAACCATACCACTTGTTTTAATCCCATCTTATTGGCCAACAAATACTGACTGTTCAGTGGCGTACCGTGGCCGCTCCTTCCCCGGGGGCTGAAGAAAATTTAATTTTGCCACCCCTTCCTCAACAGCCAGAAAAGGTTGACCCAATTTTTTTTCTGTGGTTTGAAAAAGTGAAGAGCAAAAAAAAAAAAAAAGGATTTCAGGCGCTAGCGCCCTAAAAGCAATGTATAGTTCAATTTTTTCACAATTTTTTATGCTTTTTTAAATTTTTCCGCCCTTTTTACTTTACTAATTGTTTTTGCCGCCCCTTCTTCTTCCGCCGCCCTTCTTTTTGCCGCCCTTCTTCTTCCGCCACCCCTTCTTTTTTCTCCCCCCCTTCTCTGGCGCCCCAAAGCCCCCCCTCAAATACGTGCATGCTGTTATAATAACAGTAAAGTTGTTGTGTTTTTTTGTTTGTTTTAAGAACATCATTTTACGAAATCTAACCAAGGAGGAAAATGCAAAACAAAACGAAGAGAATGCAAGGAATGTGGATATTCTCTTAAGGAAGTGTATATGTTAATGAGAAATGTGTTTAAATACATTTATGTAATGATTGTCACTTTAAGGTTTGTTAGAAAACATTCAGACTTAAAGTGCCCAAAGGTTTAATTAACAGTAAGCAGGTTAGTATAAGCAGGTTAGTGTGCCTGAACCTATGTAATCATGAGTGTCTCTGTAGCCGCAAGAAGGGAAAAGTCAACATGATTGCCTCGGAACTTATTGATTATCACTATATATCCTACCCGGTGTAACATTCACTCATTCGACAGCCACAGCCGACTCCTGTATAGTATGTAGGCCTATCAGATGTTAGTTACTTTTATCGTAGTATGTAGTTACTGTAGTTATAGTCTCCTATATCCTTATATCTTCCAGATATACAGAACATTAAAGACTTGCTAAGCATTGTCAGACAGACAAAGACTTACAGAGTTATCTATGCTTAGCAGTTTAATCTGAACTCAAGATTCAAGAACTCAAGAGTCAAGACCTCATCATGGCAGAAATAAAGTGTCCGATCTCCACGTGCCAATACGCAACCCCCGCAGAAACCACACCAGAAGTCGCAGTCGTACTGCTTCAGCTTCATACAAAGGAACATGAGGCTCAACCCTCTGGCGCTAAAACAGAGAAAGTGAGACGCCCGACTGTATCGACAGGTGGCACCTCGGAGGAATGGGGTTACTTCTCGTCTAGATGGACAGAGTACAAGACAGCCACTAAAATCAGTGGTCAAGACATAGTCATCCAGCTCTTGGAATGCTGCGAAGAAACACTGCGCAGAGACCTCACAAGAAACAATGGTGGCACCCTCACAGGAAAGACAGAGGATGACGTTCTCAAGGCCATCAAGCAGCTGGCAGTTCGTGAGGAGAATGTGATGGTGTCTCGGGTGAACTTACTGAACATGCACCAGGACAGAGATGAACCTGTCCGCAATTTTGCTGCTCGCCTTCGTGGCCAAGCCAGCGTGTGCAAATTCATGACCAAATGCCCAAACTGTAACCACGATGTCAGTTATTGAGGGATGCTGTAACGCGTGGCATCAGCGATCAAGAGATCAAACTTGAACTGCTTGGTAAACAGGATCAGGACAAGTCACTGGAAGACACAATACGCTACATCGAAGCGAAAGAAAGCGGCAAACGGTCGGCTAATCGCCTCCAAGATCCACCCACTGTCACCTCAGCCTCTGCCACAAGCAGCTACCGTGTACAACAGAAAATTCATGTAATGTGCAACTACTGTGGTCGCAAAGAGGCCCATGGAACTCGCCGTGGAGAACGCGAGAAGATTTGCCCAGCATTCAACCATGTGTGCAACAAATGCACCGTCAAGGGACACTTTGAAACTGTCTGCCGTGGTGGTGGCCGCAAAGGCCGATCTACAGACTTGGGCCGACATGGCCAAAACAAGGGATCTGACTCTAGCAACTCACAAAATGCTGTATTTAATACACTATGTAGCATATCTAGTGACTCTAGTATATCTAATGACTGTAGTATTGACTCTAAGTCTGATAGTAATACTCCCAGTGAAGCACTATATGGTATTGACGCAGCTGGCAAGCGCGTAATCACCCTTGACCACCATGTATACAACGCGCTGTGCGATACTTGGGAACACAGGGCCTCTGATCCTCAACCTTCCCTTGATGTCTCCATTAGCGCGCTCCCTTCAGACTACAGCGCCCTTGGCCTTGCCGCAACCAAATCTCCCAAGACCATCCGACACCGTGCCATTGCAGACACCGGTTGTCAGTCATGCCTTGCTGGCGTCAAACTCCTTCACCACTTAGGGTTACAGGTGCACCACCTCATACCTGTCACGATGAAGATGACAGCTGCCAATGAAAACCGCATACGGATCCTCGGGGCCCTATTCCTGCGCATATCAGGCCACGCTACTAATGATACCACCCTGCAGACACGTCAGATAGTATACTTTACTGATAGCAGCGATAAGCTTTACTTAAGTAGACAGGCTTGTGTCTCCCTTGGCATGATTACTGATAAGTTCCCTACCATAGGCGAAGTACATAACACATGTTTAACTAATGATGATGTGACCATAGAGGAGACTGCCCCTATCACCAACCCATGGTCACCCCTCACTGCCCCCTGCAGCTGTCCACGGCGCCAGCCACCTCCACCCCCACCTACATCACTCCCATACCCAGCAACCGCTGAAAACCGTGAGAAGCTTGAAAAGTTCCTTCTTGACCATTATGCCCCATCCACGTTCAACACATGTGAACATCAACCCCTACCCATGATGAGTGGCCCCCCACTGCGCCTACTGGTCGATCCCTCAGCCCAGCCTGTGGCCTACCATACCCCAATCCCTGTCCCGCTGCATTGGATGGAAGATGTTAAGGCTGGTTTGGATCAAGATGTCCGACTTGGTGTTATTGAGCCTGTACCAATTGGAGATTGACCTGTCACATGGTGCCACAGGATGGTGATATGTCCAAAACGAAGCGGCAAACCCCGCCGCACAGTTGATTTTCATGCCCCCTTGGTCACCTACTGGATATCATTAGGACCAACGTTCCCCCAAACAACCCGTGCCCCTTCAATCATGACGAATCCGATGCAGCAGAGGCCATGACAGCTGCCTTGGCTACACTGTACTCCATCACCTGGGATGCTGTCCGCCTGGCAACGGCCAGTGACGAAACCATGTCTAAACTGTTGTCCCTCATAGAAGATGGCTTGCCAGATACACGCCTTGAGATGCCGCCTGATCTACAGGAGTATTTCAGCCTGAGAGATAGCCTTTATACATTAGATGGAGTAGTCTTATACAATGACCGCATTGTCATCCCTCCATCTCTTCGTGACGAAACTACTTCAGTCCCTCCACTCGGCTCACCAGGGTGTCACATCCATGACATCACGAGCTGAAGCCTCTGTTTTCTGGCCGGGGATGACATCTGCCATTGGCGAGATGCGTGCTCGATGTTCCCATTGCAATCGCATGGCTCCGTCACAACCCAACCCACCTCCTACCCCACCAGCTATGCCAGTGTACCCGTTCAAGTCCATATGTGCAGATTTCTTCCACTATGCTGGTCATAACTACCTGGTCATTGTTGACCGTTACAGTAACTGGCCAATCGTTGAAAGAGCAATGGACGGCGCCAAGGGCCTCCACGGTTGTTTGATGTATATAGAATTGGCTTCATTATTAACTAAATGCAAACGATAGATGGCGCTATTTATCGTAAATCATATTTCTTTATTTGTAAGGGGTAGGTGATTAATACTGCCATTAAAATAGCTGGAATAGGTGAAACCAGTAACAAAGAAATTTTAGAAACATATTTTATCAAACAATAAAAGGAATTAAGTGTATTAAGAGCTTGAAAGAGTAATTTCCAGTAACTAAATAGCGCCACCAGTTTTATCATTAATAGATACATTTTATATCCGAAAAAGCTATAAAAATGCTATAAAAGTGAATAACTTTGTAAAAGAGGGGAAATTAAAGTTGAGAATGACTCAAAAGCATCTGCATACATTAGCATGATATCACATTTAGCTGTTTAAGTCTAAAATTTGGTTGTACATGATGTTTTGCTTGAAAAACTAATAAATGATCCCATCAAACAACCGTGCCTCATAGCCAGCCTTAGACGAACCTTTGTCACATTTGGTATTAGTGATGAATTGACCTCAGATGGGGGTCCTGAATTCTCATCTTCAGCAACCCAAACTTTCCTTAAGAATTGGGGTGTACGACACCGCATATCATCAGTAGCTTACCCACACGGTAATTGCAGAGCAGAGGTTGGAGTCAAAACAGTGAAGCGCTTGATAACAGCCAATACTAATGCCAACGGTGACTTGAACACAGATGCATTCCAACGAGCCATGCTTCAATACCGCAACACACCTGATAAGGAAACCAAAGTGTCACCTGCCCAGTGCCTCTTCGGCCGTCCCATACGAGATTTTATCCCTATCCATCCTGGTCGGTATGTACCCCACCCTACATGGAAGGAAACACTACTTGCCAGAGAGGAAGCTTTGCGTAACAGGCACATGAAAACAGCAGAGCGACTCCTCTGAACACACAAAACACCTTCCCCCACTTGTCATTGGCGACCATGTTAGAATCCAAAATCAAGCAGGGCCCCACCCTACCAAATGGGATAAGACAGGCATCGTAGTAGAGGTTAGACAATTTGACCAATATGTGGTTAGAGTAGATGGCTCCGGTCGAGTCACGCTTCGTAACCGGAAATTCCTGAGAAAGTATGTGCCAGCTACACCCTGCAACCATCCTAACCATGTGATAATGGACAATGCATATAAACCCCCACCACTGTCTCCGCCCTGCACCAATATGCACCCTAACGGTAACCTACCCAGAAACCACCGTGTCCCAGCAACCCCGGCAGCTGACATAGGCGCCAATCAGCTGACACCACCGACTATCACCCCAGTGTCACCTTCACCAGAAAGGCCCATACCTGTTCCAGTGGCCACATTGCAGCCACTGAATACCCCTGATCTGACTATAGCCACAGAGCGTGCACCTCGTGCCCTAACGCGCTTGCTCTCTCACAATGCCCCCGGTCAGAAAGAAAATGGGTTTATCCCTCAAGCAGATTATCCGTCTTCCCCCCGCCGCTCTGCCCGGCTGCGGTCTACCCCACATAACTAACTTGTTTTCAGTCCTTACGGACTTGGGAGGGCGTAGTGAAGTATGTTAGTTACTTTTATCGTAGTATGTAGTTACTGTAGTTATAGTCTCCTATATCCTTATATCTTCCAGATATACAGAACATTAAAGACTTGCTAAGCATTGTCAGACAGACAAAGACTTACAGAGTTATCTAAAGAACGTAACGCGAAGTGCAATTACTTGCTTAAATATAGTGAATTACAAATGATGAATATACAAAGAGAAAATTCAGGCCAGTTTTTGATACTGTTGGTTTAATGATTTAAAATGCCTTGGACTTTAAACGTTTGCCACGAAAAACACGGTCAGACGGTATATGGTAAATGAATTGAGCACATAAATTGGGTCATCAACAAATCATAGTCATGCCAGTTGATCTGTCTAAATAATGAATCTACGTTACTTGTGTTACGAGTCGTACTTGACTCAAGGCCAAAATCACCTTTTACCCGAACTCACACGAATGCACAACACAAATACACTGTTTATTTAAGCTAACAAAATCTAAGTCTTTAATTGAAAACAGAGTATGATTGGTACATATAATAACAATATCGCATATACAATAAAATCACACAATGACAGTTTTACTCTATGACTACTTAACCAGCTGTCTTCTTGTTGGTGATCCTAGAGTTCTTGCAATGTTCTGGACGACTGATGTATTATATCCTTATTCACTTGTCCTGCGAAGTCCAGTGTATTCTTGCGTTTATAAATATCCTTGCGTATGAAATCCTGAAACGAAAATGATGCTGCTTTCTTCTATTGCTTATCTTCTTGCGCTGCTCTCTCCGCAATATATCTCTTTGCGCTGCTTTCTCCAAAAATGGTGTGTCTTTCCCCAATCACGCTTTTTCCAGGGAACAGGTTTCGTTAACACAGCTCCGCTGTTCTTTGACAGATGCGTGGCCTTCACAAACCCAGCAAACTCCAGCAATTTGACAGAAGAACTTTTAATCCTTTGATGAGGAAGAGCACTTTTGTGTGCTCGCTGTCTTCTTCGTTGCTGTATTAAAATTAGCTCAATTATTGGCTATATAAACTGGTTAAAATGTACTTCTTTTTTGCAGTACGAACACCATCACACACATGTGGAGTTTTCAATCTCACATGACATTCTGTAAAGTCCCAACAAAAGCCTCCAGCTTTTTATAGCAGTACTCATGCAAAAACCCATCATCTATTAATAAACCATTACTTCAATCACATTTTCACAACATTGCTGCAATCTTGGGATTTCCCAAGATTAATTATACACATTCACATTACATCACTTCCTGGGGGTTTTCCTGATGGTGCAACAATGAACTGGGGCTTTCCAAGTTCCAAACATAGATCTGACTTTGTTTACAATAATTTGGCGGAATTCCAAAACGACTTTCCACATCATTATCTTGCACGTACAAGGGGTTTTCCCATCTCATGACATACTTTTAGCTTGTAAACAAAGTTAAATAATTAAATTAAATTAAATTACTCAGGGCACATCACACTTGGTTAAAAGAATAATGACACCGTTATATCACCTAGTATCTAACTCATAACAAAGGAAGTTTTAAACAATTAAACCGGGCCTAAAGACGGGGTTAAATATTTAAAAGACCAAGGTAATTGCGGTCCTGTGCTATCGCGTTTTATAATTGTATCAGGTACTTTTAATGACCCAGTTTTCGTTTTTCTTCTTTATTTTATCTACTCCATGCAGCAAACCTCTTCTACGGTGAACGTGATACAAAGAGTACCTCGGTTAAATTGAGTATGTTGTTTTACAAGTGACGTTTATGGCAGTATATTGCACAATAGAACAGAAAAAACCTGGTTTTTCGTCGAAACTTGGTTTTGCAATCGAAAAACCAGGGTTTTCAAATCGTAAAACCAGGTTTATCAATTCGATTGTCAGAGTTGTTTGATAAACTTGGTTTTTAGGCTGATAAATCAGGTTTGTCAAAAGCTATGACAATAGAATCGATAAACTTGGTTTTTCGATGTGATAAACCTAGTTTTCCAATCAAAAACAAAACAAAACAGGTTTTTCGAATTTGATTGTCATAGTTTTTATAAACCAAGTTTATCGACCAAGATACCTGGTTTTTCGCCGATAAACTTGGTTTTTCAATTCGATTGTCATAGTTTTTTTGATAAACCTAGTTTTCCAATCCAATGTATGAATGGAAAATGTGCCAACAAATACACTTTCAAACACACAACAAATCTCACGCGTAACTTTTGGCTATTGTTCCCCCGCAAAAATATGGTACCACTACTGCTGCCTGACAGAATTTCAATACGTATACAGAGAGAAGCATGTATAACAGAAGAGTAAGAGCCAGGAGTATGAGTTCAGATGAGAGAGGCTGTTCAAGTGGTGGGTTTACAAAGTATTGTACTTTGTCTAGGTATGTATAACAAGCAATTAACAATGAGAGGGCATTCTTGAACCTCGTTGACTTGGGGATGATTTGAAATGACTGCCAATTATGACTGTTTGATATTTATTACCAGCAATGTGGAAAAAAAAGACACATGTAGAAACGAAAAAAGCTACCATTTTGTTGAAGGAGCGAAGTTCAACAAACCATAACCCCGCTTCTGGATATCGTTTGAAGTCAAATGATATACCATTTTAAAGCTTATGATATATATTTTCTAAAGACGAAATATATAAAACAATTTTTCGGCTCGTTCGTCGTGTACGGTCAAATATTGAACCTAATGTCACTTCAATGAAAATACATCTTCAGCTTATGTGAAATATTAATGTTTATTGTAAGAAGAGGCAAATATTATTGTTTATTGTAAGAAGAGGCAACGTATGGTAATGTTGTTTTATAAAGACTTAATTTTCTTTACCCAACGTAAAACAGGTAATACCGTAGATGAGCCCGAAACGGTGGCGATTGCCATATGGGAGAGGGCAAAGCTGCATTGCTGTCAGAGATGCTTCATATCATGTGACACACCAAAAAATACGTCAGAGTAGCAAAGATAATCAGTATGAAAAAACAGGAAAAAAACAGTACTCGCTACTATAGGTAAATTTTAATTGATAAAAAATACTCATTTTAGGTATGCACTTGCTTATTCAAGAAGCTCACGGAAATAATAGACATGCGTGTAGAACAATGCTTAAGCAATAAAGGTTAATGCCTTTTTAACATAAATAATAGAGAAATTGTGATGTTCCATACGCGGTACGTGCGTTCATACGGGCGTTAATACACAACCTATCATTTTGCATGCGTCGTTTTCCCTCTTGTGACCCTTTATGCTTTCGGCCAACATAATTGGTCACAGGAAGGCATCTGTTGAGTGTTGTTTTTTTAAATTCAGCCTGAATTTGATTTTAATGTTGAATAGGTAAAATTGCGTACGATCACGGCATTCGAAAAAAGGCAACCGCTATGTTGACCCTATAACTACTGAGCCATATGTTGTAACACGAACTACGAAGATGGGGTTTGTTGCGACCCCCTCCTTAATTTTCAATTATAAACTTCATATACCGTTTTAATTAGTACTAATGTATAGCTATGGGTCTCCTTTATCCAGTGATACCAACATAGGGTACAAACATTCCCCACATAATGTCGCCATGACGTCTTAATGTGAGAGCGCCCATGCAAATTTGGGAAATTCTGGCTATGTACAAAAGTATAGGCAAAATTGATTTTCGGCTAAAAATTCTACAAAAACGCTGCTATATATAAAAGAAGATAACTATTTTCACCTAGCCAACAAGTAAAAAGTCAGTAGCTCTTGAAATTATTTCACAAGAGCGAAATGAAAATCATTGGGGCGTCATCAACCCCCCTCTATGGTCATCTTTGATTGCCGGTCCTACCCCGGGTAAGGTGCTGAGGTAAAACTTTTATCACCAAAATGAGCGCAAAGGATGTATCTACGATTAGCTCAGGTCGTTTGGGCGTAAAGGTATGTGTTTTTTCATGACGGATAAAAAATCCTTCTTCTTCCGCCGCCCCTTCTTTTTTGCCGCCCCGTCTTTGACCCCGGGGGGAGGCTGGCGCCCCAAAGCCCCCCCCCCAAATACGCGCATGATGTTATAATAACAGTAAAGTTGTTGTGGTTTTTTGTTTGTTTTAAGAACATCATTTTACGAAATCTAACCAAGGAGGAAAATGCAAAACAAAACGAAGAGAATGTAAGGAATAAAATAGTGAATATGTTAACGAGAAATGTGTTTAAATACATTTATGTAATGATTATCACTTTAAGGTTTGTTAGAAAACATTCAGACTTAAAGTGCCCAAAGGTTTAATTAACAGTAAGCAGGTTAGTATAAGCAGGTTAGTGTGCCTGAGCTTATGTAATCATGAGTGTCTCTGTAGCCGCAAGAAGGGAAAAGTCAACATGATTGCCTCGGAACTGATTGATTATCACTATATCCTACCCGGTGTAACATTCACTCATTCGACAGCCACAGGGGTGTATTTTAAGGAGGATATGCCAAATGTTGACTCCTATGTAAAGTATAATATGTAGGCCTATCAGATGCTTCAAAGAACGTAACGCGAAGTGCAATTACTTGCTTAAATATAGTGAATTACAAATGATGAATATATAAAGAGAAAATTCAGGCCAGTGTTTGATACTGTTGGTTTAATGATTTAAAAATGCCTTGGACTTTAAACGTTGCCACGAAAAACACGGTCAGACGGTATATGGTAAATGAATTGAGCACATAAATTGGGTCATCAACAAATCATAGTCATGCCAGTTGATCTTTCTAAATAATGAATCTACGTTACTTGGTTAAAAGAATAATGACACCGTTATATCACCTATTATCTAACTCATAACAAAGGAAGTGTTAAACAATTAAACTGGGCCTAAAGACGGGGTTAAATATTTAAAAGACCAAGCTAATTGCGGTTATGTGCTATCGCGTTGTATCAGGTACTTTTAATGACCCAGTTTTCTTTTTTCTTCTTTATTTTATCTACTCCATGCAGCAAACCTCTTCTACGGTGAACGTGATACAAAGAGTACCTCGGTTAGACGAGGGTTAAAGTGGACTATGTTGTTTTTCAAGTGACGTTTATGGCAGTATATTGCACAATAGAACAGAAAAAAAACCTGGTTTTTCGTCGATAAACTTGGTTTTGCAATCCAGGTTTATCAATATTCGATTGTCAGAGTTGTTTGATGAACTTTTGGCTGATAAATCAGGTTTGTCAAAAACTATGACAATAGAATCGGTAAACTTGGTTTTTCGATGTGATAAACCTAGTTTTCCAATCCGAAAACCAGGTTTTTCGAATTTTATTGTCATAGTTTTGATAAGCCAAGTTTATCGATCGAAAAACCTGGTTTTTAGCCGATAAACTTGGTTTTTCAATTCGATTGTCATGGGTTTTTTTTTGATAAACCTGGTTTTTCAATCGAAGAACCAGGATATGCTACTAGAAGATTCGAAGTTATTGTTATAATATTTAGTAATCTTAGAGAGAATTAAAAAGATTAATTCGTTAGTAGCACACAAAGGAACATGTTGTATGTCTTGCTACAGTTCTGACAACATAGAATAAACAAAACGGAATTAAGTAGCTTAAAAGATATATAGGCTTATCAACTAGTTAGCTACATGTAAAAGTAAGTACATACATGTAATTTATTTCAGGATATACGAGTATTGATGATCTGGGTATTTGTATGAATGGTAAAATGTGCCAACAAATACACTTCCAAACAGAATCGCGTGACTATTGGCTATTGACATAACTGCATAAATTGTATTTTATTGAATACTTCATGAAGACACATATCTCTAGATATTCGACTAAAATATCACGCTATCTGAGCATAATAGCTCTTTGCAGATTGAATAGAATATTGTCAATACTGTTGCAACTTTTGGTTCCATTATAAATATGTGACTGTACAGCACGAATGAGCCGTAAATGTCCTAAATTGTATTCTGAGTTACAGTGTGAAATGTGCATAAAGGTCATATTTATCGGTACCTCAAGTTGGCGCGACATCTATCTCATTTTAATAGCCAAACACAACACCTTTTAAACCAATCAATAATCTTATTGGTGAAGAGGATAATAAGTTTCTATTTTAGATGTCTATAGAATTTTTAATAGCTCTGGTCTTTTTTTGCTTTACCCTGTTAAAGTGGTGGGTTTACACAGCACTGTATTTTGTATAGGTATGTAAAACAAACAATTAACAATGAGAGGGTATTCTTTAACCTCGTTGACTTGGAGATGATTTGAAATGACCGCCAATTATGACTGTTTGATATTTATTACCAGCAATGTGGAAAAAAGACACATATAGAAACGAAAAAAGCTACCATTTTATAGAAGGAGCAAAGTTCAACAAACCATGACCCACCTTCTGGATTTTCTAAAGACGAAATAAAACAAAATTGATCGGGACAGGAATTTGCGGCTCGTTCGTCGTGTACGGTCACATATAGAACCAAATGTCACTTCAGTGAAAATACATTTTCAGCTGATGTGAAATAACAATGTTTATTGTAAGAAGAGGCAATGTATGGTAACGTTGTTTTATAAAGACTTAATTTTCATTACCCACATAAAACAAGTAATACCGTAGATAAAGTTGATGAGCCCATAAGGGCGGCGATTGCCATATGGTAGAGGGCAAAGTTGCATTGCTGTCAGAGATGCTTCATATCATGTGACACGCCAAAATGCGTCTTAACAAAAATACGTCAGAGTAGCAAAGATAATCAGTATAACAACAAAAATGGGGAAATACAGTCACTATAGTTAAATTTGAATTGATAAAAAAATACTCATTTTAGGTATGCACTTGCTTATTCAAGAAGCTCGTGGAAATAATAAATATGCATGTAGAACAATGATTAAGCAAAAATAGGACATGAGTGTGATATAATTATAGTTCAGTAACCAAAATGCGCATTGCCGTTGTGAAACTAAAAGGGCTGTCGACTGAACGCAACCTTTCGCTGAGATGGGTACTAACTGAAACACCTATAAATAAATAAATAACCTATCGTCTGCAAGAGCCCGCTGGGCTAGTGCAATACATATATAGCAGATTGCAGAACTTTATCCCATAAGCCGTATAAGCTTTCAGTGAAGGTTATTTCGCCCGATCACTTATTTAGCTGTACAACCGATTGAGCGCCGATGGGGCGATTGTGTAATCGAGCAATGCATTCTTATAACCTTTTTCTAATCTGTGTTCCGATTCTGTGCTAATCCACATAACAAACTTATCTCAGATTACAGTACAATGAAAAGAAAAGTTTTAAGCCAATCTCAACTGCCCCATTCAAGTACAGGTCCAAAGGAAATAACGCCCTCTACAAATATGAATAGAGGAATCATTTTACCAATCCAAAAGTTGTCCCATTTCTAAAAGCAATTTATTTGGTCAAAATTAGCGTTTCCTTTCAGACCATTTCCGACGTACCAAATCTGTATTCACTTTAACCAACACATAACACATGGGTAATATATTCAATATTCTGACCCGTAAGATAACAGAGACACGATGATGGAGGTAGAACTTTTTTGAATGACCCTTGTATGTAAGCGAGATTTATGTTTGTGCCGGTGAAAAAGTATAGTCGTCACAGTTATTGTTAAATTTAAAACTGAATAGCTCCTATGGAATACTTCAATAATATCAACAAAGACAACGCTGTTATATACTTTATAGCCACAGAATGGCAATTTCAAATTATTTGGATGTCATTCGCACCGATGCCTGTGTTCTGCTCAATTTACTATCTGATACCTTTTCAATTGCTGATAAGTTTGTGCTTGCTTTACGATAGTACATAACAATCTTTGTGTATTTCATTGCAGCCTAAAGCCATAAGCAGTTTTGTCGTATGCCTCTTTCCAAACATTCACACAAAAATTATGAGTGGCATGTGATTTAAGTGTACTAAACATCTTGTTTGCCATTATTTGCTTTTGATTAAACTGTTGTATACCATAGTTATTATGTTTAGTATTGGTAAACAGCTTGCACGTTCTTGAATCATTTCAAACACTTTTAATTGTTTAAAACAGTTAGATTCGTTTAGCTTTTTTGTTTAAGAGGAACTTGCGTTATACATCACAAACAGCAAAGAGTTTTATTCCGATTTCAACAAATAAAAACTGCCACAAATTCTCCTTCATCCCATGTACAATAACCGACTGGAATACCCTACCAGCAAACCTAACCAACATCCAAGAAAAAGAAACTTTCAAGAACGAAATAAACAAGCACCTGCAAAACAGCTAGTATACAGTCGTAATGCGCTCAAAATATCCTACCCGGTTGACTCCCAATTTTGGGGGGTTGGGTAGTACCAGCACAAGACAAGACAAGACAAAACAAAACAAGATGTGTTGTAGCCATATCATGTATTGCCTATACAAAAGCGTAAAAATAGCATATTATAAAGAGATATTTACGACAATTGAAATATTGCGATCTCCTCAGATTGCATCGGTAGGTCAAACCAAGTATCCCTGCTAAGATAACCATATTAATCATTTTACAACTGGTCTTAAAATCAATCATTTTAGCGCAGTGATAGCGTAATCTGTTGGTATCAAGTTCATACCGTATATAAAATGTTTTGAAGCTATATTTGAGACCATAGAATACAGAAACATGTAATGTCATTTCTTTCTGCATAAGCCCCTTTACACTTCTACAATATCAGGTGTTATCCATTTGCAGTTAGTTTTTTACAAGAACATAATGTGACTGGACACCACGAATCAGCCGTAAAGTCGGTCCCTGGTCAATGTTGTTTTATTTCGTGTTTAGAAAATATATATCATAAGCTTTAAAATGGTATATCATTTGACTTCAAACGATATCCAGAAGCGGGGTTATAGTTTGTTGAACTCTGTTCCTTCAACAAAATTGTAATTTTTTTCGGTTCTACATGTGTCTCTTTTTCCACATTTCTAGTAATAAATATCAAACAGTCATAATTGGTGGTCAATTCAAATCATCCCCAAGTCAACGAGGTTCAGAAATGTCCTCTCATTGTTAACTGTTGGTTATACATACCTAGACAAAATACAATGTTTTGTTATCCACCACATGTACAGGGCGAGTTAGCGCAGCGGTAGTTCCCTCGCGTTGCACCACTGAGGTCCCGGGTTCAAGCCCCGGCGCGGCCCAAGGACTCATGTGCACTTGGTTTATCCCGATTCCATGCTCGCTCTCGCAGGTTTTCTCCAGGATCTCCGGTTTCCTCCTGTATCGTAAAAATCGGTGATTAGTTGTTTGGTTATCAAAACTTCCTTCACCCAATGGAATTTGGGGAGCTGCACAGATAATTGGTGGATGTTACAATCTAAATGCGGATAGGTGTGCGCCGTTCGGCAGCAACCTAGTTGATGTGACCTGATTGTGATGATTCACCGTTGCAGCAAAATTACAGCGCTTTGAGTCCTTTAAGATCTGGAGAAAGGCGCTTTATAAATCCAAAATTTATTTTATTTTATTTTTTACAGGATTTAGCCAAAGCAAACAAAGACAAGAACTGTTTAAGGATTCTATAGAAATAGGTAGAAGTTTATTATCCTCTTCAGCAATGGGATTATTGATTGATTTAAACAGTGTTTGATGAGATACTTGTCGCACCGAATTGAGATACCTATGAATATGACCTTCACGCACATTTTACACTGTAACTCAGAATACAATTTGCCGAGTTTACGGCTCATTCGTAGTGTCTAGTATGACGCAACTGGGGGAATTTTGTACAAGACGTCCTATACAGTAGTGTAACCAGTGCCGCCGCTAGAGGGGGTTGGGGGGGGTTGGGGGTGTGACACCCTCTCATACACAACAAATTGACTGCTGTCAACCATGCGATTGCCAAAGCTATGTGTGAGTCTTATAAAATATTAATGTGTTCCGAAATTGTGCTGTTCTTACGTATACCTAATACAGCTATTATTAATGTTAGAGTAGTAAAAATAATCAAAAAAGTCTAGCGACGCCCCTGAGTGTAACATGTAACATTCGATCTCTTTGCATTATTGAGTCGGTGAAGAAAAACACCAGTGGCCACACAACGCCTTCAAGGTAGCACAAACAGACGTTTGCATAAGAGATCCTTATTCCGTAAATCGCTTTAGCCTTCAGCCTTCAGTTAAGATTATACTGCATCAGATTAATTCCGTACTTGCCCGTACAACCCTCGCCATGTCAAGATCAATAGCCGAAAGTGCGATTTGCCCAGCCGCACAAAGTATAGCCCATTTCGTAACCTCTTTTTTTTAAGCCGTCATCGGATTTTGTAGTAATCAATATTTAACGTATAGCTTATCGCGGATTATGGTAGCTTTGGTCACGCCTGAAGGGTTTAAGAGACACAGAAAGGCTTTTTAATCCTTTTCTCTTCCAACACAACAAGGGTGTTTGTCGTAGATGTAGTGATGTAACAGGATTTATTACAAAAGCAATAGATGAATATTATTTTTGAATGTTTTGCTGCACTCTACACCTGTCATGTCTGTGTATGTGTGCAATCATATTTTAAATACAATACCGCTCTTTTCAAGGACACCAATCGTATATATTTGAATGATGTTAGCATAATTTAAAATTTCATTGCATAGGTACCGTATGAACGCTGTAGTGCAGGGCGATGTATTATAAAAATAAATAGTGCGATGCAGAGTGTCAGCGTACGTCTAGTGCGGGGCAATACATTCAAATATTGTGCTCACATGTCGGAAATATGGTAATTAATCCTGTTATATCACTACTTCTACGGCGAATAATGACATAACCATAACCAGTATACATTGTATTCCAATTCTAGCTATGTATATAAGCTTTGAATTTTAGTCACACCGCGGGGCTTGACTAGATTCCTTGATATTCTGATATGGTGTCCTTAATTTATTTCTGGCTAAAGTTGGTAAGAATATTATGTCCATAATATATAATATAATAATCTATATAAATAATAACACAATGAGTACTTTATGATTCAAACGTGTGTTAGTAGGAGATACGCTATGAATGCATTTTACGTTTAAAGCCTTTTAGATAACAAAGCATTATGGCACTTTAGAAACACATTTTAAGACATGGCTTTCTTACGATGACTGCCATAGCAGTAAAGTGTACGCCCTTTCATTTTCTTTTATCCTCCGGTCACTTTCAGCTGTAAATATGTTATAATAATAGAAATGTTATATTTCTTACCTTACCATGTGGGCATATTGTATTATATTGTTTCAGAAATTTGATCAATGACCAAAGATAACAGAGTCCACCTGATTGCCTCAGAGAAGATTGATCATCTCCAGCCTACCCTGTATTGTATGTATCCACTTGACACCCTCAGGAATGTCTAGTTATAGGGAGGTTGATAAACAATAAAAAAAGTTCCTGTTCGCTATAGAAAATGATATGATATATCGGATGCTTCAAAAGACACAACGAGTGAACCACTCATAATAGTTGGTAACACATTGTTAAGAGCGTTATTACGATATGTTAAATAGTATCCAGAAATTCCTGGTAGTAGCCTTGAGTAAACATAATAGAATTAAAAGCACATATTAAAAGTGTAACATATTTTAATATGTTTGACACAATTTTAAAATGTTGCGATTTGGTACTTCACAGCATCTTGCGAATGGTAGTCAGCTTAATTTTTGGCAAAAATCGCATTGCTCATTTCATAGCGAGTGTGTAGAAGAATTCAAATATTACTGATATACTTTTGTAGGTCCTGTGGTTCTTGAGTTATGTTGAAGGAGGGCTGAAACACCTGCAATACTTACACAAACGTACATAACTCATTAACAACGATAAATCAATCAAGGTTTGAAAGTATATGGTTTGCAGAATGAACTTTTGCAAAACATCAAAGTGTTATTTTTCAATAATATATTGATTTACATAATGAAAATCAATATTCGACCAACAGTACCTCGTCTACCTTTAAAAGTGTAATAAATAGAACATAGAAGATTGCATGTAAAAATAAATGGAAGTCATGCCAAAAGGTCTTGGGCACTTACTTGGTGACGAAAATGTTTCGGTCATAATACAAAAAAATGCTTTGGTGTCTTGGATATATTTAAAGGTAACCGAAAATTTCCCTAACTCGAAACTTTGATGATCTGGCATTACTAAAGGGTATGTTGTGTTGTTAAGGACACGGAATTTATATGCCATGTCTCATGAGCGAATTTTCACTTTCTAGAGCATTTCTTGATTTATAACCGGATTTCAAACCGCCAACTGGAGCTTATTATCCTGCCATCCTTCAAAGTCGTCTTTGAAAAGAGCAACAATGTATTGAATTTTAAGCATGTTTCCCCAATTCGACATTTTGAAATGTACAGCCTGTCTCAATAAAATCTGTGCGAGTAAAAAACGCCCTCTGTGGCAATTAGAAAATACCGTTGTGACATGACACTGACATGATGCTTACATCAACGTCAAGGGCACACTCTTAGCTCTCAAATACCGTTTGTTCTGTTCCATTTGCTTTTTTTAATCTCCAGATATGTTTAGTTAACAACGAAAAGGTAAAATCATAATTGTGCCACTTTTACTAGGGAAGAGGGCTGTAAATGTAAATCAATGATATCTGATGTTGATGCGTCTAAAGCACTCCCCACTTCGGGGCTCGTACATTAGACGCATCAACATCAGCGCGCGTGCATTATTTTGTCTAATTTCATTAATGTGTCAAATTTCATGAACTTGTCTAAGTTCATTAACCTATAAGTGTGCAATATTTGTTTGTCTTTGTCTTGAGTGACACAGAGAACAGTATTTACCATAATAAAATCATTGACATGCAAATGTATTTAATTTTACAGCAGAATGTGAAATATTTATCTTTTAATTTGTCGTAAGTGGATCATTATACCTGTATCATGATAAAACAGTAAAAACAATTGTGTATTGTTGTGTGGTTGATGTATTCTTTTGGTTTCACGAAGAAACTCTTGATAAACTTGATGCTATCATTGATCACTGTTGATTTACATGTACAGCCCTCTTCCCTAGTAAAAGTGGCACAATTGTGATTTCACCCTTTCGTTGTTAAGTAAGCATATCTCGAGATTAAAACAAGCCAATTGAACAAAACAAACGGCATTTTCTAATTGCCAAAGAGGGCGCTTTTCACGTGCACAATTTTTTTTGAGACAGGCTGTATGTCGTATGGTATGGCTCCAGAATACAATCACTAAAAGAACCGAAACCGTTCATTGTTTTCTGAGTTTTGAAGAAAGGGCCGAATTATAACACCTATAAATTCAAATTCAAGAGTATTCATAAAATACATTTTGAGCAGCAAACAAGAAGAGTCTTTCAAAAGACACAGTTCACGGATCAGGTGCATAGTAATTTGTTCCGACTTTCCATTTTCATATCAAACCTACTCTGCACTGATCTTACAATAAATTGGTGATTTGATAAATGATACCTACATTCTGGCTTATATAACTCTCCAGCAAGAAACGACTCATTGAAATACAAACGTTCAAATCAATACACTATCATAGGCCTATTGAAATTCAATTATACCATGCAGATGATAACCTTGGCCCAATAATTATAAAAGGTTCCAATTAAGATAAGCAAACATTACTGGGTAGATAACAGGATCTAAATTTCGTCAGTTGGAAGTAATTGAGTGAATCGCTTGCATCAAAATAGCAGTGTATTTTTCATATATGCAGTAATATGCACAGCCTTATCACAAAATAAACAATAGCATTGACCTTACCCACCAATCAGTAAAGCATATTATAATCATGTGATGGCTCGATCGAATAGTAAACATGCTTAGAAAAAGGCAAAAAACAGTCCTGGCTGCCATTGTCTCAGTACAAGATGTGATGTGCCCTGAGTAATTTAATTTGATGATTTATCTTTGTTTACAAAGTTACATGAGTGATGACAGTTTAGGGGAGCAAAACAAGTTGAATCATATCTATTTTGGAATATTTGGAAACCCCTTCAGATTGTAAAGAGATGACATCATATATGGGATTCCCCTCAGGAAGTGATGTAATGGGATTTCCCCTCAGGAAGTGATGTCATGTGAAAGGTTTATGTTATAATTAAGACTTTGGAATTTCCCAGATTGAGCATAATGTGAAGGTAGTAAATGGCCCATAATAGAATGGGGTTTTTCCCATGCTTGATATATAAGAAATGTAAACACAATTATTGTCACAGTTGATAGTGTTGATATGGGCTATGCTTACAGTCCAATTCCTTGAAAGAAAGGAAATTACAAACCAGAAATATTTTATGTAGTCAAAGTGCTACTATTTACCAGTGTTGTCGGAGAAGATCTAGAATACGTCAAAGAACGTTATTCTTCCAAGAAAGGAAATATATTCTTCTGTCGACTTGCTGAAGTCTGGTATTTTGATTCAACGCAACTGTCAAAATAAGTGGGGACAACTGCATCGCAGTCCTGCTTCATGAAGATATTGTGTGAAGGTGGAAATAGCACCAAGTTTGGAGAAAGCAGCGCAAGGAGTTAAATTTGGAGAACTGCGCAAGGAGTTTAGCATAGGAGGACGGCGCAAGGAGTTTAGTATAGGAGAATTGCGCAAGGAGTTGTAAACGTGTTTGGAGAACACCATTTTCGTGTAAGGATTTTATACACAAGGAGTTATCAATGCAAGTGTACAAAGGACTTCGCTGATTGTCGCAGGACAAGTGAATAGGGATATATTACATCAGTCGTCCAGAACATTACAAGAACTTTATGATCACCAAGAAGAAGAATGCTGGCTAAGTACAAAATAGATAAAGAGTGATTATATTTGATTAATGTATATGTGCATTTGTAGTCATTATATTGTACCAAACGAAACTTGCTTTCAATTAAAGACTTAGATTTTGTTAGCTTAAACGAACAGTGTATTTGTGTTGTGCATTCGTGTGAGTTCGGGTAAAAGGTGATTTTGGCCTTGAGTCAAGTACGGCTCGTAACAAAGATAAGATGTGCTAAAAAGTCCTTGTCAGTGGGGCAGGATTAGATAAAGGGATACAAACCTGGGTATGGGACATTAGGAATTATTTCCTAGCCTCTTAATCACAGGGTTGATGGGCTACAACAGATATTCAAGACACAGTGTATGTAAGGGATAAACTGTGCATATGAGATGTGGGTTCAAATGGGGGAAATGTTCACTCCGTGAACAAAAACATCAAGGCCCGAATCGCCGTCCTACAAACATCTCAGAGTAGCGGAAAGGATTATTCTCAACGGATCGTCTGGAGTGTTAAATAATATAGGTCTCATGCTTAAATGAAAGATAACGTGATTCGCTACAAGAATAACATGCTTTGAATACAACATCAAGTGTAATTGTGTGGTTCACAATCTGAAAGTAGGGTCACGTGTAATGGCGCGAAGGAGTGGCTTTAGTGTATGTTTAACCTAAATGATTAAGTGTGTCAGCGGATAGACTCCAATAACAATTTAATCTACCACCAGCGTATGGGAATATGGAAAAAAAAAAAAAAAAAAAAAAAAAAAAAAAAAAAAAAAAAAAAAAAAAAAAAAAAAAAAAAAAAAAAAAAAAAAAAAAAAAAAAAAAAAAAAAAAAAAAAAAAAAAAAAAAAAAAAAAAAAAAAAAAAAAAAAAAAAAAAAAAAAAAAAAAAAAAAAAAAAAAAAAAAAAAAAAAAAAAAAAAAAAAAAAAAAAAAAAAAAAAAAAAAAAAAAAAAAAAAAAAAAAAAAAAAAAAAAAAAAAAAAAAAAAAAAAAAAAAAAAAAAAAAAAAAAAAAAAAAAAAAAAAAAAAAAAAAAAAAAAAAAAAAAAAAAAAAAAAAAAAAAAAAAAAAAAAAAAAAAAAAAAAAAAAAAAAAAAAAAAAAAAAAAAAAAAAAAAAAAAAAAAAAAAAAAAAAAAAAAAAAAAAAAAAAAAAAAAAAAAAAAAAAAAAAAAAAAAAAAAAAAAAAAAAAAAAAAAAAAAAAAAAAAAAAAAAAAAAAAAAAAAAAAAAAAAAAAAAAAAAAAAAAAAAAAAAAAAAAAAAAAAAAAAAAAAAAAAAAAAAAAAAAAAAAAAAAAAAAAAAAAAAAAAAAAAAAAAAAAAAAAAAAAAAAAAAAAAAAAAAAAAAAAAAAAAAAAAAAAAAAAAAAAAAAAAAAAAAAAAAAAAAAAAAAAAAAAAAAAAAAAAAAAAAAAAAAAAAAAAAAAAAAAAAAAAAAAAAAAAAAAAAAAAAAAAAAAAAAAAAAAAAAAAAAAAAAAAAAAAAAAAAAAAAAAAAAAAAAAAAAAAAAAAAAAAAAAAAAAAAAAAAAAAAAAAAAAAAAAAAAAAAAAAAAAAAAAAAAAAAAAAAAAAAAAAAAAAAAAAAAAAAAAAAAAAAAAAAAAAAAAAAAAAAAAAAAAAAAAAAAAAAAAAAAAAAAAAAAAAAAAAAAAAAAAAAAAAAAAAAAAAAAAAAAAAGTGACACTACAAAGGAAATGTTGCAGCTCGTGACATCAGTTAATTGGACATGGGTTAGGCTAAGCCGTCGTTACAAGTTTTGAGACTACGAGTCACGATTTGTCAATAAATGCATCAATGTTAAGGGATGTATAAAGGGAAAACCTGGTTTGGATTCTAGAGGGAGTGTGCCTGTAAGAGACACAGCCATCAGCTAGAAAAGGACTAGCTCAGATGCTGTGAGAAGTTTGATAGTAATCCTTAGATATTGCTGAATAGAATAAATCAATACTTATATTTATCTAATGTACGATGTTATTTAAATTAGGAATATATGAAATGGCTATCAATCGATCAATCAATCAAGTTTTCAGTTTTCAAGTTATCAACAATCACTAATAAACCGATAAATCATGGAATCTATAACAAATTACCGAGTTGCAAAACTTTTCGTGATAAAAACTCGAAAGGTGGTGATGCAACTGCAAATTTTACTTTTGCAAACATAATCATTCACCGAGTTTAAAATGAGCAAAAATACCTTAAAAAATATCCAGGGACCTCAAAATAGTGAGCATCAGTTACTATGTCCGCCTAACACGCCGCGTCAAAAAAAAACCCGCATATCATTTAAATCGCGTCATCTCGCGACATCGCGTATCAACACGCTGCCTCTAAAGCAGGTGGGAATAATTAAGACGGGAAAATCAAAATGAGTGAGGAGAGTGCATGGGTGCTATGGGTTGGCGATATTATTTAACATACCGCGATGCATGGGTGACCATCAAATTTTGCGAAAAAAACTTATACTGACTTAAAAAGTGTACATTTCATGTTTCACATAAGTCACATTCACAATTTTTTTAGCAGTTGACTAGGAAGAAGTACTATGGTACTAGGGACAGATAAGAGGCAGAGCGGAGAAGAGGGTTGTGAGCTAAAGGGGAACAGTGGAAAGAATGGGAGGATAAGGGGACAACACGGGGGGAGCAACAAAGAAGAAGTTGATTAAAATGAATTAAATGAAACGACTGATCAATCTGCAATAAATTATGGAGTCGGTTAAATTGTTCGCAATAAAAACTCGGAGGGTGGTGATGCATTTGTTAAATTGCATTTATTTACGAACCGCGAAAGACGGGTGACCGCTAGTATTACTAATTACTTACTAATATACCCAATAAATAGATAAGTCAGTAATTATACAAATAAATAAATAAATAGGAATAAAATATATATATATAATAAATAAAGAAAGAAAGAAAGAAATAAAGAAACAAATAAATAAATAAATAAATAAATAAATAAATAAATAAATAAATAAATAAATAAATAAATAAATAAACAATGAAGAATGTAGTTAGTATTTTTTTTTACAAAATTCCAACCATTCAATTATTTATAATTTTCTGCTATACACATAAAGGCGCTGTGCTTTTAAGGGAAGGGGTATGAACGTTTGGACAGTATTTATTGTTGGACATTAGAGCACATCAGACATATCGAATTGCATTCTGAATACGAAGAACGGCCTTCTAATATCAAATATTTTTGATTTTTTGAAATTCGCAATGTAATACACATTTTATGGCAAATCATTAAAAATTGATATATTTTATATTTAACAGTACTCGAAGTAAATTCTACCTATCTGATGTTGATGCGTCTAAAGCACTCCCCACTTCGGGGCTCGTACATTAGACGCATCAACATCAGCGCGCGTGCATTATTTTGTCTAATTTCATTAATGTGTCAAATTTCATGAACTTGTCTAAGTTCATTAACCTATAAGTGTGCAATATTTGTTTGTCTTTGTCTTGAGTGACACAGAGAACAGTATTTACCATAATAAAATCATTGACATGCAAATGTATTTAATTTTACAGCAGAATGTGAAATATTTATCTTTTAATTTGTCGTAAGTGGATCATTATACCTGTATCATGATAAAACAGTAAAAACAATTGTGTATTGTTGTGTGGTTGATGTATTCTTTTGGTTTCACGAAGAAACTCTTGATAAACTTGATGCTATCATTGATCACTGTTGATTTACATGTACAGCCCTCTTCCCTAGTAAAAGTGGCACAATTGTGATTTCACCCTTTCGTTGTTAAGTAAGCATATCTCGAGATTAAAACAAGCCAATTGAACAAAACAAACGGCATTTTCTAATTGCCAAAGAGGGCGCTTTTCACGTGCACAATTTTTTTTGAGACAGGCTGTATGTCGTATGGTATGGCTCCAGAATACAATCACTAAAAGAACCGAAACCGTTCATTGTTTTCTGAGTTTTGAAGAAAGGGCCGAATTATCGAATTATAACACCTATAAATTCAAATTCAAGAGTATTCATAAAATACATTTTGAGCAGCAAACAAGAAGAGTCTTTCAAAAAGACACAGTTCACGGATCAGGTGCATAGTAATTTGTTCCGACTTTCCATTTTCATATCAAACCTACTCTGCACTGATCTTACAATAAATTGGTGATTTGATAAATGATACCTACATTCTGGCTTATATAACTCTCCAGCAAGAAACGACTCATTGAAATACAAACGTTCAAATCAATACACTATCATAGGCCTATTGAAATTCAATTATACCATGCAGATGATAACCTTGGCCCAATAATTATAAAAGGTTCCAATTAAGATAAGCAAACATTACTGGGTAGATAACAGGATCTAAATTTCGTCAGTTGGAAGTAATTGAGTGAATCGCTTGCATCAAAATAGCAGTGTATTTTTCATATATGCAGTAATATGCACAGCCTTATCACAAAATAAACAATAGCATTGACCTTACCCACCAATCAGTAAAGCATATTATAATCATGTGATGGCTCGATCGAATAGTAAACATGCTTAGAAAAAGGCAAAAAACAGTCCTGGCTGCCATTGTCTCAGTACAAGATGTGATGTGCCCTGAGTAATTTAATTTGATGATTTATCTTTGTTTACAAAGTTACATGAGTGATGACAGTTTAGGGGAATTCCCCTCTCAAATTGAGCAAAACAAGTTGAATCATATCTATTTTGGAATATTTGGAAACCCCCCTTCAGATTGTAAAGAGATGACATCATATATGGGATTCCCCTCAGGAAGTGATGTAATGGGATTTCCCCTCAGGAAGTGATGTCATGTGAAAGGTTTATGTTATAATTAAGACTTTGGAATTTCCCAGATTGAGCATAATGTGAAGGTAGTAAATGGCCCATAATAGAATGGGGTTTTTCCCATGCTTGATATATAAGAAATGTAAACACAATTATTGTCACAGTTGATAGTGTTGATATGGGCTATGCTTACAGTCCAATTCCTTGAAAGAAAGGAAATTACAAACCAGAAATATTTTATGTAGTCAAAGTGCTACTATTTACCAGTGTTGTCGGAGAAGATCTAGAATACGTCAAAGAACGTTATTCTTCCAAGAAAGGAAATATATTCTTCTGTCGACTTGCTGAAGTCTGGTATTTTGATTCAACGCAACTGTCAAAATAAGTGGGGACAACTGCATCGCAGTCCTGCTTCCTGAAGATATTGTGTGAAAGGTGGAAATAGCACCAAGTTTGGAGAAAGCAGCGCAAGGAGTTAAATTTGGAGAACTGCGCAAGGAGTTTAGCATAGGAGGACGGCGCAAGGAGTTTAGTATAGGAGAATTGCGCAAGGAGTTGTAAACGTGTTTGGAGAACACCATTTTCGTGTAAGGATTTTATACACAAGGAGTTATCAATGCAAGTGTACAAAGGACTTCGCTGATTGTCGCAGGACAAGTGAATAGGGATATATTACATCAGTCGTCCAGAACATTACAAGAACTTTATGATCACCAAGAAGAAGAATGCTGGCTAAGTACAAAATAGATAAAGAGTGATTATATTTGATTAATGTATATGTGCATTTGTAGTCATTATATTGTACCAAACGAAACTTGCTTTCAATTAAAGACTTAGATTTTGTTAGCTTAAACGAACAGTGTATTTGTGTTGTGCATTCGTGTGAGTTCGGGTAAAAGGTGATTTTGGCCTTGAGTCAAGTACGGCTCGTAACAAAGATAAGATGTGCTAAAAAGTCCTTGTCAGTGGGGCAGGATTAGATAAAGGGATACAAACCTGGGTATGGGACATTAGGAATTATTTCCTAGCCTCTTAATCACAGGGTTGATGGGCTACAACAGATATTCAAGACACAGTGTATGTAAGGGATAAACTGTGCATATGAGATGTGGGTTCAAATGGGGGAAATGTTCACTCCGTGAACAAAAACATCAAGGCCCGAATCGCCGTCCTACAAACATCTCAGAGTAGCGGAAAGGATTATTCTCAACGGATCGTCTGGAGTGTTAAATAATATAGGTCTCATGCTTAAATGAAAGATAACGTGATTCGCTACAAGAATAACATGCTTTGAATACAACATCAAGTGTAATTGTGTGGTTCACAATCTGAAAGTAGGGTCACGTGTAATGGCGCGAAGGAGTGGCTTTAGTGTATGTTTAACCTAAATGATTAAGTGTGTCAGCGGATAGACTCCAATAACAATTTAATCTACCACCAGCGTATGGGAATATGGAACACTACAAAGGAAATGTTGCAGCTCGTGACATCAGTTAATTGGACATGGGTTAGGCTAAGCCGTCGTTACAAGTTTTGAGACTACGAGTCACGATTTGTCAATAAATGCATCAATGTTAAGGGATGTATAAAGGGAAACCTGGTTTGGATTCTAGAGGGAGTGTGCCTGTAAGAGACACAGCCATCAGCTAGAAAAGGACTAGCTCAGATGCTGTGAGAAGTTTGATAGTAATCCTTAGATATTGCTGAATAGAATAAATCAATACTTATATTTATCTAATGTACGATGTTATTTAAATTAGGAATATATGAAATGGCTATCAATCGATCAATCAATCAAGTTTTCAGTTTTCAAGTTATCAACAATCACTAATAAACCGATAAATCATGGAATCTATAACAAATTACCGAGTTGCAAAACTTTTCGTGATAAAAACTCGAAAGGTGGTGATGCAACTGCAAATTTTACTTTTGCAAACATAATCATTCACCGAGTTTAAAATGAGCAAAAATACCTTAAAAATATCCAGGGACCTCAAAATAGTGAGCATCAGTTACTATGTCCGCCTAACACGCCGCGTCAAAAAAAAACCCGCATATCATTTAAATCGCGTCATCTCGCGACATCGCGTATCAACACGCTGCCTCTAAAGCAGGTGGGAATAATTAAGACGGGAAAATCAAAATGAGTGAGGAGAGTGCATGGGTGCTATGGGTTGGCGATATTATTTAACATACCGCGATGCATGGGTGACCATCAAATTTTGCGAAAAAACTTATACTGACTTAAAAGTGTACATTTCATGTTTCACATAAGTCACATTCACAATTTTTTTAGCAGTTGACTAGGAAGAAGTACTATGGTACTAGGGACAGATAAGAGGCAGAGCGGAGAAGAGGGTTGTGAGCTAAAGGGGGAACAGTGGAAAGAATGGGAGGATAAGGGGACAACACGGGGGGAGCAACAAAGAAGAAGTTGATTAAAATGAATTAAATGAAACGACTGATCAATCTGCAATAAATTATGGAGTCGGTTAAATTGTTCGCAATAAAAACTCGGAGGGTGGTGATGCATTTGTTAAATTGCATTTATTTACGAACCGCGAAAGACGGGTGAGCAGCTAGTATTACTAATTACTTACTAATATACCCAATAAATAGATAAGTCAGTAATTATACAAATAAATAAATAAATAGGAATAAAATATATATATATAATAAATAAAGAAAGAAAGAAAGAAATAAAGAAACAAATAAATAAATAAATAAATAAATAAATAAATAAATAAATAAATAAATAAATAAATAAATAAATAAATAAATAAATAAATAAACAATGAAGAATGTAGTTAGTATTTTTTTTTACAAAATTCCAACCATTCAATTATTTATAATTTTCTGCTATACACATAAAGGCGCTGTGCTTTTTAAGGGAAGGGGTATGAACGTTTGGACAGTATTTATTGTTGGACATTAGAGCACATCAGACATATCGAATTGCATTCTGAATACGAAGAACGGCCTTCTAATATCAAATATTTTTGATTTTTTGAAATTCGCAATGTAATACACATTTTATGGCAAATCATTAAAAATTGATATATTTTATATTTAACAGTACTCGAAGTAAATTCTACCTAAAGTGTATGTAGGTGGGATGAAAAGCCGACGATCAATTGAAAATGTTGACCTTTCGTATTGAAGATATGGATTTTTGGGTAAAAATCCATATCTTCAATATGAAAGGTCAACATTTTCAATTGATCGTCGGCTTTTCCTCCCAGCTACATACACTTTAAGACTATATCATTAAATTTATAAAATTTACTTCGAGGACTGTTATATCTCCAAAATGTGAAAAATATTAAATTGTAATAATTTGTCATAAAATTTGTATTATATCGTGAATTTCATAAAATGAAAATTATTTGATATCAGAAAGACATTTTTCGTATTCAGAATGCAATTCGATAGGTCTGATGTGCTCTTATGTCCCACAAAAAATGCTGTCGAAACGTTCAAAACGCTCATTCCAGTTCCCTTAATATCCGCGCCTAATTAATACTTGGTATTTCACTCCATAGTCAAACTACTACCCAGTCGGATTATGTATTGACCAGCTGCTATCTGTATGCTTTATACGAGATTTAGAGTGTTCAATAGGGTGGAAAGAAAAAACACAAACAAATGTGATAATTTTTTTTGGATAGTTACAAAAACTTGCTTACACATGAAATAAGTAACCTGGAAAAAAAAAAAAAAGGAATATTTGAAGCATATCTTGAGGTTCCACAACTCTATGAAATTTGGTTTATATGGTTACCTTACACTGCTGATTCCACCGCTGTAATCACAGACAGTGTAGCTTGTACTAATTGTAAATGAACATTGTCTGAAAATGGACCCCAGGCCTTAAAACTATATTTAAGAATAGACGATTTGTGATGAAGTAAAATTAAACTATTACTCAAAGCGGAAAATAGCTCACCTGAGAGCTTTCGGAACGTAGCGCTGTTCCTTGTTCACTCGTAAGATGGACTGGTGAATGATGCTTGTTACTGGTCGGAGACCGTCGAACCGTGACGTGAGTCACGTGACATGCTCTGACGCAGTAAAGAGTTGTAAGCTCCGGAGAGTCTGTGGCGGCCCTGGTCTTTGTTCAAATCACTTTTGCTGGTCCTGATGTGAATGGATTCCTTAACGCCCCTCCAGAACCAATCCGTTTCTCTGTCAAGAATTTTGACGTCTTTCCACTCAATGCTATGACCTGCCTTTTGATGGTCACCAACTGGAGAAGTAGTGGTACTGGGTCTACGATGTTCTGCGATCCTGGTGTTAAGAGGTCTGGCAGATTCACCAACATAAGCCGAGTCGCAGTCATTACAGCTGACCTGGTAAATTGTACCGCAACATTTACCAGGGGGTACCTTGTCCTTTGGCGCAACAAGTGCTGAGCGAAGTGTGTTGGCAGGTTTAAAGTGTACAGACACACCGCGCTTACTGAAAATTCTCCGGAGAGCTTCCGACGCACCACGAACATATGGGACAACAATGCTCCCTACATGGGGTTTGTCTCTGATGACATGCTGTCTATCTGGAGCTATAGCAGGTTGGGCGACGTTATAAACCCAATCTCCATAACCACACATTCTGAGGGATTTCTTAATGTTGTTCTTCTCATTGATCTTGTCGGCTTCCTCCGTAATGCAGGTATCAGCTCTGTGCATGAGTGTGCGTACAACAGACAGTTTGTGTTGGAGTGGGTGATGCGACTCAAAGGACAAGTACTGGTTGGTATGAGTTGGTTTCTGGTAAACTGTCACCTTGATGGACCCATCTGGCTTGCGGTGTAGCAGAGTGTCTAACATCGGAAGTTTGCCATCTTCTTCCCTTTCAATGGTGAATTTGATCACCGGGTTGACACTATTCAGATGACGTGTGAAGGTGTCGATGTCGTCTGTCTTTAATACCACCATGGTATCATCAACATATCTTCCCCAGTAAGAGGGCTTGACGGGTGAAGTATTGATCGCATTTTCTTCAAATGCTTCCATAAAGATGTTGGCAACCAGCGGGCTACATGGAGAGCCCATCGCAGCACCCTCAATTTGTTGGTAAACTTGGTCTTGGAAGGTGAAGTAGGTGGTGGTCAACACAAAACGAAGTAATTCCACAATCTGGGAAGGATTAAGATTAGTTCTTTCATGAAGGGTAGTATCGTTCTCAAGTCTAGGTTGGATTATGTCCAAAGCCTCCTCAACAGGAACACTAGTGAAGAGAGCTGTTACATCATACGAAACCAATTCCTCATCATCGCCGAGTTTGAGGACCCCTATTTTGTTGGTAAAATCCAACGTGTTCTTGATATGGTAAGGAGTATTCCCAACAAGCGGTGAAATGATCTTGGCACAAAAATTGGCAGTGTCGTATGTGATGGAACCAATACTGGAGATGATAGGTCTGAGAGGTATGGTAGCTTTGTGAATTTTGGACAGCCCATAATACCTGGCGGTGGTTTCTGAGGTCGGGTACAATTTCCAAAATTCGCGTTTGGAGAAAACCATCACCTTTCCATTGTCATCTTCTGAAACTACATGTTCTTTCAGTTGAGTGAGCATAGAAACAAGTTTCTTCTTATGCTTGTTGGTAGGATCAAGTTTCAATTTCTTATAAGTGTTGGTGTCATTTAAAAGATCATTGCTCTTCTTGATGTAGTCGGTTTTATTCATAACAATTCTAGACTTACCCTTGTCTGCTGGTAAAATAACGATGTTTTCGTCACATTTCAAGGTCTAAATCGCCACACGTTCACCCTTGGTGATGTTGCTTTTAGACAATTTGTGTTTGAATTTGTAAATGTTATTTCCCTTCCACGATTCAACGTATATTGATACACCATGATTATTAAAAGTGAACAACAAAGCAATATGTTCATTGTTCAGTTTTAGGCTGAAGATTGTAAAGACATAGGACCATAGTGATAGGTGCATATTTTAAGATGAAGTATTGTTTTTTTGTTTTTTTTTGTTTTCTAAATGCAAAATTCCGTTATCGGAAATATTACTCAGTGATTACTATTTTTTTTTTTTTATTCTACTATTATTTTTGTCCATAAACTAGATTGGTTTGCATTCATTTTGTCTAATCACATTTAGATGTACAAAATAATTACCCCCCCATAATTTCTGAACTATGTCTTATTTTGACGAACGATCTAAATTATATCACATACAAATTCAAATTGAGGATAATTCTTAAATACACATACATTGCACTATAACAACACTTGATGGAATCGAAGGAGGTACTGCCTAAATCCTCGTCATATTTTCAAATAATAAAAAGGATTATTTCAATGGGTTGTCATAAATGTTACATAATATATATTGGTTGAATGGATCATTTGCTACGGTGATAACGTGCTTGGAATAAAATATCTAGTTTAATTTTGTGGTTAAGTTCCCAAGAGTAGGGTCGCGTATAGGGTGGATACAAATGATTAAATGTGTCAGCAGATGCCCTCATTTTCACAATGTACTCACCTCTGGCATACGGAAAGAATGACTATTGTTGCTATACTGTGGGAATTTATTATACAAGAAATAGGACGGCAATTCGGACCTCGACGCCTCCTTCCACTCCCCCGGGTGAATTTTGTCTGGTATTAAAGTGTTGTATTCGCAGCTTAGAAATCTGTTTCGTTGCTAAATACGAATAAAAGAATCTTTTGAATGTTGGATTTATATTCAGGCCTTCCCTCAAAATGAGCAATTCCCTCAAACTCAGAAAATAACAAAATACTCTTAAGTGAATTTCCACCACATGCACCATTCGTTATATTAAGCTTATTATAAACGTTGTTTCAGGTTGTGGCATTGCAAAATGTTGCTCTGTCCTATACCGCAAAATCAATTACAAGTTCTTGCCTTTTACTGACATTTGACTGTTTTGTGAAAGAGAGCTTATGTGGGCTTGGATGATACATGCCTCCATAATGCAATATATTATTGTGTTTTACAAAGACGAGTTTGAAGGATGACAGGTTAATAAGTTCCAATGGGCGCTTTTGGCTTTGATCTTTCCGAAACCCGATAAATCAAGAAATGCTCTAGAAAGTACAGTCTGGCTTATGAAAAATTAATTGGCAATACATCGTGGTCCTTTTTAAGGTCAGTTAAAGGTCAGTGCGCGTTTAATGTTAAGGTGAATTTTAATTGTAATATTTTAAAGGTGACACACATTGGAAAGTGAATTATTTATCGTTGGAAAGCTTATAATGCCAGGAAGCAGAAAATAATACTTTCGATTTGCCAAACGTACCAGGCTAGACATAACATCCATGCAAATATTGGATATTGGCACCCCCCCCCCCCTAAATTACAGAACGAAATCGTTCAAATTGGGCGTTTTCGTTGATGACGTCAGTGCAGGGACACACAGTTACTTCACGGTTTGATTGTAAACACAATGTGCATGCATCACTGTGACATGCATCGGGCCAATGCACGAACTCAGTCATTATCAACTTACTTTATATGAAAAATATCTTCAATAAAAGAAGAATAACATGAAGGAAACATCATGATCAAATCAATGTGTGTGGATTTAAAAATGGGAAAAGTGCTGGGGTGATTTGGGATACATTTTGCGAAGAAATTGCGGAGTCCATAGGCCAAGCCATCCACGATATGAATAGGGAATATTACAGTACAGCACGAAGAAGCGAAGAACCGGAATGAAAACATGCTGCAAAAAATAACTGCTAGTGCTACCAGTTCAGATCGTTACACCAAGTTGAGATGAACTTATCACAATGAGAAAATGAAGGAATAGAATAAGGTACATGTACAGAATTTTTGTGTACAGTCCTCGAAGTAAACTTTATAAATCTAATGATATGTACTTAAAGTGTTTGTAGCTGGGATGAAAAGCCGACGATCAATTGAAAAATTTGACCTTTCATTTTGAAGATATTATGTTTTTTTCCCAATTAAAAAGACCTAAATTGTTTTCGTGTTTTTGGTTAAAAAAATCCATATCTTCAATACGAAAAGTCAAAATTTTCAATTGATCGTCGGCTTTTCTTCACAGCTACATACACTTTAAGTACATATCATTAGATTTATAAAGTTTACTTCGAGGACTGTTAAATATCAAAAATATCAATTTTTAATCATTTGCCATAAAATGTGTATTATATCACGAATTTCAACAAATCAACATTATTTGATATCAGAATGACATTCTTCGTATTCAGAATGCAATTCGATATGTCTGATGTGCTCTCATGTCCCACAAAAAATACTGCCCAAACGATCCCTTGATCTATTAGCGGCTATATCTGATATGATATCAGTAATATATCCCCTTGTCTCTTTTACTTACTTGTAAAGTGTTTTATACGCGGTTGATTTGAATTGTGTTCAATAATCTTTTTTACACGACTTCCGTCTCTCAATAACTTATTCCGATTCCAAATGTCTTCACTAATCCAGCTTAGTAGAGATATCGACAAGGACGCCGTCTGCTGTTTCTGAGTGACCACAATCTGTAAGTCAAACTGTGTTCTCCAAGTTGGCAAGTGTAACAAATTGATTATGTAGTTCCAGTTATTGCATTTTAAAGTTTTGGTGGTGCTTGTTTGACATTATTGGCTATGTAAAGGATGTGACCCTACATCAGTCCCACAATGTCCGCACATCTTAAATTGGCGTACATGTTTGTGGCGGATGCAGAAGTGATCTACTATTTTGATTTAATGTCTTCTTGTCAAGTGATGACCAGGCTTATTATTGGGCGAGTGGGTGTTCAATAAAGGGATGAACTAAATGTGTCCGAACATTTCCGTCACCAAGTGAGTGCCCCCAGACCTATTGGCGCTGCCTGACTTCCTCTTGTTTCTGCATGTAATCTTCTGGCTGGCATGACATGGTTTCTATGCTCAATTTGTTACACTTTTACCGTGAGTCTTCAACTTTATAACTGTATTAAGGATACTATTTAACATATCGTTATAACGCTCTTATCCCTGAAATCCGATATCAGTATTTGTTAGTAACTACTGTTTGCAAGCAAGTAGTCAGTCATTTGGTTCTTTGAAGTATCTTATTTCTGCTTGCATTCTGTCGTTCGGAATGACAAAATGGTCTATGCTCGATTGATACACTTTACTTAGTGCCTTACACTATATTATTACTCGGACTTTAATAGTTACGGATACATAGGGGAATTTAATATTCTCATAATTTGCCATTGTCTACTTTTTGCAAGAGATCGCTCATCTCAACTTTATAACATTTAAAAGAACATGTTTTCATCACTGGCATTCTCTTTTAACCTGAGATCACGGAGGCCTATTCCTAATCGTGTCGAGTGGATGCATACAATACCGGGTCGGCGAAAGACAATCTATCTGATCAAAGGCAATCGGGTTGACCATTGTTTTCTTTTGTTATTGATCAAATTCCTAAAACAATATAATATTGTATTTTGACCCATGGCGCAAGGTAAATGTAACATGGCTATTATTGTAGCATACTCACTGACATGCAAGCAAAAACAAAGGGGTTGCAGAGTTTTCTGTCAATTAAATAAATATGAAACAAATTGACGCAAGAAAGGTAAAAGCAAATACAGCAATACAGTCACTAAGTAAACTTCCCTGCAAACACAAAAAATGTTTTTAAAACATTATAATACATGTTATACGTTCTTTTGGTCATATCGTTTCAATACTATTAAAATGTCATATTATATAATGGTCATGAAAACGTTTTTTAAAACAAATTTTGTATAAAAAACGTTACAGCACCCTGTTGGTAACATTTTTGCAAATTATTTTTTTTTTGCAAAAAATCTTTATTTTAACAAGTTTTCAAAAACGTTTTTGAATGTTATTTAACGCTTTATATTATATACCCCGACATTTTTACGTTGTTTGTATGATGTTTTGTGTTCTTTGGGTTTTCCGTATAAATGATAACCTCAATATTCATGGTATTAATGGTCACATGACAAGATTCGCAAACCCGATAAAGCTCGTACTGTCGCTCGGCTCTTGAAGTTGAAAGTGGTGCTTATTCCATAGGCATTTCATATTTATACTTCTAATATGCTTATAATCTGCTAGTTACAAAAGAAGCGCATATTGATGATCACCGTATCATCTTTGAGTAACGTACTTGTCAAAAGAGGAACGTATGAAGTACCATAACCTTAAAATGCACATATATTGAAACAATTCCTTTTCTGTTTTACTCTCTTCCACTCTTACTTATTTAAAGTACAGATAATAAGAAACCGATCATTGCGATTGTATTACTCTCACTTATGTGTGATAGTACACTTTAGACATGTTAGATTTGAACCCTTTTAAGTGTAAAAGTAAAACCAGTAACGATCTAATACGGAATCAGAATAGATATGAAGTTATTTGCATCGCAAGAGTGACGAAATCATAATAAGCATGATTGGTATGAGTATTGAGGTACTATTAATTTGAATAAACGCAAGACATGTTTTCATGTTTTAATGAACAATTTTCAAGAAGAAGAAGAAAACGACGAAGAAGAAGATGACGAAGATGAAGATGATGAAGAAGATGAAGAACCGCATCCTCCAAGTGGCGTAAAGCTAAAGTGCAAACCAGGCCCGGATACGCAGGATTTTTGTGTGGGTGTGTGTGTGTGTGGGGGGGGGGTGCTGATTTTGAAAAAGTGGACTTTTTTTCCCAAATGTTGTGAAAAGTGGACTTTCTTCCTAAAATATGGAAGCGAACATAATTATTTCATTTGATCGAAGGCAAAACGCTTTGGTTGCTTTAAAACATTGATATAGAGGGCACTCGTCGTACAAAAATGCCATACTACTCATCCCTTGTGTTATCAACAGGGATTAAATAGTGAAATGTATCTGTAGCGTTAAATGTCCTTACATCTCACTCTGAAAAACGTCTGAATCATAGATATGTTAAAAACCGATGGAAATTGTGTTATTATTAAGATACTGAAAAGTATCTGTGGGTATACAAAACAGATTCGCCCAATGGCGCACTTGGGCTCATTTTCAATGGGGTAAATTTCATGTGCAGATGGAGAGCTCGCTCCTCTGCAATTCAAAAAAAGAATTAAGGCTCCGTACCCTTATTTGTTGGTGGGAATTTTACGGGGGTGGGGCACTTTTGGGTTGTGCCTAAAATTCCACGTATGTCAAAGGAGTCCATAGCGCCATTAGGCGAACCTTTAATGTATTACGCTTGGACTATGCGCAAATTGATAATGCTAACATCATATATTTTAGAATCTGCCACATTTGCCTTTATTGGATCAGATTGTTTCACAAATATATAACAACAGAAAACTTATTACGATATAAACCATGACATACGTGACATATTGCAATATGTTTTAAAGCTCGCGTATAAAATGTAATCATGATGATTTTTTACGACAGCGAACCAGGGCAGAATAAAAATACTATCAATTAAGGTAAAAATTGGAATGATATTTGGGGAGGCGAAGACAAAATGTGATCATCGCAGCCCATTTACATTGTAGGTTTAATATTAAAGTAATTATGATAAAAGATAAATGTTTTTCATCAGTATAGTTGAATTTATCACAGGCTCTATGCAGTAGAACGTAAATAACAACCGTTTCATTTTGAATTCATGGCGTTAACTTCAGACATCGTTTCCCGTTGGGGTTTAATGCAGGCGTCAAAGCCAGTTTTGTCGTTGTTATTTTACAAAGTTCGCAAAATAACAAAAGCTTACTCCCGATTGATTGTCTTGGGTGTTTCAGAATATTTAATAGTCGACTGGAAGATGAGATTTGTTGCAGTGTAATACACTTAAGGGTAGACGAGGTATTATTGGTCGAAGCAACCTAAAAATCGATTTTCATTATCTAGATCCATATATTATTGAAAATTAACACTTTGGTGTTTTGCAAAAGTTCATTCTACAAATCGTATACTTTGCAAACATGCTTAATTTATTGTTGTTAATGAGTTATGTACGTTTTACAAAAGTGTTGTTGTTTCAACCCTCTCTACAACATAACTCAAGAACCGCAACACCTATAAAAGTATATCTGTGATATTTTAATATTTCTACACACTCGCTATGAATTGAGCAATGCAGTTTTTGCCAAAGCTCACTACCATTCGTAATATGCTGTGAACTACCAAATCACAACAGTTTAAAATAATTAATAACCTAAACATAAAACAGCAAGTTATTGTGGTTTGTATTATCAGAATTAGGCTTGTAGGTTAGGCAGGTACTTTGGAGTACGGGTTGTAATATTATATGAATACTTTAATGTGTCAACGAAACAATCCCAAAGCAATGATTTAACGCGCGTCTGGCGTGCGGAATTAATTGGAACAGTACAACGAAAAAGAGGTTCGTGACTTCTCTAAATTGGGTCACGAGGAAGCGACATTAAATCCACAAATTATGTTAAACTAACTTTAAAAATAGAAGCAATGTATTCCTTGTTCCATATCTATTTCTTGTTGCCGCATTATCGGAAAAGCAACAGCTACTGTTTTAACATTAATGTTTATCATTCTTATCGACCGTTGAGCCCACGGAGAAGTAATGAGAAAATTAATTATAAGTATATCGAGGGTTCAGAGCCAAAGATACACTATTATCAGCCAAAATGTAAAGCCCCAAGTGCAACACTAACGCATGAATGTGTGAGAGTCAGAAGGCACTAAGGTCAAAAACGTCTCTGTTTGGAGCCTTGACCGAGAAACTTTTAACTTTGATTACGATTGTCGAAGGATTTTCTTAACCTTTCTTTTTTGTTTTAAGGATATAAATGTTTGAAAAACATTGTCAAGAAACCTTAACCTAGCTCTAGTTACATTCGACAAGCTGTGTTTATGAATGTGCTAAATATATTACGGAACTTACAGTTCTTTTAAAACTGGTCTATTAATATGATTAACTTATATAGATGATATAAAGTTCCGAGAGTATTATCTCGATTAATCATCAATGAGATGAAAGGTGGGTCAAAGCAAAAACGCAAACAAGCGGCTCACAAATATAACTTGAGCAGTAGTCCCATTATTCCGGAACTGTTTTCCATTGTCTTAGTATTGCTTAATCATCAGTACGTCTTTATACAAATAGCGAAATAAATATATCTGTTTAAGGGATCTAGAATGAGCGTTTATTGCGTTTCGACAGTATTTTTTGTGGGACTTGAGAGCACCTCAGACCTATCGAATTGCATTCTGAATACGAATGATGTCTTTCTGATATCAAATAATTTTCATTTTTTGAAAATCACAATATAATACACATTTTATGACAAATTATAAAAATTTGATATTTTTCAAATTTTTGATATATAGCAGTCCTCGAAGTAAATTATATAAATCTAGTGATACATTCTTAAAGTGTATGTAGGTGGGAGGAAAAGCCGACGGTCAATTGAAAATTTTGACCTTTCATATTGAAGATATGGATTTTTTTCCCAAAAAGACCAAATTTTTGTTGGTTTTTTTGGGGAAAAATCCATATTTTCAATACGAAAGGTCAAAATTTTCAATTGATCGTCGGCTTTTCATCCCACCTACATACACTTTAAGTATAAATCATCAGACATATCGAATTGCATTCTGAATACGAAGAATACCCTTCTGATATTAAATAATATTGATTGTTTTTTAATTCGTGATATATGAAAATTTATGGCAAATTATTAAAAAATGATAATTTTGATATTTAACAGTCCTCGAAGTAAAAGTTCTAAAAACTAATGATATTTACTTAAAGTGTATGTGATTGGAATGAAAAATGTCGATCATTTGAAAATTGTGACTTTTTGTAACTACACATCAGTAGATTTATATATATTTATATATTTTACCAATTTAAATAAAAAAACAAAATTATTTGATAGAAGGACATTCGTCGTATTCAGAATGAATTTCGATATGTCTGATATGCACTCATGTCCCACAGAAAATACTGTGCAAACGTTGCTACCCAATTCCTTAAGAACATGAAAGACAATGTCACTGGGCTTTGACTCATTGAAACATGAGTGGTGTTTAAATTATATGACTAACGCCTTCTCGGTATTGTCGATATGATACAATAAAGCATGATTCGAGACTACTCAAACGCTATTAAGGGAAGGGGTATGAACGTTTGGACAGTATTTATTGTGGGACATTAGAGCACATCAGACATATCGAATTGCATTCTGAATACGAAGAATGGCCTTCTGATATCAAATAATGTTGATTTTTGAAATTCGCAATGTAATACACATTTTATGGCAAATCATTAAAATTTATATTTTGATATTTAACAGTACTCGAAGTAAACTTTATAAATCTGATGATTTCTACCTAAAGTGTATGTAGGTGGGATGAAAAGCCGACGATCAATTGAAAATGTTGACCTTTCGTATTGAAAACACCAAAACAATTTAGGTATTTTTGGGAAAAAAATCCATATCTTCAATATGAAAGGTCAAAATTTTCAATTGATCGTCCCAGCTTTTCCTCCCAGCTACATACACTTTAAGACTATATCATTAAATTTATAAAATTTACTTCGAGGACTGTTATATCTCCAAAATGTGGAAAATATCAAATTTTAATAATTTGTCATAAAATTTGTATTATATCGTGAATTTCATAAAATGAAAATTATTTGATATCAGAAAGACATTCTTCGTATTCAGAATGCAATTCGATAGATCTGATGTGCTCTCATATCCCACAAAAAATGCTGTCGAAACGCTCAAAATGCTCATTCCAGTTCCCTTAACAAAATCAATTCAATTATAAAATATAACGGTTTGATCGAAACAAGCAATTTCAAACGAGACGTTAAGTACAATGAAGTATATCTTATGCCGTTCGTATGGCTATTTTGTGAATGATCTGGATGAGGCATGCCATAAAACCACTTATATCAATGGTGTGTGTAGAAAAACTAAAGTACTCATTTAGCTATTGCTATACAACTTTAATATGATTGTAATGCAAGAACAACCTCTTCGCGGTAAATTACATCCGGAAGTGGAATCAGGGAGTAAATTGAGCAGAACATAGGCCATCAATTTAACATCCAAACAATTTGCATTTTATATCTATATCAGTTCGGGGGCACTGCTAATTCAAAGACGTCTCGGATATCAAAGACGGGTCAGTGATTTCACATACGGGGGTCTGTGATATCACATACGTCGTGCTTTTTTTACAGTTTGGGGCTAGATGCAGCATATCGGAAAGAAGGTGACTGTATCGGAATATGCTTTCCTATGTTTAGCAAATATCTGCCTGTGCAAACATCATATCTATCTGTGCAAATTCTGACAAATGGTCCCAGAAAACACTTAGATTGGCAAAATCGAGCCATATCCAACGTGTTGAAGTAACAAAAAATCCCAAGTCATGGGGGAAGTGAATATTTTGGCAAGGCAAAAAAAGGAGGGAACAATGAATTGTTGGCCAGTCAACGAGGGGGGAGGGGAGCGATTTTTGGCACGCATTGTGGCGGCAACTTTTCAAAAATATATTCAAAAATGACTTGAAAAATGGTAGGCCCCTACGGAAATGTTCAGGCATAACCTCGTGGCCTGACTCTTGCACACGTGCATGCATGGGATGAATTCGGAGAAATATGGACACTTGTATTTTATTGATAGGGGTAGGGTTATGTTATGATTAGGTGGCTCAAAATAGATCAACAAATTACGGTAAACCAGGCGCGTACCCACTGCCAAGGGAGTGGGGCTTTGGGGCCTGCAGCCCCGGGTCTTAAAAAAAAATGAGGGAGACAGAGAGAGAAGGGAAAGGGAGGGAGAGAAAGGGGAGTGATAGAGCAGTGGCATAGCCAGGCCCGTTTTTTTTTTGGCGGGTGCTGATTTTGAAAAAGTGTTTCTTTTTTTTCCAGGGGGCGATTTTGTAAAAAGTGGACCTTCTTCACCAACTTTGGACCTTTTTTGACTAAAAAGCATAAAAACATATATTTTTTGCTCACTACGGTCGTAAATTAGGATTTTTTTGAGGACTTTTGCCTCACCGCACGGCCCCACTCTGCGTACGGGCCTGGGCATAGCCAGTGGGGCAGTATAGTGCCCCCTACAAATATTGAAAGGCGGAAAAGGGAGGGAAAAGAAAAAGGTCTACTTTTTCGGTCTGATTTCCCAAAAATTGAAAGAAATAACCCGACAACTAAAAACATATATAAAATAACTGCCAATAATACCGGAACGAAAATGTTACAAAAATCAGGACAAAATATTAGCAAAACTGGGTTGAAAATTTTGTTTTGCCACAGCCACCCAGGCTCATTTCAATATCCGGGGATTTTAGGCAAACGAAAGGGGAAAAGTGGAAAGAAAACAAGGAAGAAAACAAGAAGAAACGAGGAAGAGTAGGCCTACGTTCAGAGTCATTGCGCATCATAATTATGTTCATGCTTGAAATTTGTGACGGGAAGTCGCATCCATTGGAAATCCATTCTAAAATACATATTATACATTATCATGACATGGTTATATGGCCTATAGGCTATGCTTAAGCATGATGGTCGGAAAAATAAGTTAATAATAGGGGCCTAATGCAAAATGATGCACCAATTGGCTTTTAGTTTGAGGATAATATTCCCCTCACAAGTCGGGTCCGTTGAAATCTGTTATGCCCAAAATAATACGAATAATAAGTGTAAACTTTTACACCAAATGACTTTATTGTGCCTTTCATAACTTTTTGAAAATAATTCTCCAACTTCTGAGGGAGCACATCCCCCTCAGGCACCCTTCACCGTCAAAAAAGAAAAGGCTAACTTGCATTTATCCAATCCATATAGGCCTAATTGAGCAGGTTCATACCCATGCAGAAGTCAGGTCCGCAGGAAATTTGTTAGGAATTATAGGCCTATCTTACATAGATATAATGACTATAGGCCTATTTAGACAATAATAACTGCGCACCATCTATTTTGAGGTCATTGTGTGAAATTGGAGGGTTTTGTTTTGGGCCGAGTATTTTTCCGAGGCGCTTCAGCGCCGAGGAAAATACTGAGGCCCAAAACAAAACCCGACAATTTCACACAATGACCTCAAAATAGATGGTGCAAAGTTATTATTGTCATTCATTACCGTTTTTTTGTACAAAATACTATCTTTCCTTCGTATTATTTGCTGGAAATTTTTCGAATATTTCAATTTATTTAATCGTCATCCCTCATTAATAATGGGCGAATCCTGACTACATGACGTCATTGGCGTGGATACAGGGCATTTTTGCTATCCATATTCCGGGGTCCCTTGATTAATTGATTAATTTGACCGTTGACTGCGGTACTGTTGATTTTTGCTATACACAGAAATGTATTTTTACATGGAACTTTATTTTTATATCGTGACATTTAATATCTGGAAAACAATAGCATATATTCATGTTGAATACAATGTATTTGGCTATTGTAATTATGCATGCATGAGACGTGAACGTGTGTGAAATTGGACGCTCACTCTTGTGGCCCAAGATGCAGATTTTCTGAATGCGTGAATGAGTTGCATCATGCGAGTTTTATATATTCTCATGTTTACAAGTGGACCTGGATATTGTATACTTGGATTTAAATGGATGAATAGTTCTACCATTAGGGTTTACACCCGGTAAGTAGGTTTTATATGTTTTACAAATGTGATTACGATTTTATTGGCTTAAAATCAGAATTTTCTCTTGACCCACCAAAGGCTGACAATTATACCGTACGTACCGGTGGCTGACAGTAAAAAATAGAGCTCAAGTTTTCCTTGCACTGTATCTTCAAATCTGTAGGCCCTATTTTTCCATATTGGCCAGCATGCTTATAATTTATATCGTCATGATTACTACGCTTTTAATTTAAGCCTGGCTTGAGCATCAATATCAGGACCCAACCAAGCAGCATGCCTGCCCGGCATCATGAGCGCGAGCATGCAAGTGTCTCTGCACGGCGCGACCGTTTACCGAGCATGCGAGGACCGTTTATTATTACAACTTGCAGAATGATCCGATAAAAATAGAATGGAATGATGCTCTAAAAATGAATTTAAAAAACAGTTCCAGGTTTAAAATTACCTATCCTGAAGTAGCCTACTCACACTTGTCACACCTCCGTCACTGCGATGACTGACTTCCTATGCATGGTGAGGAACAACAAATGCTAGGCCTAGCTAGCATGCTAGGCCCCTGTGCCATGATGTTTCGGCTACATGATATTTGTTAGGCCTACCATTTACAAAATGATTGTGAATAAATACCTGAAGAAATTAATTGTTTATATTGTGAGGAACATGGGAAAGAACAACCAGCATGCCCGACCAGCATAACTATTTAATATAGGGCCATGATATTTTGAGCTTCAAATTAACATACAAAATAATAAATAGGCCTTTTCATTCAGTAATTTTCTCATCTGGATGATAAATAAAAATCAAGATTCAGATTTTGTTAGTGGTTTTAAAGCCGAAAGCCGGACGTGTAATTTATTTTACAAACAAAATATAAGATTTATTTTCCAGTTTTGTCAATCGTCCACCATACTGCTGTTTTCTTGGGTTTTTTTTTTTGGGGAAGGGGGCAAGCCGTGTTCCTGCTCGTCCACATTATCACTGCACAAAGTACACTTAGGCAATAACAAATTTGTATTTTTACACCTTCACTGGGATGTCACGGAGGCTAGGGCCTTAAAATAATTTAATTGTAATATCGTTTGGTTCCTGTTGTTGTTGCTATTTCTTGTTGTTGTGACTCCCGGGTTGTGACTCGTCTATTCTTTTATTTTTTTCCTGTTTGGGATTCCCCAATTGTATTTGTTTTGAGTCACGTCATGCATACGATGCAATCATATTAATATTGAGAGCAACAGATGCCGGGAGCAGCTGAGACCTAGACGCAGGTCGTAAAGCTCACTCCGGGAGCTCACTCGATCAACGTAAACACAGGGACAAACATATTAGGAAAAATTGTTTATATTTATTCAATATTCATTCAAAAACAGGACCCTGTTTTGCTTAGAATGTGTGTGCATATTTATTGGTTTACCTGCTGTGATCGGGGCTGCTTTTTATTATTTTTTTTAAGGTAGTCGCCATTTGAATTGGACGCTGCAATTCGCAATGCCAATTCTTTATCCATGTTCGGGGCCCCGATCACCCCATGTTTTGATTGCTACGTCAGACGCGGAAGTCATTGTTGCGCGTCCGGAGTCAATTGTGAGTTATTAATGACCTCGAATTGCGTTCGCGTTTTCACAAATAATAAAATATGATTGGATCACACGCATCATGCATATTCATGAGGTTATGAATATAGCACATCCCCCTCAAGCAAAACAGAAAAACCTAAACTTAGGCTGAATTGAAGGAATTATTGAGCACGAGTGTTAAATATAGGCGGAGACTGGGGTAATTGTGGCCCCAGGGTAATTGTGGCCGGCCCTTTGTCTTTCTCAGGGTGTCTTTATACTAAGCATTGGTCTAGGTGACTTAACTTTGTATTGTATGAAAGAGTGGTCTTTATGTTACTGTTTGGTGAAAAAATATTGCAATAGCATTAAAATTTTTAAGAGGGGGTTCTAATTAGCGGAGCGACATCGCAAATGGCTATAAAAAGTGGCAAGTCCACTTTTTATTCATAGGGGTGGTACTTATTGGTTGTATCACTGACTATTTTGTATGTGTTTGACATGAAAGTTAATCATAACAGTTCCCATTGATATAACAATTTTATAAAAAAATTGTTTATTTAATGAGCTAAATTTGCATATTATGTAATACCCGGCTTGGGATAAATGTGGCCCCTGTTCATGTCTTAAGCTAATTACTTGCATCTGACCCCCTAAAAAGCTATTTTGGTCATTAATCTGTTATATGTTAATCAAATGAGCCATTTGGGGTCATTATTGAAACAAAAAGACATATTTAGTATGTTTTCAAAACAAGGAAGTATAATGAACAGTCAGATCCGGCCGCAGTTTCGGCATGCAAAAATTAGCATAATAACAAGTATTTTACAAAATGCCTTAAAATGCCCTTTTCTGGTAAATAAACCAGTCCAAATGGCCTAGAATTATCGCAATGACTGTAAAACATGTTATTAATAGTTATCAGGAAGAACTGGATTCACAATACTCTTTAAATTCTTTATTTTGTTCAGGGGCCACAATTACCCCTTGGGGTAATTGTATTCCCTAAAACATGTTACTTATTATGCAAATTGCAATATATTTTCCAATTATATTTATCACATCTTATAGGTACCCATTGCCTCTATCCACTCATGCAGAAATTTTACTTCTCCAGTTCATACTTAAAGAATTACATGGTAAAAATGCAAAAGGGGGCCACAATTACCCCAGTTTCCCCTAAGCCTAAAACTAAAATTCGCGGCTCAGTTGGAAATCTGAAAAAAAATATATGCTCCGAAAATAACCAATAAACAGTTTTGATGTGTCCGGAGAATTGAAAGTCTGCAAAATGTCGTCGAGGGAGCAAAGTTATTCTGCAGCATTTAAGCTCACTTATGAAAAAGAGCAACATTTTTTTAGCATTCTCCGATTTCTCACGTTCACTATAGAAAGAGTGTACCCCGAGCCCGCGATTTAATTAATAAATTGGATAGTAAAATTAGCAGGAGCTAGCAGGCACTTGGGCTAGCTACAACCCTGTGATCATGCTGATTAGGCCTACTCGCAAAATTATTCCCGTTGCGCCAGTTCACGTTCACAATATCGTTTGCGGCTGGGTTTTGAGACTAGGGAGTATGTGATTTATGAGACGTCTTTGAATTATGATACTGTCAGGTGACTCGGCACTGAAGAGTCTTTGATATCAGAGACGTCTTTGAATTAGCAGTGCCCCCGAACTGATATGTGACTAAAAGTATAATAGCGTTTTCTTTATTGACCTAATGGACCATTGCAAATGAAACTCAAAAATAACTGATGGCGGTAAGATACTTTATCATGAACGCGAACATCTTTTGCAAATTCGTCTGCATAAAATACAGGGAGATATTTGTTTAAAAATGTTTAATTGTTACATTAATCTACCAAACACCGACCACCAGAAAATGACATTCGTGAATTAGTGGCCGAAGAAAAATGAAATTTCTTTACAGTTAAAGCTGTTGCAACAACAGCAACAACAACAATGCGCTTTATAGCGCTCACGCCGAAAACAGCCTCCTAGGCGCTTTACAAGAATTTACTTAAAACTACATAAGGAATTACATGTAATACAAGTCTTCAAAACTATAAGTGCGCAACATCCGATTCCATGAGACATCGCAAGATGTTCATACAAGAAGAAAAGGCAATGGAAGGAGACACCAAGAAAGCTCACAGACGAGGACAAATTTCGAGCGCAAAAATAGCATTTAAAAACCGATGGCAAAAAACAATACAATGTTCATGATCATTCTTAAACTACAATAACAACCAAAACTCACAGATAGCAAGATAAAAAGTACAAGTTGCGAACATACATGAAGTATGCATACTATAAAGAATTATCGAAACACATGTGTCTTTAAAATCCGCTTGAACTGCACAAGACTATCGGCATTACTGATATTGGCCAGAAGCTTATTACAAAGTGTTGGGGCAGCGTCGACGGAGAAAGTTCGATAGCAATAGTCATGATAGTAAGACGCTGATACTTCGCGACTAGATGGTAGGTGAGGAAGCAAAAAGAAGAAAAAGTCTTTATAACATTGATCAATTGTGCCAATTGTGTCTATTTTAATATGGTGGCCTAGAAATAGCGTTATTGTGATATCTACTGGTTTTCTACTTTTGTGTTGAATGTGTAAACACGTTTCCGAGCGTACTCTATTGAAGAACAAAACCTGTACGGAGGGTTTCTTAAATTACTTTTATATGAGGAATCAAATTACAAATGGAAATAATTACAACAAATGTACGTGAAAAGAACACATATTATATCTTTATTTAAACAAATAAGTTATTACATGACACGCACCGATATTGTGTTTTTATGATTACACAACACTTATTAAGCAACACTGCGGAGTCTACTGTGACTACAAAAATATCATTGTTATTGTAAAGCTTTGTTCTCTTGCTCAATGTTATCTCAGTTTATTATTGCAATCTTTGTTAGAATTTCTAGATTACGTATAAGCATGATAAGAGAATACCTGTCTAGGTTGGTTTAGTTTGAAATTTTATTTTGCTTTTTGATTTACAATTCTGTTTCTATATTTGCTTTCCATATAAGAAAAGTATATACATGTAGCCTAAATGTTTATGACAAAGCACTAATTATCTATTACACAGTTTTCGATGGGAGAATGGCTAATATCGGGCGGAATGTCCTCATTTATAGAGCTCTCGCAGTTGAACGCCAGCAACATAGGTAGATGACAAATGATTAAAAACCCAACATAGTTTGACCTGAGACTTTTCTTGTTTCAACGCACTGAACCGCAAACACCTTAAGGTGGTATTGGAGGCATTATGGAAGTGCTCTAAGCATGTTTTAAACAGATTAGTTGAGTATAGCAAAGCATACTTATCAATATGCGTTTTGTTTGAAGCAAATCGGACATATGGTTTTCATATATCAATTTATATTTTCTTTGTATCTTATTGTTTTTATCAATAATCAATAAAAATGATGAGCTAAAATGACTGGAGAAGCTCATTAACATAACATTTTTGCTATATTTTGCTAAAAATCCAAGCATAAATGTTCAGGGTACTTTTAATTTGCATACTTTTGCCTTGAAACTTGGTCAAAGTGTTTCTAATAATATGTTCTAATGTATTATATACTAAAGCCGCCCCTTATTTGCATAATCAATTAGCATTTATGCAAATTAGAGCGCCCTTGAAGCTGAAAGTTACAATTTAGATTCTGCGAATACTTACTGAAAACCGATGCCGCGCGGATGAATTTGGTAATATTACAACAAAAATGTAATTAGAGAAAATGTATTATTTCGAAGCATCAAAATCCAAAATGTAGTTTGTTCGCCATATAACATATTTCAGTGATATTAAAACAGTTATTTCAGATGCCACACAAACAGAGAGTTCGTCGTCGTATTTCCATGCATCGCCCAGGATATTAGTGATATATAACTTATAGCCTGGCTTGAGTATTTCGCTTTAGCCTGGTCCCGACAGAACCCAAGTCACCGTACAGAGCAACGTACAGCACCTGTAAATACAATCAAGTAATTGTACAATGTTTCTCATAATTATTTTGCATTGCATCACTATAACACATCCCTGTTCGTGCTCTGCGTGCTACTCTTTCAACAGAAAAAGTCCCAGTTTTGAGATTATAAGCAAGCACAAGGATGTTATTAAAACGTTCATTCAAAACGCCTAAATATAATTTAAAGGTCATGAATACGTTTTTAAAACGTTATTGTAAAATATTTTATCAACACTTAAATAACATTCTGTTTAAGTTTTCAAAAAATAATCCAAATGTTATTAAAACGTTTTTATGCCCTTTATTCGCCGTAGAAATGACGTAATAAGACGTTGATATAGCAATAGATAGATACAATCTTTGAACATATCGCCCCTCACTACAACGTTCACGCGGTACACACTAGATGTCATTCCACCTGATAATTGCTACATGCTTGTAGCATGAAACTCTGAGTAGTGGCCATGATGTGTTAATTAAACTTATTTAATTATTGTATAATTTGCTCTTCTGACTGAAATGTCAGTATAGAGCACTCTTGTATAGTGCCTATGATAACTTTTCATTGGATATATGCATTGAATTATATCAAAGAATAGGGATAATGACCTGGATCGTAATTCTATAGAATATTCATATCATGCTGATCACTCGTACCTGTAAGATTAGTATATTTAAAAAGATCGGTATTGTATTCAATCTATGATTGCAGGGCGACATATTCAAAAATTGTATTCATCTATTGATATGGTAGCTAAGTTAATCAACTTATTACGTCACTTTTACGGCGAATATAACCCGACATTTAATCGTTTTCTGTAAAACGTTGTGTCTTTGCTGAGTGTACATATTATAGTACAACAGCTAGTACGTTGCTTTAAATTAAATGGTGTGCATCCAACAAGTATATTAAGTCCTAAGGCGATTTTTTTCGGCATATGTTTAAAGAAATTAAGTCACACAACTGTGTGTCGACCATGCAAACTGAATCATGAAAAATGATCATTGTAATCAATAATCGTCTTAAAATGCTTAAGGGTTTGTTGTTATTATACAGCGGCTGCATAAAGGAAATATATACAATTAATTACTTGTAACATAATCACCAAAGGCTTTAGAAATATTGGATTCGCAGACAGACTCAACAACGCTACTCAAATGGTTATGATGCGCTTTTGAATTTCATAGTTTTAGTTTATAAAATGATGTTGAAATCGAATATAATCAAATAGCAAAGCTTTAATCATTCAAATAGTTCCAGTTGAAATGGGGTGCTGGTTTTGAACCTCCCACCCGACTTACTCAGACCAACCGTTTGAGGTTCTTTAGATGGTCCCAAAACATATTCGAGATGTTCTAACATTAAATAGAGGCCCTAAGATCGTATAGGGGTCAATCAAACTTCAACACCGGAGTCAATTGACAACTTGCACAAATTTGGTTTAAAAAACCCCTTTCATCGGCGGCTGTAGACTGGAAGATCTGCGTTTGGAATACATTTTCCGGTTAAATGTATTATAATCCCACTAAAATATCAAATAATCTTTTATTTATAACGGATTTGAATTTCATCCATATGATTTGCATTGTTGATTTCGTTCAGATCAGTTTAATAAAATCTATTAATTGCATTAAAAATCGAATTTATCCCTCATCATAGTTACGCAGAATCACTTTTAGGAAGGTGGATTATGGTTGATGAAACAACTGGTTCTGCTTCCATTCTCATGTGTATAAACTTTGGGTAGATCCAACAATCGTTCGATGCGTAAATATGCATGCATAGCTATTATTTTATCCCCTGAAAAAATAAAACAATTTTCGGCCTACAATTCTGGTAAGAATGTTCAAATTATCACACTTTTGAGGTGTGATTAATACATTCAGACGTCATAGTGACGTAATATTGTTTGTAAATTTGCACATTTAATCGCATAATTCATTGGTATAGGCAATCCACTACGACTGAACGAGCTGAAGTAGTACAAAAGTTGTAAGATAAGAGGTTAAATCAATATAGCGGTGGCTCAACAAATGTGTATTGAGGATTTTATGGTGTTAGTTTATCTTAAAGAATATCTGAAATTGTTATCAATATGAAATTCAAAGAACGGATTTCATACTGAGCTACCTCAAGGAATTGTAGAGTTGTTCGTCACGTTTTGGTTTACTTCGTTCTATTTTTGGCAATATGAAATCTCAAACTGCTACAAGGAGTGTGTGTATACACCCTCAGGTTTCTGCTAGTGTTGATTTCCTATAAGCTCCCATATGAACACATAGCTATAATCCGACTTTTACATAATATGTATTCTTACCAGCGCAGATGACAACAATATGCTCAGTTCATGAACTCAATATGCAGTAAGAATTTCTGAAAAACCTCCACCGCTATCCGACTATGTGAATCCCTATTGTGAGCTTTGTTTGTTATTAAGATTTAGACAAACAGTTCCTGTAACGCCATGGATATGAAATCCATAAAGTAGTATAGAGAGTTAATATCGCTGACCTATTTCCACAATATTTTACCAACGCTCCAAATTGCAGGATTTAAACAATCGCTTAAGGGCTGGGGTATGAGCGACCTTGAAGTTCCGGTATCTGGAGAGGGGAAGCAATGAGTTACCCCAAATCACAGCGGCAGGTAGTGACTGGGCCGCCGAGTGCTAATATATATTTATTTTGGAAGGTTCGTGTTTGTTTTAAATTTTGGGGCGTTTTTCCAAAATTTGATATTTTGGTCATATTTCAAAAAAGCGACATGCCAAAGACAACTCTTTGGGCACATAGTTTGTTATTGTTATTGCAGTTCTTTTCCACATACCTACGTTAACATTCGATTTCGTGATTTACTAATATTATATATTTTATGACTGCAATTTGGCGTTTTCAATGCGTTTTACACGTATCATGAAATTAACGCAAATATCTAGTCACGCTGCTTTTAGAATTTTTACCTGATCGTCGGCTTTTGCAGGCAACAGAATGCAGATTGGCTCACGATAGATGTCGTATTCCTCTATGTGGTTCACTCATTGATAAAATGAGTTTGCATTCCTTGTAACAACACACACATTGCCGTCTGGAAACCGGGTCTGGTACTGATTTTGGGACAGCCAATAGACTTCAGCGCCGTATCAAATCTCATAAAAACCACACGACTGACGACTATGTGTTTATGTTTCCCGCACGAAAGCTTGTGTCTGCATCTATTATTATACTTCTTTGGAAACGTTGACCTTTGACCATTCTTTGTATAACGCCCTGATATGACCTTGATATGGTCGCTTGATTGGGTACGTTATAGCATCCATTTCATTGAGGTGTTAGGACTTGGTCAGTATAATAGGGCCTACTTGCAGGGATACAATAGTTTAACATGGTGTGTGAGCATGGTGAAAGACTCATTATTGATTAGGCGCGGACATATTAAAGGCACAGGTCCTTTGCGTGTATAGCAGAAAATTATAATAGAATGTGTGAATAGAATGTTTGGAATTTTGCAACTAAAATACTAACTGCATTCTGCATTATGTATTTATTTATTTATTTAGGCCTATGCCTATTTATTTATTTACTGACTTATTTATTTATTTTATTTATTTGGAATATTAGTTAGTAGGCCTAGTTAGTAATATTCCATGATAGGCCTACGTCGGTTTATTATTGATTGTTGATAACTTGACAACTTGATTGATTGATCGATTGATAGTCATTTCACATTATATTCCTAGTTTATAGGCCAATTTGAATAGCATCGTACATTAGATAAATAGACCTATCAGTATTGATTTATTCTATTCAGCAATATCAAGGATTACTATCAAACTTCTCATAGCTTATTGTCAGTTGGCTCAGTGGTAACGCAGTAGGTTTTACAACACCGAGGTCCCGGGTTCGATGCCCACCTCTGCCTGTTTTTTGCAAGGCTGAGAAAAAAATGAAATTTCTGGACTGCAAACTTATTTGGCGCGCGATCTGAGCTGGTCCTTTTCTGGTGGCTGTGTCTGTTACAGGCACACTCCCTCTGCATCCAAACCAGGTTCACGCTCATTACACCTCCCTTAAGGCTTGCAACAAATTATCAACAATTGCAATTTTATATTATTATATCAACATATTTCTTATTATCCTCTTATCATTCCAGCAGAGACTTACTTTCAGCTTTGTTTAATATGTATTTTCGAATAAAAAATAGTGATCCTGAATTAAGTATTGCTCCGTTGTAATAGCAACCGTATTTTCTTTTTTAGGATCAAGGCGGCATTACCTTATTCCTATAATAATTTCTGCAAAATATATTTTTTGTTATCATTCCGGGAAGAGTAATAATGAAAAGCAACAACGCCTTCTCTATTGGTTACTTCATATTGCCAAAGGATCACTATTTATGCTCTATTTCAATATTTCCCCAATATACTGCTTGGTTACTGACATGTGTTTAGAGTAAAGTACAGAAGTAATCCTGCGTGTAATTTTGGTTCATTTTGATGGATAGGATTTTAAGATATGACCTTGTGAAAAATTTCTTTTTGAGCCCAGTTTAGATTGATGACTAAACATACACATCTTTTATTCCTTTTCTCAAAACCAAAGCCCCACCAGGTCGATTCAGCAGTGAAAGTAGCTAGGCCGGATTGTGTCCTGTACGCTATTCTTAGTTTGTCAAGCTGTCATTCACGACAGAGGGGTCAGTTAATTAAACTAACCATATTGTGGTTCAGGTATCGCCTTCAGTTAGTGAAACCTATTTTAGAATTTTAAGTCCTACCTTCATAATACCAGGTGTGCTGGTGATCAATGCTGGTGAGCCTTCACTGAAGAGTGGCTCAAGGAGCTATCGGAAGACTTCCATTTTGTTGACATAGAAGGTTTCAAGAAAAATTGCGACGGGTACATTAAGGTATGTATTGACCATGCTCAAGGGAGAGATTGAAAGAAATTGTCTAGTACTCTTTCAAGTACCTTGTTCTACGAACTTATTGACCGCCCCTCGTAGATCACAAGAGGTTCTTGATCCAATTAATGCAGAATATTTAATCTGAAATTTAATTTGTCACTTATCATAATCTCATACTTTTATTTTTACATTGGTGGATTGGGTTCTAATTTTGTCTTATTTCTTTTCTTATTTTGGCGCCATAAAAATAAATTCTTACATATATTAACTTTAAAAGTGGCAGCGTAAGTTCCAATGTAGGTCGTTGGCTTCTATTTGCAGACAATATGACTATTTAGTGCTTTCTGTACACAAATCAAGTTTCGCCCTACATATTTTGTATAAATCTTGAATTTCACAAATTTATGAGGAGTGTTTACATAATAGCGTCGTAGAGACGTCATGTTGTGATTGTTTCTAAATGTATCATTTCAAATGCCAGCGAGAGCGATTCCACCGACATTCAGAAGGGTAAGTTTAAATCCATATTTGATACAACAAACAGTGCGGTACTGTAAAAATATGAATCATCGGGAGATATTGTTGCGCTATCTCTTGCCTTTTTTCATTCTATTTTTCGTAAGCAAGACGTATGCTTATACCCTCGGGTTTCTGTTGGCGTGATTTCATATAAACATACACTATAGATTTCTACAACTCATTGTAGCCTTAATCCTGCTTTTACAGAAGTATTCATTCCAGTACCTCTAGTACCAATAACAACAATATTGCACAGTCAGTTCATGAACACAATACGCCTATAAGAATGTCTGAATAACCTCCACCCGACTACATGTATTGCAATCGTGTAATGCGTTCTTTAATAAGTTTCCAACATCATGTTCCTAGCGCTATGTAGATATGAAATCCATAAAATATATAGTTATTTTCGACTACCTATTTCAGTATTCTTTACATGAAGTTAATGAAACGTGCGCATACGAGCAAATGTTCCAAGTTGTAAGATTGGAATTACCACTGCTTGCTTCGAACAGATTATTAAATATCGCAAGTTTAATTAGTAAGATTTCAAAATATAAACAGATCACACTCAGCTACACAGTTCTTATGATCCACTTAACATTCTAGGTGCTTACTTTCAGCGTTGTGTACTTTACTACAGTATGTATCTTCAATTTGTTACATGCACTCTTCTGCGATTCGCTGTCGAAGTGACTTAATAATCGGATTAACTACCATAGCAATAGGTTAAATCTATTTTTGAATATATCGCGCTGTACTCGTTCACGCAGTACCTCTGCATTAAATCTTAGATGTCACAGAGCAGTGATAAAGACCTGGATCGTAATTATATAGAATATGCATATCATGCTGAATACTCGCACCTGAACACTTGATATGTTTGGGTTTTGACAACCCTGGATAACCCAAGAAAGCATCTAGTGAAGCTTATTTCCATTGGAGACAGTCAGGGGTTAAAATCCTACTCTTTACGAAACTGGTTGCGAAATACATGTATAGATATGGCTCTCTGCACACGGGACCGACGGTTAAGGACGGATTACTTTCGTGATTCGTTTACCTAATTCTAAATGAACCATGGGGAGAGCGGAAGTCTGGATTTAATGTACAGAAGTAGGCAATGTATTTCAGACATTTTTTCCAAGTCAATATCCCAGCAAATCAGCACCGCCGGGAATTGAACCCGGGACCTCATGCACTAAAGGCAAGTACCCTAACCCTTGCACTACGCTCCCCTTATTACCTGTAACATTAGTATCTTTAAAAAGAGCGATGTTGTATTCAATCTATGATTGCAGACATACACAGGTGATGAGTGCAACCTACTTGCAGCGCGATATATTCAAAACTTGTTTGTAGTTAATCCAATTACTACATCACTTCGACAGCGAATATAAAGAGAAATACACTTAATCAAGTCTTAATTAAATCCTACATTATGTACAATAACATCAGTCGTTTTTGTTTTTGTTCTTGGAAATTCCAGATATCAGGATGCATTTAATCAACTTGGGAATATCTGAGAAATTCTGCAGGTCAGTGTTACAATGTAAAATGGTAATGCTTTTATTATTATCGTAGGTTTAATCAGTAATTATGCTACAAAAGTGTATTATAATAAGTAAATAATATTATTTGCTACTCTAAAAGTAAAATAGCTGCTGGTAAACTTCCGCTGCCATATATACTGCAGCAACGACCTCGAGTTGGTAAACAGAGAGTATACGATGCCAAAATAATATTTTCTATTTCCATACACTCCGTCGCTGTTTTGGCATACTGTCGTATGACGAAAAATGCCGTTTTGAGACAATCGCATTTAAAGTTTTTCCCATTTTTGAAGACCCACTAGAGAGCACCAAAGTAAAACATGTTTATTATTATCAAAGAATATAATCAATAATATATTTGTCTTTGTTCTCAACCTAATACAAACTTTTATTCATTCACTAATTAGAAGTAATTAATCTGCAAACTCATACGGCAGTATGCCAAAATATGCACAATTTGACAACCTATGTAAAAATATATGATACGCCATGTGATACGACAGTATGCCAAAACAATAGGAAACTACTAACAGTTATGCGGTGGCCTATGGCTATGTATCATGATACGACTATGATACGACTGTATGCCAATTGCCCGGGAATATTGAATATCGCGTGTTGAGAGACGGATGTTTTTATTCGTTTTTATGGAGTGTGCTTACATTATAGCATCATATTATAGTGACGTCATTATTGTGATTGTTTGCAAAGAAATATAGTGGATTTAATCAATATTGTGGCGGCTCGACAAAAAGATTTTTGTTGTGGATTGTTGATGCCATTGGTTTTTTTTATATATCATGATATGATATCATGATATATCTGAAATTATTTCAATTACGAAGCAAACATAACAGCTTTCCTGCTGAGCGTAGCTCAAGGAATCGTATAATTATTATTGTTTTTCATTTTTGGTTTCTTAAAAGGAAATCCCAAATTGCTATAAGGATTTCATTTGTCTGCATAACCTCGGGTTTCCGCTCTTGTGATTTCATATATATTTTCACAACACATATCAAGTTTGATGATGCTTTTATAGTGCCCGCAATATTGCTGAGTTCATAAACCCAATCGACACGCGCGCTGTAACGTCTGAAAACCTTTCCCTCTTACCCGAACAGGTACTTGTTGTATTCCATTTGTGAACTGTATTCGTTAATCTTGCGACATTTTTCGTCATATGAAATCCATTAGTGGCGACCTATTTTCACAATATTTTAATACAAAGTGAATCAATCATTAACGAGCCAATGTTCTATGTTGGAAGATTTCGAAATTCGCTGTACCTGTAGGCTGTAGGCTTTCAACGGATTAATGAATATTTCAACTTAAAATGCTAGTAAGTTCTTACATGGAATAGATTACCTTACAGAAATTGAACTTTAAACACTTAACAAAAAAAAAATCCGAATCAGTACCACTAACGGTGTTTACTTTATTAAGTATGTGTGCTAAAAATCATGCTTCTGCGCTAAAGGCTACAAGCCTATCCAACACAAATACAAGAAAAACACAATTTCTGTAGGTTCTCCATAAATGCGTTTTACAATGTAATATTTATGGCGGAACATGCTTCATATTATCAATACCCATCGTAAAATAAGTTGAAAAGTAGGTTACATACTATAAAGAAGAGAACTTTTACAAAATATGTGCATAAAAAAGGTATTGATGATTTTTATATGTGTGACACATTCATTGATAAAATGATTTTCTTTTGTTATTGTTAATAGGATAAACAGATTTCTTCCTTGATTAGGGACACTTGGCTAGCGAGATACCGGGGATAATATCGACTGGTTGGGTAAACGGCACTGTTATCTCTGTAGACCATCAATGGACATCTTGTTTCATATGGATACTGCAAAATATGAAAAATACAGTGCTACCAAAGAGGTTATAAGTATTCACAACAAGAGACCACAACGGAACAAAAGCTATAGTTTTTATGTTAATGTATGTTTAACCCTAGAACTACGACGAAGTTACCACTCATTTTAGTTATACAATTTTACCTAGCACCTTATCCGGGGGTGGGACCGGCCGTCAAAGTTGACCATAGGATGAGGCCAACCGATGGTCTCTACAGTAAAATCAATGATTATCATTTCACTCTTGTAAAATTATTCTAACATGTTGAAATAGTCATTTGCTTTTTAAATTGAGGAGAAAAAATGGTCAAAATCGCATTTTTGTAGAATGTTTAGTCGAAAATCAATTTTGCCTATACTTTTGTTCATAGCCAGAATCTCCCAAATTTGCATGGGCACCCTCACATTATTACGTCATAATGACATTATGTGGGGAATGTTTTTACTTAGTTTGATATCACTGGATAGAAGAGACCCATAGCTATACATACATTTGTACCCAATATAAATATATGACGTTTATAATTGAAAATTATGGGGTGTTACAAAATATGGCTCAGTAGATCTAGGGTTAATAAACTCATCAAATAAAGTTTGGAAAGTTTTTTCAAGCATCTATATCTGAGATTATTTGTGTTACATATCAATGGACAGCTAATTTGTTCCCCTTAACAATGACACCACATTTGAAAAATCACCCTTTTCACGGCTGCGTACATGTCTTGTAAATGTAGTAGGGTCTCAAACAGAATGTGCCAAATTGACCATTATTATTTGCTGTAAGCTACAATCCCATATCGTTGCAATCTGGGACCTAATACAATCCTCCAAGATGACAACGCTCGCCCACACAGAGCCATGATAATAAACGACTACCTACAGAATATGAGAGTAGATGAAAGATTCGCCAAAATGTCCATACAAAACAGGTCTCTAAAATGTAAGCTATATTGCGTTTGGTTTTGTTAAATGGCGACATCATTTCTTTGATCTGTATGCAGCACAATATAAACTAGACAGTGTTCATAGAACACGACCTAGCCGGGTGTGCGGGGGCCGGAAATGCCAATCTTAACATTTGACCTTTAACCCCTTAACGATTTGATTTTAAATATTTTTAACATGTTTAGAATGTCGTAAGTATCATTCCTGTTGAATTTGAGCTCGATTGGACCGATTTTAAAATTTGACCTTTGACTCCAATTATGTGAACACTCAATAGACACTGAATATAGCCGGTACATATATGCAAGTGACATTATCTTACTATATCATTTGTGGCAGAAGAAGCATTTTGAAGATATTTGGTTATATACCAGAAATGACCCCTTAATGACCTTTGACCCAAAATCTGTGAACACACTATAGACACTGGATATAGCCGGTGTCCCCAGCTTGGTAAGAAAGAAAAATTGTAAAATGGTAAACTTTATTGGGAGATTATGCTGTATCCCAAACAGCAGTAAACAGCATGAACTGTCTTTTTAAGACTTGTTGGTGTCAAGGTACAATGTAATTCACAAACTAAAAGTAAAAAAAAAAAAAAAAACAAGTACTGAATAGAATTTTAATAACACTTAACCTTAAACCGTTGTATAATCAGAATTTATTGAATTTGTCTAAGAAGGCCCTTGTTTATGTATTAGTTTGTCGCCATATAAGATCCCAAGTAGAATCATTAATTCTGTATTAAATCCATGGACAAACACTAAACAAAGGAAGAAAAACACTTGAATCTAGCTCTCCCTGAGACATTTTATTTGACATGTTAATTTTAGTATTTCAAACTGCTACTTAATCCACCTATAATGTAAATGGTATGATTTATTTAATAAGGAAAAACTGGAACAACTTGACATAAATATCCGGCAAATAACAACTACCGAATTAAATCGAGTTATTTGAAATTAAATGTAAATGCAAATCTGTCTCGCTCAAGCCCTAAGACGTAATTGAATTTAAATGTTAAATTTAGTTACTATTTAGCAGCAGAGTTTTGTATTTTAAATGTCACGATCTTGGGAATATTTAAATACGCGAAAAACAAATACAAGTTTGCTACTGCATATCAACGACAGACTTTGTTTTTCTGTTTGGTGTATGATGCCATTCTTTGTTTATTTGAGTTACGTGTTTCACTTAGGGCCAAGCCCCTGAACACACGCAAACCCCACCCCAACAAATTTCTCATGCAATTGATTCTCTGTCCTTTTAAATGTTTAGTACCTTTGATGTTTTCCGGTTTGTTTTATCCAATCTTGTTTGTTGCCAAAGCAGAGGAAAAAAAACGGTTGTAGGGGCTTTCAAACACGGGCTCTTTAGCGCGTGTCCACGGTATTCGGAACCAGAGTAGGGTTGGGGTGTGTGGGGTTTGGGCACAATAAGTGGAATAAGTTTGCCGGTACTAAAGTGTACTTTTTAAATCATCAGCATATTTATTTATTTAAAAATAAATTGAAATGGTTGAACAAGTATTCAACGGCGAATATTTAGAGTATTCAAGGCCCTAAATTACTTGAACTCCTGAATGAGTTGTTAATCATTAGATAAGACCCTTAGATAAGATCCTTAGAATAATATGCAACATTGGACGAGGATTGAACGTGATATGTTTCGCCAAAATTATACACCAAATTGTTTTGCTTTCACGCTTCACATCGTATTCCACACCATAACTAGGACAAAAACAATGATGTGTAACAAAGCGTGGGCGATATCTGCATATCTTCCCTCTGGCAAGGTAACTGAGACTTGTTTTCATATTTTTCTATAGCGGGGAAGGAGAATGATGTCTTGTTTTTATAATTTTCTATTGCAGGAAGGGCGCAGATAGGCTATGATAATAACTTATCAATGTAACGTAGGACTAATTTCTTTCGTCAACAATTCAAGTCCTTCTAGGACTTGTCTCATATGCCTGCTTGTTTATAAAGATATTCTTTAAAATAGCACTATATTCTGATATTGTTTAGGTGTGTTCAAATCCGCGTTATATGGCAAATACTGCAAAGTAGGATACAATCAGGAAGTTCTTTTCGCTTGGTGAAACGTGTAAAATAACGCTAGCAATAAAATTACTCATACTAATATTGCTCAGTTCTAGTTCTTTAAAAAAATCTTTAAGTCTTTGTTTATCCGCGAGTCACAGAAATCATTTCTTGAATGCACTGATCGAATTATCAATTTCAGAGATAATTACACGTTTATATTCTCCACCGACAATTCGCCTTGCGGGCTAGCACCTAGTAATAGGTCATCGTCGTCATCGTCAGCATCATCATCATCATCATCGTCACTATCAGCACAATCACCATCATCATCAACAACAACCTCCTCCTCCCCTCCTCCTCCTCGTCTTCCTCCTCCCCCTCCTCAATTCTGCTCTTGTTTATTTGGTGTGCTGCTTTTTTGTATTGTTTTTGCAAACATGAAGGTCTGCAGCACAATGTTTATGTACCCCGTAGATAATATAATGTGAAAAAAGAAAGCTTTTATACCCACAGGGGGATGTCTGAGTTCTCTATACCACCTCAAGTTACCTATTGGGTCGATTATCAGCATCGATGGAATGATAGATTGAATATTGTCAATAAAAGGAAACCCCCATAGGAATATGAAAGTATGTCAGACGTGTAACCTCATTACTTAGTCATCATATACTCTGTTTTCTGTTGCAGTATTGTTTGAGGTATCATTATGTGTTTGCCCCTTACCATACTACCCATTGTTCCTCCCTAATTTTAAACTGCCTGTCACACAATTGATACCAAATAAGGCACCGGGTGACCTTGAATCGAACGGTGTTTTCATTATTGCAGTTAAAATTCTCTATTTCCCTCAAGCATTGCAAGATGTCAGCCATCTTTGACTATTATTTTCGTCCATTTACCACTTCCGTACAACTTTATTCCCTAAACCGAATCATTTGGCATGACAAAAGCATCTGGACAATGGACATGTCTTAAAGCTCCCTCGTCTCTGAAGACGCTAGTCGGATTAGTGAAAACGTTCCAGGTGAGCGAAAAATAGTGTAGCGTTGACGTTAACACTTTAATTCAATTTGAAGAAATTTTGACTTTTCCCCAACAATTGGGAGAAATATCGAATATTTTGGCTACATCTAGGGACAATTGAGCTATTTTCCAAAAACATTTATATTATATATCATTGATATACAAAAAGGCAGAAAATACTACCCATCTTTGGGCGAAGCGTCCCCCTATGGTCATTTGTACTGAGTACTTCCCCTGGGACTGACAGACACACCGTGCACTACAACCTCTCAGCTCAAAGGCAGTATCAACATATTTACGTTGTAGAAACAGGTAAGCCAATGTCCTACGCACTTGAATACAGAAATTTAATATCCTGAATGCAAAAGGGTGTTTAATCGTTAGAGCAAATATGCTTAGAAAAATATTAATACTAAATGACTCGTAAAAATTGAGCACCAAAATGTTTTGCTTTCATGGTTTACATTGTATTCCACGACATAGCCGTGACAGAAAGAAAGGATGCTTTACAACCCGTGGGCGGTTTATCTGTTAAACTAATGATAACTTCCTCCGGCAAGGTGAGGTAAACTAGTTTTTCATCATTTGTTATTGACCATTTCATTTTAAGTTCGGAAAACCGCGCTATTTATCTAGTAAGTTAGAGGGTCAAATTGTACCCAAACTGACGGACAAGAACTATCATGAATTACGGTACCCTGGTGCGCCAAAATACAGCTTATTTTAGTCAATGTGAACACGGGGTCGTCGGTTTAAATATTTTCCTAGCATATTGAGCTAACACTTCAGCTACTTGGTTTTTCACAATAAGATACTATAGTATATGAAAGAAAAGATAAAATATTAGTAATTATAGTCAGTTAATTTTTCTTACAGAACGTTATGTTTATGCAACACCTCTTCCAAAGGTCAGTCTCTTCCACAATACCACCACACGCTTGATTGCACTTTGAGTATCCTTGGCAAAAGTACCTCTCTCATCCATAATTGACCGTCGAAAGTTCATAGTAGTTTATGATGCCATTACACATTGGAACTTCGCACTGTACATGGTGCTGAAGAGGTACTTTTACGCGCTCGCGATAGAGGAAATTATTTAATGCTTCGGGTTTGATCGGAATTACTCAGTATGAAAAGGAATATAGCGATGGAGGGCAAGGATGTATTGTTCTACATGTTTCTCGATATCTACTGAATGATGTCACGTCATTGGTCGAGTATTCGGCTCTTATTAGTTTGAAGCGGATGAGTTATTCGTGATCGTGTTGACAGATCAAACCTGGGAATCTTTTCAGATATAATCATTGTCAGCATGCTTCGACTACATTTAATAAAATACGTATTTATACGCACGTGACCCATGGGCACTACATACCAAGACAAGCAAGCGTGACCAAATCCTCATGCATTGACCACTATACAGAAAAGGATAGGAACTCTGTAGATAAATATCATCAAATGTAAATATTAATTGAATAGCAAAATTATTACACATGGGGGGATTCCGAATTTGTAATCAACGACGGAAACGTTTACAATATAATCACAAGATTGTACATAATATATAGACAACTTTGCTGCACAGTAGTCTCATGTTGTTCCGCCTGCAAATGTATAATTATGAAGACCAACTGCAATCATATGCCGCAATGTAGAAGGTCACTTCGAGACTAACTGTCTACAAGCTGTTATGGCAGCACGGAGGTGGTCACGTGCGTATTTATAAAAACGTATTTATAAATATAGTCGAGGCATACTGATTGTGCGTGCTTCTTATTCGATATGAAACTATTTAGGTTACTTTTAGCATATACTCCTTCGAAAAAGAATTACTTTTTAACCTATGCATGTATTTTGACTCATGTTTATAGGTTAATTTAATATTCTCTCAATATATTCGCTACGACAATTCAAATTTATACTGCAATGTTTAAACATTCCCACTCAGTAACTTCATTATCGATTGAAACATATCCCAAAGTTGGCCATCAAAGTAGGTCAATCAGTCATAAATGTTTAATGCATACGTCAGCTCTGTCAAACGCAATGATAATAATTTACGTCTATAATGTAATTGGTTTCTTCAACAATTTCAATACTTCGGTAAGTTACGACTTTAAAATAGCAGTAACTTAAGTGCATTAGCTTGATATGGAAAGCGACACTGATGTAAAACTGATGAAAAACCAGAAACTGCACATTTTCTGTGGGATACATTATATCTTTCGGGACCTATTTTTACAACTACCTAATAAAATATCAAACTAGCGTTGCTATGACACCAAATTATAGTCTTTTGCAATGACAATAAATCCCAGAGAAGATATTGTTTTGGTTTGAGTCACAGAGGAGAGAGAAAACAGAGCCCGTACCACCAGTCAAAGTCTCCGCATCATCCGATAATGAGGGCCGATTGTTTCATGAAATGCGGCAGGCGAGACTGCTACGCAATTACCGCGTATTTTCATGGTCTATCGCGTAATCGCGAAAGCACGCAATGCTCTATCGCGTATACGCGAAGGCACGCAGCGATGGCGTGATTGTTTGACACGGCACGATCGAACAATTGGCCCTCATGAATATGCGAGAACTCACCGTATACAATACACGAGGACTTTGACTGGTGGTACGCTCTCTGTTTTCTCTCTCCTCTGTGGTTTGAGTAAATCACAAATAGAGAGGCGACGTGTGCAAAGACGAGTTTTTACGCGCTACAACGACTGCAAAGCTTGGCACCAACCCGAAGTTCTAATCTATGCGGAAGAAGTTATGAAACTTGATGATAATATGAGATGACAATAATAATGTATGAGATGCAATAATATGCAATAAAACCAACATATCCCATATCCACGACTCTATTAGTATAGTACTAAATGATCAGATTATACCGCTGCCACACAAAATATAATCTAAAATGTATAAATCAAAGCAAAACACTGTACGACCAGACGACATCATCAATTTGTCATTGAGTTACATGACACCTAAAACATTATTTACGTCAGGTACAGTTCCAGCACTCCATGTATCCGCGGGTTTTCAGGATTAGAACACCCCTATTTTGAGCAATTTCACGATTTTTTTGCCCTTCAACAATGCCGCTCTTTTGCTAAAACGCGAATGATATTTTAATATACCCCTTTCTAACGGGAACGCGTAGAATAGGTCAGAACGTTAAATATAGTGTATAAGTATACATTCTTCATTGGGGAAGTCTGCAATCAAATGGTTGCACACAAATCTATATAAATCATTCTGTAATCATCATAAAAGTGATGATACAAGCCCTCAGTACTACTGACCGTACGTTTTGTTTGTTTTAGTCCAGAGGATGATTTAAGGAAGCCCCATCATGCACTGCGAAAGTGTTATCACTAGAGTTTCAACTCCCACTTTACTTTTCAAGTCCCATTGAACTCTGTGCAAAAGATGTTGTTTTAGAATTATTACTTGGTCGATTTCAGGACAAAAGTGATGTGTGTTTAAAGGATAATTCACACCTTCTGCAGATAACATAAAATGTGAAATCGCCCAGCATCTTCACAGCGTTTTTTATGTAAATATAACTGTACAAATTCAAATTTAACCATACATTTCTATGCAGCATAGCAAAGCAGTGGTGTCATGTTACTCACACTGCTCGCCTGCTACACAGTAAACCCAGTTGGGTGGTGGGTAGTACTTAAATCATCCTCTGGTTTTAGTCTGACCGCCGGCCATATTTACGGTAGTTTGTTTTGATGTCTTAAGTTTTGTTTATGATGATGGACATTATAATTATTGCTTCTCAAGATTACCTAATTGAATGGGAATAATATCTTTCGACATTTGGTCATTTGAGATAGAGAGTGTCCGAGTTTATACAGAGGTCAACATTCTTATTTTTCAGTCTTGCTTTTCTGAGATGTAACGGTGCATTTCTAATAAATGGTCTTAAATTGTACGACGTTGAGCCATTTTGAATGTTGGTCTTTGTATGACCGCATTTCATATGTGCAAATACTTCCCTAAGATGACCGAGGACAAAGAGGCAGATAATCTTAATGGAACCTCTTAATGGAACCAACACTTCACGATAACTCGATAATATTTATCAAAATAATAATAAAAACCGCTTCTTTCATTTAATTATGTGTGCTTAAATCACTATATAATGTAACAACACGTACATCTAACATTGTTTTGTGCTTACATTGTTGACGAAAAAGCTATAACATACTTTTCATGTTCATATATTATGGATAAAAAGTAACAAAAGCGATAAAATGATATATAGAAAGTAATATAGCAATTTCAGATCACCGTTCAAGTTACAGAGAGAGCAATTATTCATCATGCGTTGATGTCATGAACGTTGATTTAATTCGGTCAAAATTTAAATGTTGAGAGTATTGCATATTAATGAATGCATTAAAGCGTAAAAATACACTGTCTCTTTGTTTTATATAGGTTTTATATGATAATTATTTAGATATACGGCGTCACGTAAATGTATCTTTTTTGAAATATTGTGAACAACCCGAATGGTGTATTTATAGGGTGAATTGTAGTCATGATTCTTTATGAGTTTTTAATACAGGTTTGACGAACATGTGACTGTGACAATTCGAATCTTATCGAATGATCACATGATCTGTAAAAATATCAATATCGATATCAATATTATTTGTACCAACGAAACGGACCACAGCTGATGTACTAGACTGTCTATTTGAATACAAGTATCGGGATCATAGCCGTGCGCATGCGCAGAATCTAGTCTCAAATCTAATGTAAATTGGGTCACAAACCAATTCGGCCAAGTATCGTTAATTCAGTCCCAAAGCAATTCGCGCACATTCCAATTCGAACCCTGTATAAATGATGTACAAATAAAGTTGGCCAAATTTAATTTTCTCCATAAGTGTTGTTTTACACCATATCTGTACATTTATTTAGATGCTTTGATGTCTTGCATTCGGTCACAAACCAATTCGTTGTACTTTGTGCACTATCTATCTCACTATCTTTTTAACCAACTATACTAAAGAGTCGTGCGATATGTCGAACTTTTCCTCTGGTCATAAGGAACAAAAAAGTCAGCGGTCGCGACGATCATTGGTTAATGAGATCACTTACTACTTTCTGTAGGATATCTGTAGGATAGGATCTGTAGGATAGGATCTTTGGTTGATCAGATATAGTCACTTTTTTTAATTTTATGCACTTAACCCTCTATCTTTTTAACCAAATAACCTAGAGAGTCGTTTTCCTCTGGTCATAAGGAACAAAAAAAGTCAGTGGTCGCATATCTGTAGGATCATTGGTTAATGAGATATATTCACTTTTTTGTACTTTTTTTTACTTCTGGATATCGTTTGGAGTCAAAGGATTTTTCATTTTAAAGCTTATGATATATATTTTCCAAACACGAAATAAAACAAAATTGAAGGTGAGCCGACTTTACAGCCGTTTCGTGGTGGACGGTCACATATATTCATTAACATATTAAATCGTTTATCCCTTTGGTCAATATCTAATTGGTTTGTGGCTGACTTAACTTGGGACCAAATTGGCATAATATGGCCAAGTCAACTGTGGCCGAATTGGTTTGGCTCCGAATCGACCTGCTTCCATGCTGAATAGCAGGAAATGGCGAACAATTACGTACTTTTAAAAGGAAAAAAGCAACTTTTCTAGGCATTGTTGACATGGTGCCTTCGCGAAAGAAAGTTTCCTACTATAAAGACCTAACTTTTGAGTTTGAAGGTGCAAAATTCACAATAAGGCGCCCGGTTATATCGCCGCGTTCAGCAAGTCATCATCACGACACTCGTAAACAAACCGTGCTCGAGTTTGTTTTGACAGATGACGTCAGAAGCGATAAGTCTTTTAATCTCTGTCTTTGATAATATCGAATGATAGAATTCGCCATCTTTGTCCTGTGAAACAAATTGAAGAATCAGCTAGAATAGAAGGCTGACGCTGCGCCAAAACACGTATGTTAGTGTATAATTATTTAACGATAAATGAACTACAACTAAATGTTCCTGTCAGTGCTGCAGTGCAAAACTTCTCATGCAATTCCATCTTTAACATTACATTCAAATAATAATTATTGTAAATTGGAACTGACACCAATTTTGTTTGTTTATAGCTGCCGCTAGATCGATACATCGATACCAGGGACTGCATGTTAAATTAAGTTATCCTCTTCTTCCGGCATTATACAGAACATTTAGGGCTGATGTCGATCGACAAGCCTGTTGTCGACAATATTGTCGATAAAACAAAGCACAAGTGTGGACTAATTGTCGACTAGTACTAGTCATTAAAATAATAGTAGAGATAAGCTTAAGATTATCATTATTTACCAGAAAATAACTTACATAAATAATAAAATGTATTGATTGAGCATAAATTGTAAATGATATGGTGGATTAATAGACTCCATTTTGCAGTGGTAACCCAGCAAACACAAAACGTTTTCGACATCATTCGCAAAAGGTTATAAAAGGTTGTCAGAAAACGTTTAAATGTCGGGTTATATAAAGGGTATAAAAACGTTTTAATAGCATTCCAAAAACATTCTTGAAAACTTATTACAAAACATTCTAAACAGAATGTTATTTTGGGGTTGAAAAAATATTTTGCGAAAAATGTTTGCCCAAAATATTTTCAATAAAGTTTTAAAAACGTTTTCATGACCTTTATATAACCCGACATTTAAATGTTATAAGGTTCAAAACATTTTGACATAATGTTATTTAAGTATTGACACAATATTTGGCAAAAATGTTTGCAAAAATAGTTTACAATAACATTTTTTTTAAACATTTAAAAATATTGTTGTAGTGTGTTTTCATACAAAACGTTTTAAAACGTTATCATGACCTTTATATAACCCGACATTTTAATGTTATTAAAACGTTTTTACCTAAACCAAAAGCCAAAATATAACCTATTTAAAACGTTTTTAAAACGTTTTTGTGTTTGCTGGGAAGTGACCGATTTGATTATCAGTAGTTGACGGTAATATTTTGAAGTAAATAAACGACGCATAACGTGGTATCTGAAGCTTTATTGATATATTGCGTTGTCAAAAACTTGCCGACGTCGGATCTTGAGAGTTTACGATTGTCGACAATGGAAGTTCTACTCGACAACAGCCCCTAAGTCAGAACATCAACAGAGTATACGTGGCCTTTATAACATCTTATCTATGTTTTTCTTGTTCTTTACCTCTCTTACATTTAGGCGATGAAGTTTTCTGCTTTTACTGGGCGTTGAAGGTTTGCATATGTAGCTGGAGAGCTAGCTGTTTCCTTCTTAGCACAGTCAAAATCAGCATACTCATGCATTATTGTAGATTCCTCGTAATCCGGTGACGTTTCGACATCTTTATTCAATTCGTGCCCTTCTTCATCCGTGTTAGTTTTCACGGTTTCGTATTCGTGTTCTTCGGCCATATTCGTCATATTCTATTCTGAACACTCAGTTCCGCGATGTTGGTCAGGTTGATCCGGAGTGGCTTTTTGCTCGTTTCTTCTCCTTTTACAGGCCAATATAGCAATAGTTAAGACGATAACAAATATAGCTATCACAGTTAGAGTAAGTGGAATCACAATCGCCAATTGAACGGTTGATTGTAACGCTGGTAGAGGAGTGATTGCACAGTTGCGAGATTCGGGTAGGGCTGAATGATTCATTATACAAATAAACTGTGTCCCAATGTGTTGTTCACTTAGGAATAAATGGTATTTAAATGTGTATTCGTTCGCAGGTTGGGATAGAACAAACGTTTCTTCGTGCTGCTTGCTAATCCAATGTATCATGGGTGGTAGACTTGAATCTTCAACCTGACAACTTAGATATATCTCATCACCAATCTCGACATTATCTGTCAGAATATTATCGCTTCCGTACATACTACAAAAAGGTGAATCCTCTGAAGGGAGACTTCCGTATGTAATATTTATAATGCCCCTATCCATGTAGAAGAGATGCTTTTCAATATCAAAGAACCCGCACAGGTAGTGACCTTCATCAGTCATCACCAAAGATGATATCGTAAGCAAGCAATTGTCACCTGGAGGATCTCGCATACATTGAACTGATAAACGACTTCGTAACTCATCTGGTATTCGGGTGTCAAAGGTTTCTTCATAGCTCAAGTAAAAATTAGGATAAGGTTTAGAACGGACCCAAACGATTGTGTAATTATTGTTAATGTGTTGAAGATCACATACCATGGTAACACTCCGTCCAATGTAACCGTACACTGTTCCAATTCTGTTTCTTATTAACTGAGCCATAACAGGTACCATACACAAACATAGACAAACCACAAGTGCAGCCAGTTTTCTATCCGACAGTATGCAGTTTCGAACCATTGTTAACTGCAACGTAAGTCGTCCTTCGCGTATGAAGTTGCAGCGGCGTTTTGTACGAGTAACTATGAAATACGAAGAAGCAAACCTTTTATTAGCCTATTTTAGCTCCACTTGTCTTACAACAATAAAATAACTATTATAGCATGGTAGATCAACTCTAGATCAATTTTAACACTGATCAAGTAGGATATTAAAAACAAACAAACAAACAAACAAACAAACAATAAAACAGTCGGCCATAGGTTATAAGCAGGAAGCGAACCTTGCTATTGCCATTTCATGTTATACATAAGCATTTTAGGTCAACGGACGTACCTTATCGTCTTCCTCAGCTTATTCACCGGCCAGTCAAAAACAAAAACAAATACCGGAATTGCTTATGATAGTCAATGTGGTTAGAGTGAGGGCAATAGGGTATGGGTTATGATTTACTGTGCCGATCTTGAACAAGTGGAGTGTGCTGCATCCGAATCTTGGAATTCCAAGATTCTGACACGTTTATACGCACGTTTATACGCACGTTTATACGCACGTTTATACATTTATACGCACGTTTATATTATTTATTGGCTGTGTATAGTCAACCGACAATTTTGGATACATCATTCTGCCCTCTTGCGGCTAAATGTTTGTAATCAAAATCTGGTATACTATGGCGGGGCGTAAACATGTATTTACCGGTGATCTATAAATAAACAATTGTTCAAACTCGGCTTTCAACACATCGACCCTCACCTCTATTGTTCCGATCCTGCTCCTAAACCAAACATTTTCGGCGATATTTTACTACGTGACAAAATATGGTGCACGGTTCTATTTAAACAAAAAAGGTGTTATAGCGACGTTACCATTTTGCACATTTTATGAGATAGCAATAAAAATATAGGTCATGAGAAATGAAGACACCATTATATCCAATAGAATGAGCAAGTAGGTTTACATAAATCTCTATGCATATCTCATGTTACTAGACAAGTTTACTTATTCCTGTTTCAAAGATTTTTAAAATAACTCAACGCCGGAAGTAATGGAATTGTTGATGAAACCAATTACATTACAATCGTAAATTGTTATCATAGCGTTTGCCGAATCTGACGTTAGCATTAAATTTTGATGACTGATTGACCTACTTCGATGACCAAACTTTGATTTTTTCTTATTAATAATGTAGTTACTGAACTGGATTGTTTAAACATTGCTGTATACCATTGCAAGTTTATTAGGATAGGCTGAAGGAATACAAAATACCATAGATTAGCAACAGGAATTTGTTTGATATAAAAAGCTTTAAATTCAATGTTACCTGTAACCATGGTAACATGTAACCTTCTTGAGTAAAAAATAAGCTTTATATGTTTAAATTTGGTTTAGGAACATTTGCATTAACAGGAATTGTATGGAGGTGGTCAACAGACGCAAATGATTTACAGAGAATTTCTAGTTCAGGGGCAAAGCAACATTTTCACTTTTAATTCATATTGCCAGCAGAAAGATATGCCGATATCGCCCAGGTTTTGCAAGATATTCTCAGTATTTTACAAAGAAAAACTTCAGTCTGTAAAGGTTAACTATTATCTTCAAACATTGTGGATATATGATACTCAATTAGGTAGTTATCTAGAGCCAAATGAGATTTTCTTTTTGAAAACCTAATTCAATTTATATCGCAATAGGCTAGATTTGCCAATATCGCCCACGGTTTTGTAAGGCATCATTTTCAATATTATTTAAAGGAAAACTTCTGCATAATTAATAAGAAACTCGTACATAATTTTAAAATTCGATAGCTATCTAGAGCAAAATGTGTTAAGACGTCCCTACCTTTTCATAGCTAATTAAATTTATATTGTCAGAGGGCTGCAAAGATATTCAGATTCGCCCACGTTTTGTAACGTCTTTCAGACATGCCATTGGCTTTAAGGAAAAGGTTTGAAATGCAATGTGGACCGACATTTTTGTGAGAAATATTACAAACAATCCTGACATACTTTTTTGTATTACTCTAGGAATCACTTCTGCGTTTATAAAACACTATCTGTCATATTAAACAAAGGGATAAATCAGTCTACTCCAAAGTAAATTACGCATCTCTGATCTTTAAATAAAATCATTCATGTGCAAAATGAATTTTTACATACCTAATATTCCACACTACGCAGAATTCACCATGATTTGGTTTGAAAATTGACTTGGATGTTATTGCAATAATATCGTTAGTTTGCGTAACTACTTTAATTTGTGTGAAGGCCGGCATTTGACTAATAGTGCACGGCACCTACAAATATTTCAGGACATGATACTCTATCTGTCTGTGGTCGTATCTTCAATATGATTCAAAATGCGTTGCACCTTGCATTCCTCGGTTACAACCAGCTACACGTCATTAGTCCAAGATGTTGGTTGATGTCTCATTCCTCGTCGGCCTTCCATATAGCCCCTTGGAAAATTCATTTTCTACAACGCCATGTTTCCTGACAATATGCCCAAAGTACTCCAGCTTTCTCTCCATTATGTCATTTCTGATGGTTAAATGAGTACCTATCGTGTCTAGGATCCAGGAATTTGTTCTGCTGTATCACTATATCTCATAAGCATCAACTCTTTTCCTATCATTCTTGGTCATAGCCCAAGACTCGCATCCGTAAGTAGCAATGGAAAACACCGAAGTAGGCGTACTTTGAGGTTAATGGATAGGACTCGGCTTTTTCCATTATACTTGACATGTCTTGCAAAGCTGTACTTGGACTAGCCCTTTTCTCTTAATTTCACTTGTGCTATCACCGATGTTGCTAATCATTTAACCCTGGTATTCACATTGTGTCACCTCTTTAATCTGCCGTCTGAGAGATTCTGTTCTTGAGTTATAGTTAAAAAATGTCAAAGCTGGGTGGCCTATGTTTTTTGCCACACAAGGCTCGAAAATTAAAAAGCTCCGAGTTCAATGAAGATGTGATCACACTTTTTGAGATACTGGACAGGAAATGTTTCCTCAAGCTTTACAACTATGTGTTTCATGTCCCTGTTGCTTATTTGCAAGGTAACCAAAAATCGGTAAAAGAGTTGAGAAATCCTTCGTTTTCTATTTTTGTCCAGAAGTTTAATGGACCATATCCTAATTCGTGGTGGATGGTTACAAAATGATCTTGTCACAATTTGTTATGAGAAATACGCATGTAAAGAAATATTGTGCTTCTTTCTTTCCATGGTTTCCTATTGGACTTCACAGTTGCAGAATTGTGTCAATTGCAAAAATTCTGTGATCGTTATGCCGCAGTAAAATCTAGGACAAGCTGAATTTCTCCCTATTCAGAAAAAAAGTTCCTGGTGCCGCCACTGAATAGAATCTCGGTTCCAATTGTCGCAGTGATATTTGACCAAGTTGAACTTTGTATGAAATGTTAGAGAAAATAAATAATGAAAGATGAATACAACATTACATAAACAAAGAGGGCGCAATGGCGCCAAATAGTGTACATTCAATGAGAAAAGATACATTATGCATGTACAATCTGAATGGCGGCAATTCACATTATAAACTTGGCTGAATTAATATCCAACTCCTAGATTTCGATTATCTATTAACAAAATAGGAGATAACTGCTGTATCCAAATTGTGAACATTTCCTTCATTGCTAGCATTTACGAAATATCTGAAGTCTGACATGTTCCCAAATTGACTATGTTTCTTTCTACCATGTTGTTTCATTTGCTTTTCATGTTGCTGTTATTGATATCGTCTTATTTTATTTTTGTTTTTGTATATATTTGTACAGCATTTTGTAATTGTTTTATATAAACCTAAGTATGCATACAAGCCGAATATATGTCACATCTTTTGGGCTAAGAACAAAATAATAATAAAAAACAAGCATTATCTGATTATGAACTAGGGCAATGAAACCAGGAGCAAAACATTGATATAATGATCTAGATACACAACAAGACAAATGGCGTTGGAAGTATATGAAAGATTTCGGAATGGTAAGTGAATCATAAGAACAGTGTTGTTGAGTTCAATGTGTACTTTTATAACGTGATCTATCTTTTCATAATCTCCATAGCATTTAAACTGCAGTCTTTATTAATCTGTTCAATGCCTACGGCGATTGTCTGCATATTGCAATTTGGAACATTTGGGTCGCTTATACTTAACTTTATGTGACAACATTGTGAAAATAGGTCGACGGGAACAAATTATGCACTTTATTTGTTTCATAATTATGATCCACATGACGTGACAGGAACTTTATGCAGAAATGGTTTATTAGTTTAAATTACATCACTCATACATAAATTCTAGACAGTTCATTGGTTGATAGCCATTTATCATATTTACCATAAGCCTCTCCGTGTGGTAGTTTTTACCATCATAGTGCTGCGCCGTAGTGCGCCTGCGCCAAGCCGTACGCTGGCTCTTAGACTCGCCGATCTAGTTATGGGGTGGACACCAAAATGTTAAGTATGTCACGGCAAAACATGGTGTTATGTTGATGAAAAAATAGTATTTTTGAGCAACATAATTTATGTATGAGTGATATAAAACAAATATTAACTGTCTTAAATTCGTGTAATGGTCGAAATATAATCACTCGGTGAAAGATGTATTGTTCCATTTCACTCACCGTTCCAGCTCGTGGAATGGAACAATCCATCTGTCACTTCGTGATTATATTTCGACCATCACACTCATAGACATTTAATATTTGTATACTAGAAAATAGTTTCAAACACTGTTATCCGTATGGATAGGGATTCAAGTTAGTCAGACTCAAAAGACGATGACAACACGATATGATAAACGGGATCATGGACTCGTCTATATACTGGTCATAAAAAGATACATTTGTATGTATCTGTCACACATAGACGGACTGGTTCAACGTTCATCGCCGCATAAAAGATATTTTATCCGGTGACGAAATCACCAGTCTGGCAGTATGTTAAGGGATCTAAGTATAAATCATCAGATTTATCAAGTTTACTTCAAGTACTGTTAAATATCAAAAATATCAATTTTTAATGATTTCCCATAAAATGTGATGCGATCAAGCAAAATCAGTCGGAACTCGGAAATATTGATTTTGAGATAGAGCCAAACAAAAGTAATATTTCCTTTTGTTTCCTATTGTTTTGGAAACTCTTTAATTGCTCATATCTTTGTAACTGATTGTTCAATTTCAATGGGGTTTTCTGCAAAATGCAGCTTTGTAAATGCTTTTTACTATCCCATAAGAAACTGAAAATTTAATATTTCCGAGTTCCGACTGATTTTGCTTGATCGCATCACAAATGTGTATTACATTGCGAATTTCAAAAATCAAAATTATTTGATATCAGAAGGACATTCTTCGTATTCAGAATGCAATTCGATATGTCTGATGTGCTCTAATGTCCCACAATAAATACTGTCCAAACGTTCATACCCCTTCCCTTAACTGTGTGGGATTTCGGGGCTGATTAGTGTTCGTTTTTCTATGAATTGTGGCCGGTAATAATCATGCAGGCGTCTTATGTTTGTCCAATCGAAATATGACCGGCGAATCCGTCCAATTCAAAATAATCACTTGAATTTTATTTAAAACATAATGTAAGCAAGTTCAAAAGTACATCATAACATTTGATTAACATCCCCATGTTGTTTTGATGTCGAATTATCTAGGCTATAGCCGATGATAGCCGATGATACCTTTATGTAGCCGCTCTCTATGTCAACAAACCCTTGAGCAATTTAAGCAGATTATTGATTCATGTTTTACTTCTCATCGAAGCGATATAATATCTTAGTCAACCTAATTAGTAGGGATGCCCACTCTCAATACAGTTTCCACTAGAACGATTTTTCATTTACTTTGTGCGTGCACTCACACACGTATTGTCTATGGAGAAACTGATCGATACAAGAAATCCCAGGCATGTTAAATGGCGTACATACTTGTTTTGATCCAAATGTAGGCCTATATCAGGGTGTTTCAAGAAATTCCTGATTCCACCAGAAAACATTCACCAAACTTTTTCCTGTTTGGTCAGTAAATAGAGAGGACCTTCCTGCATGAAGAGATCAACTTTTTTAATGAAAATTTAATGAGATGAGAACTACAACAGGTTGAAGTGACACCATTCCGTGCATCAGGTGTTCAAACGCAATTATCTCCGAATTTGGAGTGAATCAGACAAGCAAACTTACATAGTCATAAAATTTAACTATTTATGAAGACAAAATGTGTAGGATGTTAAGAAATTTAAGAATGTTTAAGCCTACCGCGGCCCATCTCAAATCATGCACTTCCCCGTGCACTTCTCACTACCATGTCCATTTCATAGGGAGTATAAAAACCGGGGACCATCATGGCTTCCATGCACACAGCGTATTGCTCAATGTAGTAAAGATAACCTTTTGAGTTGGAGCAAATTTCTCAAAATTGGTAGTGATTAATGTTACCAAACTTATGCCATGATGAAATATAATAATTTTTGAAGATAAAATGTGCTGACCTTAAAAGATTGAACAATGTTTAAGACTACCGCTTTTCATTTGAAATAATGCACTTATTGTTCATCTCCTCTATGGAGATATTTTCCATGGCGGCCATCTATGATCATGCTTGAGGTTTCAACAAACAAACCATGGGTTTTGAGGTCTTATAGTTTTTGTTGTATGTCAACAAAATCGATTAAATTTTCAGGATGATCTGAATTTCATGTTGTTATAAGCAAATATAATGTTCCAGATAAGATAGTTAATAAATACATTAAGAAAAAGTACCTTAAAGTTGCACTTTCAGTTAGTATTCCTTTTTGGACTTTAACTTTTTAACATGTTCTAGCAGCCCTATATAAAACCGTGACACTCGAAAGGCCATATCTCTGGAATGAAACGTCCGATTAAGATTATTTAAACGCCAAAATGTTTCTTTCATCAATTCCCATCCAATAAGTTAGGTCTGAATCAATTTAAAAGTACTTCAATTTTTAGTGGGCATGCCTATAATTAGTTCGTCTTAGATTGCACGAGCAAAGTATATGGCTTGAAAGCTAATCTCCATACGGACTTAATATGCTTGTAGGTTATTAGATATAACAATAAGTTTCATTTTAACCCTAGAACTACTGGGGGTGCCCTAACTTTCAATTATTATAAACGTCGTATACCGTTATATTTGGTACCAATTCCGGGAGTGACCAAACGTTCTAATCGAATAAGGTCACATGAGGCCAAATTTGTTAAACTAACTGTACATAAAGAAACAGTGTGAGTTCATTAGACAACCAGGAATACGCGCAGTTGTTTTTATATTGTAAGTTGGTAACGTTTGACCCCAGTGGGCCATTAAAACGTTCTGAGTGCGTATCACTCCATGTTTTAAGCTCCTCCCATTTTTAACACATTGGTACATTGCAAGTGTATTTCAGCTGTGACGAATTCCATTTGCGGGCGAAGTTTACGACATCTCATCTCAAACCCCAATGAATTTGATACTAACAAAACAATGTTGCCTAAAGTCCAAAGCTGTGTCTCCAAACAAAGCTCAAATTCAGCATCCCTAAATCCGCTATTTCAGATAAATTCACTACTGTAAGCTCATGTAAAGCACATTTTCTATCAAACAATTATTTTACTCTCAAGCAATATTTAGCCCGTGCGTTTTATGCAGACCCCTTCCAGACTAGTCGTAGAATTTTGCGAAACAATATTCCATATTAAATGTTAAGTCTGTACATGACATTTTCAATCCCATCTAGTACGTAATGTGAAATCTGCAGGATATTGGATGAATGTTTAACTTACAGTTCGCCAAATTATTATTTTTTATTTTTAGATTTTAGAGCAATTTGTGCTAGTATGTGTACTTATTGGCCAATGCGTAGGACAGTTATGAACAAAATATCTCTGAATGTAGCATTAACAGTCTAACATCTTACGGCGCGTCATTCAAAATCGTCAAAAAAAATTAGCTGACGTCCGGCCTGGATCTACGCACAGAAGTAAGCATTGGTACGAATCCTGTCGATCTTCTTATGTGATATTCTTTCAGTGCCTTCCTGATATCCGAAACAAGCCACGGGGTTACAGAAAGAGGAGACACCACACTCAAACACAGAAACGACGTCATGTAGTTGCCAAAACGGTCATATAGCCACCCTGTATAGCGATGATAATAATAGACAACATAATTACGTCAAGTGTCCCACCATAGTAATGGGATTAAATTTGCTCATCGTTCAGTTAAGATGCAAATCCCTTTTTTTTACTTTTAACGTGTTTTTATTATCAATCAATAGGTACCTATCTCTAACAATAGGAAACATTTTGGCTCAGCTATAGTTCAAATCTTTGAGTAATTAGTTTTTCATCAAGTATGTTATTTATCTATTTGCCAACATCCATTCCCTCGTTTCAAGTTTTCGTTTATCTTTTGTTCAGAAACCAAAAATCAGGGGATTATAAAGAGGAGCAGAACTATATAGTACAAGCAAGCCATTAAACAGTGTAGCGGTTCGCACAAGCATATCAATAGACCAGTCTCTCACCGCTGTTGATAAACAATGATGTCAAGTGGTCTGAGCGACTGTGTTTTACCCAATGAGGTAATGCGCTTTTTGCTGGGTTGGGGAAAGCGCCACTACCTCATTAGTCAAATACCAACCGCTTTTCTTTTGCAATATAAGTGGAATTTTTCGATGGTTTATTTTTACACGGGGAAATAATCCTAGGATTATTCGGCGAACTAAAGCACGCTTTCAAATGTAGATTGACTTGTTTGACTTCTCTGCTCGTGGACATTGCATTGTGAAATTTAAAAGCTTCTTTTGTATACTTGATCAAGGTAATTTCAAAACCTGATATTCTGCGATCACTCGATATGTAACAAACTGAAATGAAAACCGAATCTGCTTTTTAAAGTTTCTAACAAAAGGTACGTCAGTCAAGAGCTTAGGCAGAATAATAGGAAAACCACGTGACCAAAAGCAAAACATTGGAACGACCGATTGTATCTCTCTTGACTTTTCGGTCAGTGTTAATCTCACCAAAGCGTGTTTATATTTTGCTGTATACGGGAAGATTATACTGCAAAATCTATTGTTATTGCAGTACTTATACCCTAAATAACGGACACTCTGCCTAACTATAAACAGGCTATTTTTGTAACTCATATAAAAGAATCGATATAAAACCAAAACTTGTAGTCGTTTTGGTATTAATAGACGTACTGTCAATCAAACCTAGTAGCTCAACAATAGCTGTGATTAACATGTTCGGATTAGCCAATGTTCAGATTAGCCAATGATCGGATTAGCAATTGTTATTCATTGCAACATATGTCACCTGAACATGCTGAATCGCGGCGGTAGACTGGCCAGAGCCTCGCACGCACTTTCTTACCTGACAGGAAACCACTGGACATGGACCCAATCGAATAACCGACAAAGAGCACGTTAACAGCAGTTGAAAACTTTTTTTCTTCTACAACGGCAACAAGTTCCTTAAACATACAACAATCAGTCACTGCATATCCAAAATTGACTGCAAAAGATGACATCATTATTCCTATGTAAGAATGAAATGCAGCCATAACTGGATCCATTACTAAACCCAACGCTGTTATAATGGCAGATACGTAGAGAATCACTTTACCCGATAAATATTTTGCAACTATCGGGAAGACAATGGTACCGATAAGATTGCCTACACCCCCCATAGTTGCTAAGAAGGCAGATTCATGCGGTGAAAAGCCAATATTTTGGCAATGAGGCACAAAATATATTACCCACCCTGTGAAAAAGTATCCAGTTGCCGTGTAAATACAGCATAAAGTTATGAAATCAAAATTGAGGAATAAATCTAAATCCATCAATTTTATAATTGACATGACTTTTGAAATATCTGTCAACTGCTTTTGTATACTGGTAAACGATCTTCCATTTATACTGTGATAGTCTCTATCTGTTTTATACAGAGAACGTGTTACTCGTGTTTGAAGAGGTCGAAGAAGAGCCCCACTAACGACCAGATTTAAGTTCAGTGCTCCAAGAACTAGTAGTGTTCCTCGCCAACCGTATGTATCCAACAAAAACTGTGTCAAAGGAGGTAAAATTATCAAGCCTATAGATAAACCAGCGTGAGTGATTGCATTTGCTAAATCATAGTATCTGCCAAAGTAAAGCGGCAAAGCAGCTGTAGTGATTGCTTCTGCTCCAAAAGTGAACCCTGTGTATTGAAAAAGAAAAATATCGTCACAATAACGCAAACTGAAGGAGCCTATCTAAGCGGTGATCCTACCCATAAAAACCGGTTTAAGTATCTCTGTTATAATATTGTCTTCAATTGTTGAAAGATAAGTGGGACTTCGTTTATGTATCTGCTTTCTGAGTATACTCTGGTTGCTCTTCGAGAAAGGTATACAAATCAAAACCACTAATCTCTCCAATTAGCCCCTGCTGATTTCCTATTATAGAGCTATCAACATGGTGTGAAAAGTGTGCCAACAGGTTTCATAAACACATTATTACATAACAATTTTCTATCTTTTGGATTGTCTACTGTGGTTTATCATTGGTGTGGGCTTGTCCAGCTGTGAGTGAAACTGACCAAAGGGGGTAATTATCAGTAATTGAACCTGGATTAATCCCCTTTTTCGTAGTAAAATCCAACTGTAAGCAGGAAGGAAAGAATAGCTCCCCTAGCCATTACTAAATTCCAGGTGTTATCCAATTTACATTAAAAATAATGCAACTGACTTACGGATTAACCATTTACAGACCACCTTGGGTAATGAATGCATGTGTGTGGTTTATAGATTTCGCGGGCTGGAATTACTTTGGTTTGAACTTGCCAGTCTGAAGCAATGGAGACCATTAAGGTTACACGACGAAACGTATAAAAAACGTATAAAAGACGTATTAAGTTGTTATCTAAAACCGCGTTTTCTCAGCAATCAAATATCGCAGTGAGTCAAATGTTGGTGCATGGATGTATCTTTACATTATTTTTGTGTGTTTATACAAATTTTTAGAATCCGTTTGAAAATCTTTCGTTTAAATCATTTTTACGCACCATGTTCACAAGATCAAAAACGCGTTCCATGCAGTTTTGTCCAAATGTTCGCTCCGTATAAAACCACACCGAGTGATTGTTTTCTCCTTTTTTGTATTGTACTACAAATCGACCAAAGAAATAATGTTGCCATGGGGAAGAACCAAATACAGTACCGATTAAATTTTATTAGCCCGTTTTTGGGAACAATTTTCGAGAATCTTGTACCACAAAACACTGTTATGTTACATTATCGATATCTGGATTGTGGAACGTTAATTTTGATTTCTAACTGCCTACATTATTTCTCAAATGTCTGTCGATTACTTTACCATTTGAATTTCACTCCAAATTTAAGCTACTTTTGCAAAAAACGAGGTTTTTTGCCATCGATACCTCCGACATTTACAGCGGTAATGAGCTTGTTTATCATAAGAGCCTGTTATGCACTATTCCATAATAGTCAGTTTGAGATCGATCAATTTCATGTATCCCCCAGTGGCTCAATCGGTTAGCGCGCCGGGCTCACGTTCGGCTATAGACGAATCCAACGAGCCAAGTCATGGTCAGGATTTGGTCGGACATCTGTGGGTAGCCGCTAGCACCAACCTGGTGTTTTGAGCGTCCAATTGTGCAAATAAAAGTCGCCTAACACATCTTCTAGAGAAGATGCAAGGACGAGAAGGGTTAATAGAATAATAGCTAATACTATATATAATGGAGATAATTCCGCAGGTAATCCCGTCGCATCTATTCATACATAGTACTTTTGTTCGCAAGTACATCAATGCATACCGCGTGTAGTTAATCCGATGTCACTTCAACAGCGAATAGACCGTGTAGAAGCTTGTAAACTTTAATCATTCTTTTGTCTACCTGTGTTTTCGCGGAAGGTGTAAAACGGGTGATGGAATGCAGTTTAAAATTTCCGCCAAGGCCGAATCATTTCACATGTTGGGTGCATTGTAGCCGACGGCTACCCAACTAAAGGCTGCTAGTCAGGTGTAGGAATGCGTGGATTTGGATTCCTCTATATAATACTATAGTTTTGAGCTGGAAAACGTTGGTACGTGTTCGAGTCCCTATGTGGTCCATTCCATTTATTTTATTTTATTTTTCTCTCACTTTTTTTTTCTTTTTTCTTGTTCGTTTCTTTCTTTCTGACTGCAGCGATTGATTGTTCTGCCCGGTTTTTTTTTTTTTATATAATTCAGGATTTTTTAGGCTATACTAGTCTAATAGGCGCGGCCTATGAATATATTTTTACAAATTAGTTTATAACAAAATATTAGTTGTTGGTTGTGTTATTGTTGTTGTAGTTATTGTTATAGGCCTATATATTGCATAATCAGGGCATAAATAGGCCTAATAGGCCTATTATAGACTATAGAAGCATTGATTTATTTCACGACAGATAGGCCTACCATCCAGGATAATTTTGAAAATTGAAAATTTAGAAAATCGAAAGGAAAATTGCCGAAAACGGCTGCACATAATCAACCCCCCCCATCAGCCCATATGGTCGTATCATGGTCGCCCCCTCCCTATCCCTGTAACATAGGGCCAATAGGATGACTCACGAGCCGCGGTTTGTCCGTTGCCCTAGTTCAGATTGATACACTATTGTACGCATGAGTTCATTCTTTTCTGCATGGCTGTTTCCATTATTAACTTACGCCCCTCTGGAATCAAGCCTTGAAAATCAATTGTATTTAACCTTAACATATAGGGGGACAAACATTTCTTGTTCCGGCTTAACTTGGACTTCGCGCGCGAAATACTATAAATTTCAGACTACAGGGTGTCCCAAAACAAAGAGGCCCCTCATTGCGCCCTCTTTTTCTCCTATTTCTGAAAAATTGATTAAATATATTTTGGTATTTAAAGAAAACTTTAATCGTTAGCTTTAATAAACCAAAACAACTATTTCAATCGGCTCACAACTTTTGAAGATATGCCCTTTTGAATAAAAGTACCCATTTTTCACTCTGTCCACGGATAGCAAACAGAGTGGTTGGGATGGCTCATGCTGTGGAGTGGCCTGCACGATCACCAGACCTCACACCACTTGATTTTTTTCCTTTGTGGCAAAATTCAAGATCTTCGCAAACGTATTACTGAATGCATTCGCAAGTATCCGGCGCACAAGGATGGTACGCAACGCAATTGATGCAATGAGGACCAGGGCTGAAACCTGTATTCGCCAAGGAGGCAACCAGGTAGAGGGCAGAGCAGCACAGTAAACTCACTTTAGAAGAACTAAAGACAAACCAAACAGCCTTTTAGGGTTACCTTTTATCCTAAAAAGAGAAATGACTTATGTTGTAAATTAAAAAAAAAAAAAGAAAGCAAGAAACAACAAAGTAAGAAAGTAAGAAACATAATAAAACAAAAAGGCATAAATAACCAAGAAAAAATAAGTAATTGCAAGTAAAGCAAAAGAAGTCCCATTCGGCATCCATTTTACCCACAAATTAATGACACTATTAACAAAATCCATTGCCCATAAACCCACCGGTAAAGCCCATTCTATAAATAAAGTTATTTTATAAAATTATCATTGAGGAATGTTTGATATTCATGCATGGTACGAGGGGGTATCCAAAAGTTTTTGACATCACCCAGAAGGAAAAGAGCTATATTGATGAAATTTTGTCAGTGTAATCACTGGTCCTTATGTACATTATGGTCCAAAAATGGTCTCATTAGTATGTTTACTTTTTTTACAGGTGGCGCTAGATGGGCAGTAGGCGCATAACCTACAAGATGGTGAAAATTGAGGCATGCATCATGATTAAGTTCCTGCATTTGAAGGGTTAGGCCTACAATGCTCAGAAAATCTATGATGAAATGAAAGCTATCTACGGTGATGATTGCCCATCATATGGCACTGTTGCTTTTTGAAAAAGGAATTTCCAAACTGGCCACATGACCCTCACAGATAAGCCAAGAAGTGGACGTCCATCACTTACGGATGATGTGGCCACAGTGAAAAAACTCAAGAAAGTGGAGGATCTTATCATGAACAGGTTATGCGCCTACTTCCCATCTAGCGCCACCTGTAAAGAAAGTAAACATACTAATGAGACCATTTTTGGACCATAATGTACATAAGGACCAGTTATTACACTGGCCAAATTTCATTAATATAGCTCTTTTCCTTCTGGGCGATGTCAAAAACTTTTGGATACCCCCTCGTATGTGTACTCTTTTCAATCTTTGAAGTAGCGAAACCTTCTCCGTGGACAGAGTGAAAAACGGGTACATTTCTTTCTGTTTTGGTTTATTAAAGCTAACGACTCAAGGTGTCTTTACATACCAACATATATTTGATCAACTTTTCAGAAATAGGAGAAAAGGAGGGCGCAGTAAGGGGCCTCTTTTTTTGGGACACCCTGTATCAGCCCAAAACGAAAGTGGACGATGCTATTTCATGGCACGCACAATTTTGCAATTTTATATATTTTGGTAACACTGACGTGACACAAGAACACTTTTCGTCGATATCAGGTTTTTGTCGGTACATTTCAAATACCACGAAGATATGACCCCCACCAAACTTTTTTTCAACGGAAGGGGGGGTGACACGCACTATAAGTTCCTGGTAAATATTCATATGAATGGTTTCAAATGAAAGAGAAAAGGGTTAAGACTATAATAATAATTTCACGACTTGGGGTTCATATACATATTTTGGGTCGTTTCCATTATCTCAAAATGTCAAGAAGGTATGACCATCTGAGTGGTGTCAAATGAAAGAGAATAAAGTTAAGAATATAATAAAATAATTTGACCCAGTATTTTACCAAGTCTTCCAGCTTCAAAAAAAAAATACATCCTGCTTTTTGTATTTTGGCCCATAATCAGGGTGAATTTTAGTGGAAAACGGGCTCGTTGTCCTTTCTTTTTCCTTTGTCTTCCCCTGACCATTAATTTGTGTCATTCATTTTTGTTAGGGGAGTCACTTTTCTCTTTCATATTTCTGTCCCCCACAACACCACAGCCCCACCAACCCCGCTGGCTACGCAGCCCCTGGATAGAGATTCGCCAAATGAAAGTCAAAGGGTCAAACATTTTATATGTATATCATATGTCAACGCTTGTTATTACTGTAAACAGACCTCTTTCCGCACTACCCGGTCTCACCCACGCGCGACCCCATATAATATACTTAAATTATTCCACCTACCAATAAGCATAATTGATATAACTAGTAACGGCAAAGTTCCTGCCAAATAACCAACCATGAACCCAATGGACGACAGCAAACCATATGTCATCATGGCGATACGAGGTGAAAAGGTGTTGTTTAAAATATTACCAAATATATCTAAAACGACACAAATACAAACACAAGAGAAATTTTCAGCTGTTAGTTTTGAAAAACTGTCAATTGTGAGTGAAGAGGCCTGTAGAATCATACCTAGATTTACCAAAGGGTCAGGATCCAGGGGGGACCCAGAATTTGATAGGGGAAACAACGAAGAAGGAAGGAAATACCCAGATAACACACGGACGTCGGTCCGACGTCGGATATAAGGAGCTAGCAAAGTCGACCGGACGTCGGGATTCGTGTCGGGTGCTCATCGGGGGTGCATCCTGCCGTCGACACGTAAAAGACGTTGTTCCAACGCTGGGCCGTCGTTTTGCCTACTGTCATGCCGATTTTATTCCGATGTTTAAAAAGGGTTGTCCCGACGTGGGACCAACTTTTTCATGTCGACTTGAAAAGGACGTCGTTCCGACTTAGGGGACAATGTTTTGCCGGCTACGGACCTAAGTTATGCCGACGAGAAAAGTACGTTGGATTGTTTTAGGGCCAACTCTTTGCCTACGCTAGTGCCGATGGTATACCAACCCAGGGATACCAACATAAAAGTACGTTGGTTTTACTTACACTTTTTGCCACTGCTGATTGTATACGACATGGTGGTCCGACTTCGTAAAGTACGGCAACGGAAGTTGTGAAGGCATCGTAGTGAGGAGAATCCTAGTTGTAAACACATAAAACCATGACGTAGTCATACACCGACCATGATAAAGTAAAGTACATCATGTAGTAAATGTATGACCCCGTGGTTAAACATGTTTCTGTTGACCGTTTTCTTTCACAAACATCAGTAAACGTCTGTGCCTACCTGTTTCGAGATTTAAAAAAGATCTAATATAGCAATAGGCCTATACATTAGGCCCTAACTGGTTAAACATGAGTGAATTTGATGTATATAGTTTAATAGGTTTACACGTTAAAAATTCAAATTGGAAGAAAAATATTTAGAAAATACTTACTTGAACCTGCATAGGCCTAAGCTAGATCCTTCTACTTCTACGCAAGTGCTTCTCAAAGCCTGCTCGGCAACTAGACAACACTTATCTCCTCATCACTCTTCAATGAATACGAGCAGCAATCATATAAACAGTATAATGTACAGCCAAAAAGATATAATATTATCCATAACTTCCAAAAAATATTAACGATCGATTGTGCCATTTGAATTTCAACTGCCACGCACTGCTGTATGTAATTCTACAGCGTGCATTGGCTGTACATGTTTACGGCAACGGAGGCCAAAAGTTCACTTCCAACACTGGGCAACAGGGGTTAAGAGCAGTTCAAATGTTATAACGGTTTTGTATAGTCTCATCACCCGTGAGCTGCCTACTCATTTCAAAACAAACATCGTCATGATAATAGCTAGCCTATGACTGGGTCATCATTTCAACTCTAAAATCGAGATTATAATATTGCTAGTATAGGCCTAGGCATGTGCCTATTTTTTTTGGGGGGAAATCTTTTTGTTTTGCGTTAGTCATTTACACAGGTTATTATTATATTATGACGTGAGTTTTAAAATTGTTCAACACATTTAGTATATCACTTTCGACCAGGTAATGTAGGCCTACAGAACAGGTATAAAGATGAGCCATTGCCGGGGGGGGGGCTATGAATTAAGTAATTAATAGGCCTACCCCATTCCAGGCAAAGAAATTTTTAACCCAATTTTGCAATTTAAATTATGCAAATAAAGATCGTCCTATACGTATAGGCCTATACGGTTCACTGTCGTTGGACCAACGTTTTACCGACTACCCATAAAAGACGTCGTTACTCGACCGTAGGTCCGACTTTTTCCGACTATGCATGAAAGACGCCGGCTGACTGTTGTTGGCCCGACGTCCTTCCAACTATCTGAAGAAGACGTCGTTACATTGCCGTAGGCCCGACGCCGTTCCGTAGAAGCAAGGGCGACTCCGACGTGTTCCCACCATGTCCAACCCATTGCCAACGTAGGCCCGACGTATCGGTGTTTACTGGGTACGGGGAAAAAGATAGGTTCAGATTAGAAAAACTTATTAGAACCCGGGGCAGGGAAGAAAACCCTTAGCTCCCACACGAAACCATATATTTTATCATGGAATAGTGATAGATGATGATAATTACATGGAGCCAGGCTCTGATGAAAATCCCTATTACTACAAAGTGTAAGTGAAAAAAAATCAAAATATGTTAAGACTATGATGAAATGTCAAAAAAAAAAAAAAAAAAAAAACCTTGATGGTGTGGGGAACCCTTTTGGTTTGGGACATTATCTTCAAACTACAATTTCAAATACCGTTACCTTTCAGCTTCGATGTGAGAAAACCAGTGTGTATTGCTAACAATGACATGTGGACATATGGGGCTGAAACATGGACAACAACCAAGTACCTGTATCAGGAACTACAAACAGCCCAAAGAGCAATGGAAATTAAGATGCTACCCATTTAAGGTATAACCTTAAAAACACTGAAATAAGACGTCAAACTCAAATCAAAGACTTTATGCTGAAACTCAAAGAAGCGAAATGGAGATGGTCATGCCACCTGACAAGAAGGGAAGATAACAGACGGACTAAACGACTTACAGAATGGCAACCAAGAACAGGAAAAAGATCAGGAGGAAGACAGAAGAGGAGGTGGCGTGATGACCTCACTGCCTACAATGGACCGACATGGACAAGAAAAGCAAGAGCGAGAACACAGTTGAAGAATCGTGAAGAGGACTACGTCCAACAATGGTCGAACACAGCCTGGTGAGGTGAGGTGTGGTGAGAAACACGGTTAGCAAGCCAATACGTTGGTACGCATGAATTGCAATCTGGTCCGGAACCCCGAAACAACACTGTGTGCCATATTCCCGTTGATTGTATGTCCCGACTTTTGGCCACGCCACTACACCCAAATATCATTATTGACAAGACTGCTCGTGTTTTTATTTATTTCGCCCCTGGTGCCTTTCTTTTATTTGTGTGTATATCATGTACATTTTACATTTTTATGAAAAAGAAATTATTACATTATACAATAAACGTATCTACATCTTTATCTGTAATATGAAATATTAAATTCAAGGTATAGCACAAGTAGACCAACTGCTTTATATGAATATTTTGACCAATAATTGATAACATAACTGTTCAAATATATTATATAGATATATTGAAACATATTCAACGTCCGCTCCAAATGTACCACTTTTATTTTTAGAGCCTCTTAAATCCAAATATTAGCCACAGCTGCCAAGTCTGTTGTACAGCATTGACCAGCTGGTGAATCATTGTGATAATGACTTCCTTGATTATAAAGATTAGCATAATCTAAATCACTCAGGAAATTAACTCATAGTCGGATATAATTTACTTATGAGTGTAAAGTAAACATTAGGCGCAGGCGCAGTATTTAACGTTAGCTTTGGACATTATTAGAGACATTGCGATTTCCAAACGTAGACATCGGACGTACGATGGTCTATTCAAAACCATTCTCCTGTATCGAAGCGAGGTCACGTATTTAGCTATTTTTGAAGATATTCCAAAATCGACGTAGATACATCGTTGAAAATGCACAGAATTTGTCCATTTTACAATATGTTAAAGACAGTCAAAGATAATGAACATACGGAGGAAAGTCTAATTATTATTATGATCCTTTTTGTTTGTAACAAATCATTATAATAAAGGTAATGAAAATGGACTAAATTTAAACGCAATATTCATACGCAGAGATTGCCCATTTAAATGTGTGTGATACTTTGCGTACAAAAAATGACATTGCGATTTCCCATTTTGGATTCCAACGTATATAGAATAAAACGCAGATGCTACGTTGAAATGTGCTGATTTTACCTCATGTCTAAGTCCATGCAACGCGCCCAATTTTCAGGACGAAAAAGTCTCATTTTGAAAGTAAAGTCATGATGTATGGCTGTAGTGATCTTTAATCTACCAAAATATATGTTTTTGGGCAACTATAATATTTGGGGAGCACAAAAAAACAATTAAGTTTAATCAGCATGTAGGTCAAACTTTTAGTCAAAATCAAAAGCGGCCTGTTTGAATTAGGCAGAGACTCAGCTTACTGTTATTTTTTCAATCACTATGCCCTCTATCGACCTAGATTAGATTAGATCAAATATTATAGTCTTTATTCTAGCTGTCTCGTTCTCCTTCGTGACGAATGAGCACAATCCAGTTTGGAACCGAGACTAGCAATATTTAACACCGCATTAACGTACGTAAAAACGTACGTAAAAACGTACGTGAAAACGTACGTTCCACGAGCTGCGTTTGGAAATCGCAATGTATCTAATATATTCTTTATTTTCCACCGTGAAGATGATATTGACATCTGAGGTATATAATTATTGAATAAGAATATAACGGGCTCCCAAAGGACCAATTGAAGCCTTTTGGTGCATCATTTTAAACACTTTCTTTCAGGGTCTATCATTAATTTTTATGTTCACCCAGACATGCAAACAGAAAAATAAAGATGTCGAATTAATTTGATTACTGGATCCGAAATGCTCAAGTACTATAGACAGTCCTGGTGCAGCCATTAAAGAGTCCGTTCGATTCTAGGTAGATTCTCCAGACTTTTGAGTATATGAAAGTGTCAAGTATGTATCTGAGAGAGTCAAGATAACTCTTTTGGAGGGTCAATGTAAAAGTGACTTGTATACGGAGTAAAATTTATGCAGATATCAAAAGGGGTCAATACAAAGTACAGATGAGAGTATAACTGGCTCACTTTATATCTTGAGCTATTCAAATGGGTCAATGTGTCTCCCTCAGAGTAGGGATGCCCACTGTCAATACAGTTTCCACTAGAACGATTTTTCATTTACTGTGTGCGTGCACTCACACACGTATTGTCTATGGAGAAACTGATCGATACAAATCCCAGGCCTGTTAAATGGCGTACACGTACTTGTTTTGATCCAAATGTAGGCCTATATCAGGGTGTTTCAAGAAATTCCTGATTTCACCGGAAAACATTAACCAAACTTTTTCCTTTTTGGTCAGTAAATAGAGAGGACCTTCCTTCATGAAGAGATTAACTTTTTTTAATGAAAAATTTAATGAGATGAGAACTACAACAGGTTGAAGTGACACCATTCCGTGCATCAGGTGTTCAAACGCAATTATCTCCGAATTTGGAGTGAATCAGACAAGCAAACTTACATACTCATAAAATTTAACTATTTTTGAAGACAAAATGTGTAGGATGTTAAGAAATTTAAGAATGTTTAAGCCTACCGCGGCCCATCTCAAATCATGCACTTCCCCATGCACTTCTCACTACCATGTCTATTTCATATGCTATCCATCATGGCTTCCATGCACACACAGTGTATTGCTCAATGTAGTAAAGATAACCTTTGAGTTGGAGCAAATTTCTCAAAATTGGTAGTGATTAATGTTACCAAACTTATGCCATGATGAAATATAATAATTTTTGAAGATAAAATGTGCTGACCTTAAAAGATTGAACAATGTTTAAGACTACCGCTTTTCATTTGAAATAATGCAGTTATTGTTCATCTCCTCTATGGAGATATTTTCCATGGCGGCCATCTATGATCATGCTTGAGGTTTCACCAAACAAACCATGGGTTTTGAGGTCTTATATTTTTTTGTTGTATGTCAACAAAATCGATTAAATTTTCAGGATGATCTTATTTTCATGTTGTTATAAGCAAATATAATGTTCCAGATAAGCTAGTTAATAAATACATTAAGAAAAAGTACCTTAAAGTTGCACTTTCTGTTAGTATTCCTTTTTGGACTTTAACTTTTTAACATGTTCTAGCAGCCCTATATAAAACCGTGACACTCGAAAGGCCATATCTCTGGAATGAAACGTCCGATTAAGATTATTTAAACGCCAAAATGTTTCTTTCATCAATTCCCAGCCAATAAGTTAAGTCTGAATCAATTTAAAAGTACTTCAATTTTTAGTGGACATGCCTACTCAGAGGACTCCCTGTGATTCATGCAAAGATTATTGCTTAAAGGCCCGTTCAGTGATTTGCTCATCTAGACGATCGTAAAAATCATCAAAATTCAGATCTTGGTACCTTTGTCATTGTCATAGATGTGTTAACATAGCCTGCTAGTAGTTCAGCCGAAAGCCGTGTATGAAAGACGAAATAAGACATTTTACATGAATCTGTAATTTATATACTGCGAGTATTTAAAATAGCTACATGTATTCCAACGGTGCTTCAACTTTATCAATATAATAATGATGTTTCCTTGTTTTTGCCCAAATTTTAGAAATACTTAATGATAAGTTTAATGACTTATCTTACCTTCTAAGGGATTTATACACATTTTTTTTAAATTCTTTCGCTGGGATCACTGAATGGGACTTTAAATATGACTCCGTAACACTCAGAAAAATATAAGTGTCAAGTTGACTCGATAACTAGATCCGAAATGCCAGAAGAAATTCATGAGTTCTAAGGAGCTTCTCCAGCTATTTGGGTATATAAAAGTGTCAAGTATGTATCTGAGAGAGTCAATATAATGCTTTTGGAGAGTCAATGCAAATACAGATGAGAGTCTAACTGACTCACTTTAGATATTAAAGACATGCAAGTATTAAATGATGGTCTATGTGGCTCCCTCAGAGCAGTCATGGCTCATATAAAGAGTACTGCTGATTATAATAATAATAATGTAATCTTACATGCAATTGCTCCAAAACCAGGCACCAGCGAGATTATTAATCCAATGATCCACGTATAAGTTGAAAACTGTTCTTGAAGAACTGGTAGCATTAGGCCGAGGGCTTTCACCATACCGGTCTCTAGAAGCACAGCAATAAAGGACCCGAAACATACAAACCAAGATAATCGTGAATCCTTACTGAAGTTACGCATAGTTCTTCCCTTCTCCATAATGGTGACAGATAAAGCTAAAAATGATATGCTCGACTTCCTGTCAAAATAGATGATCTGATTTGTCTTATTTCGCTTGTGTTGTTTGTGTCAAGCTGTTAATAGTTTCGGAATGAAACTATTTTTCATTTTAAAACCAATTCATATTCCGTTTTTAGCCAGATGCGTCCAGGCACTTTGTTGATCCACATGTACCGAATTTTGTCATTAGACAAAAACATTAAATTGGATATATCCATTAGGTTAATTTTAAATTATGGCTATAATGTGTGATTTGCTCCAAAGCCATATTGTGTAATATGCTCCAACGTCCTCAAATGTTCTCGAATTTCCTTTTTGCATGATTGCAATGTCCCGTTGTGTACTAAAATATCACGTGAAAGACTAAGCCTGAACTGCTGTAATTACAGTTAAGTTTTTGGATTAAATCCTCAAGATTTCCGGTTTTATTCACTTGTTCACCGATCGAGTGCTTGCTAACACGTCTCATGAGTGTCAGCCGATGTGTACATTATAGCATTGAATTAGTGACGCATATATAAACGTCCCAGCTGCGCTGCGTGAAGCTCTGCGCATGTAGTCAATTAGGGCTATTTTAGGTGGAAAAGACACTGCACTATTGACTCGACCAGACTTGCTTATAGGGGGAACCAGCAAACACACGCATGTTTTTAAAACGTTATAAGTAATAAACACGATTTATTTTTGTCAAAACTTGAATAGTAAAGAAATATCTTAAGCACGGATTTCTAATTCTCACTGCATGGATTTTTATTCTCACTGCACGTCCCTGCATGCAGTACGATCGGCGAGCTTATTCACACATTGTAGGCGCTGAAATTTGCTTGGCTCGAAATTTCAATTCAATTCAATTCCCTCAAATGAGGGAAATTTATTCAGTATATAAAGGCCTCCGGCCCTAAAATACATTGTAAATTACATAAACAATATTAACGTATACATCTACTGACGAAAGTATATATCTCTCTTCTTACATGCATTAAATAGATATTTACACAGATTTTTCAAGATCCTGCTATCAGAAGTCTGCATGAATTGGCAATACTTCAGTTCAGTTGGGTTTTCACGATAGTATCTAGGTATAAAACGTTGCCGCTCATTCCTAAAATAATCACACACTAGAACAAAATGCAGTTCATCTTCGACCAATCCAGACTCACATAATTTACAGAGACGTTCATCGCGTGGTATACCTTCATATCTTCCTAAAACTACTTCCAAATTCAAACTACCCAGTCGGAGTTTAGTCAACAAAATCTTCATCATAACATTTTCAATTATAAATAAATACTTTTCACATATGATATCAGTCTTAAAGATTGAATAATATTTTAACTTAGAATTAGTACGCATAGACTCATCAAAACGTTGTAGTTCTACGTCTGTACAACGTTGCTTAAAAAGTGAAATAAAAACATTTTTATTGGCAACACCTTGTGCAATCCAAACGTGACCAAATCCTCTAGAAAACAAAATGTTTTTGACAGCTAGTGCCCAACACTCCTGGCCACGTTCGGCTTTGTTGTACTGAAATTTATAACACTGAAATAATGTTCTCTTATGACTTAATTCAAGAATATATAGCCAATACTTGATAACTCTCATCAGAGTTTGAATAAACAAAGGATATCTGCCCAATTCACCTCGCACACCATCACTAGAAGTTGTTTTTGGTATGTTGAGTAGGTACCTGCAGAAACTTAAATGTACTCTTTCAATTAACATTGATTCATCTGTTCCCCATAATTCGCAGCCATAAAACATAATTGGGGCAATTTTAGTATCAAAAATTTTGCACATTACATCAGGAGGTAGGCGACCAAATTTACTGGCAATGCTTTTAACACTAAAAGGGCTTTCTTAGCCTGTACACTTAAATACTCTTGTGATTTGATCCATGATCCAGACGAACTGAATGTAACTCCTAAGTACTTATATGAATTAACAGTGTCTATTTGCTCGTCTAAATAATACCATTTTTCATATCTCTTTAATACACCACCACGACGAAAAACAATGATTTTTGTTTTCTCAGTATTGACTGATAGACCCCATACTTTACAGTAGTTAGCAAGAATATTTATTTGTCGTTGCAGTCCAAATACTGTATCACTGATCAGTGCTAGATCATCAGCATAGAGTAAGTGGTTTATATATGCGTCGCCAAGTTGGATTTCCTGGATGTCGGAAGAATTCAGCTGTTGACTCAAGCTGTTGAGGAACAAATTAAAAAGAAATGGTGATAATACAGACCCTTGCTGAACACCTGATAAACAAGGAAAAGAATTTGTGACTCCATTAGGAGTTTTAACATGTGCATTTAATTGCATATACATGGAACGCAACACTTCAAGGATGTTACCTGTAATTCCAGCATCTTTTAGTTTAGAAATGAGCAGTTGGTGATTCACAGAATCAAAAGCTTTACGAAAATCAACGAAAGCAATATATAATCGACCTTTTTTACGAGACAAGTATCTATTAATTACTGTATACATAATAAAAACATTATCTGTTGTGCGATAACCTTTTCTAAAACCAGCTTGTTCTTGGCAAAAGAAATTCACTGCGTCTGCCCAGAAGTTCAATCTATTCAGGAGAACTCCCGAGAAAACTTTACACAGAACTGAAATAAGTGATATTCCCCGATAATTACTGGGCTCATCACGTTTACCTTTTTTAAAAATGGGGACAATCAGCCCAGTGGCCCACTGCAAGAGAAAGCAACCAGAGCTTAATATTGCATTGAATAAACTTACAAGCATATCGAGCAAGACTTTTGGCGAATGTTTAAGAAATTCAGCAGGTATGCCATCAATACCAGTCGCTTTGCCCTGTTTCAAAGAGTTCACAGATTTAGCTACCTCATCCTCGGTTACTTCAGTGTTAAGAAACGTATCCCATTCGGTGTCACTTTTATTGGCCTCCTCGGAGTGGTTATCAGGAGGACACTCACTTTCGATGATTTCAATATCATCATCACTGGCATCATCTTTCTCTGGGTTAAAAAGATTTCTAAAATGATGCAGCCACTGATTGGTTGATATACGATCAGATACACTTTTAGGAGGTGACTTTATTTGTGCCCAGAAAGTTTTGATATCATTACTGTTGAGGGAATCAAGAAGAGCCTGTTGCTTCTCTTTTCTGAATAAATATTTCTTTTTCTTTAAAAGAATTTTATACTGCTGTTTAATGATCTTATATTCTGACAAAGCCTCTTCTGAGCGACTCAATCTAAACCTGTTAAGTTTTCGCTGAACCGTATTTTTAAGCTGCAAACACTCGGCATCAAACCAGCTGTCTTGTTTCTTTGCAGTAGTTCTAACTTGCTTTTGTTGTCGGAACATACTTTTTCCAACAAAGTAGAACATGTCACCAAGAATTGAAACTGCCTGGTCAATATGAAGTTCACGCAAAACCTTTCTAAACCTGTTATTCATGTTGATGAAGTCTGGATGTTTCCATCTTTTCATAAATGAATGCAGGCAATTGGTATTCCAAACAAAGCGCTTCAATAAGTTATTCATGGTGGTGCCTGCCTCATCATCATCTTCTTTATCTGAAATGTTAACATTCTCATTGTCCAAATGGTTCTCAAAATGCATGTTAAATACAATGGGCATATGATCTGACTCAATTCTGTTGTAAATGGCAACATCAGTAATAAGCGGAAAATAGTTGGTTTGGTAAGTAAATAGTCGACGACACTCTTGCCTTGATGACTAATAAAAGTGAATAATCCGGAAGCTTGGCTATTAATTCTTCCATTCACAATTCTGAAGCCAGTTCCTTTGCAAAAATTTAACAAATCTTTACCAAAACTGTTGATTGTGCTGTCAGAATTTTTCTCTTACACATTTCTTCATCCTCTTCATATGTCTCTGGGAGCCAACCATCAGGGCATTCATCTCCTTCAATAAAGTCGTCCTCATTACCTGTTCTACCATTAACATCACCGACTATAATGAACTTGAATTCACTGAAACGAGACTGGTAATTAGAGTATTCAGATTCGAGAATGTCATAAATATCTTCATTAACAGTAAATGGGGAGTTATGGGGTGACCTGTAAACAATACACACAATTAAAGCAATACCATCATTTGATGATATTTTGACCCAGAGGATATTATCTGAGCTACTAGATAATTTTTCTACAGCAATATCCAAGTTAGCTCTGTAATAAAATGATATTCCACCTGAATTCCTAATTGCATTGTTTGCTTTCTTTCGAATAGTGCTAACCTGGTCGAAACCTGTAATATCAAATTCATTGATTATTGATGCCCATGTTTCAACAAAGCATAAAAAGTCAAACGTTTGCAGAAATGCTTCAAAATCATAATCGCCAATATTTGATGACATACCATTGATATTCCAAAAAATAAAATGAGATTTTATGAAGCTTGTAGCATCACTATTATCTGTAACACCACTCACGTTGCTATTACAACCATTACTTTGATCAGTTGTCTCATTGTCATTATTATTATCACTAAGATTCTGACCTGTATCCCCTGTATTGTTGTTAAAAAGGAGACAATGTGATCAGTGAAAACTAGCTTTTAAATATGAATCTATTTTTAGCAAATCATACATTATTGCTTTAATTTTTTCATTCTCTCGAATTAAATTTTTTTGCATGATTGTAATGCCCAATGGTATACTAACAGGATTTAACGTGCGCTTCAGCTAGGCATGACCTAATTATCAGCACACTTCAACAATTATTCCGCTGTCATTAGGATATATCAGAATTATTCCCGTTTCACCAAGTCCGTAACTTATGCGCAGGTATTCTCAGCGACTTAGATTGTGATTACCCCCCCAGCAGCTCCCCGTTTTACACCTGGGTGGAGTGAAGCAATTGGGAATTAAGCTATCTTGCTCAAGGACACAACATACTGGCCGTGGTGGGGCTCGAACCCGCAATCTTTCGATTATGAAGCTCGCGCTCTAACCATTGGGCTACCGTGCTTCCCGGACCATATGTCAACTATACTGCTCCAAGAAAGTATCCTTACACTTGGAAAAATAATCACAATTTCAAAACTGAACTATATTGGGGCAACTTTTATTTTTTAATAGATGCACTATCTAATCCGGCACATTTTGACACCCCAATTGAATCCAATGTGGCTTCAAGAAGCAAAGTTACAAGCATTTGATTAGACGAAGGTCCAGTTTCAAAGTGACACACTGGCCTTTTCAAAACTCCACGGACTAGACATCTGGTTTGAGAGTGGTAAATGCCTAATTTGTTTCTTGCGGCTTGTTGTATAGGCCAATTTGTCACTTTTAAAACTGGACCTTCGTCTATTCAATTGCTTTTAACTTTACTTCTTGAGGTCACATTGGAATCAATGTGGTGTCATAATGTGCAAGATTAGATAGTGCATCTATTACAAAAACAAATTTATCCCAATATGGTTCAGTTTTGAAATTGTGATTATTTTTCAAGTATAAGGATACTTTCTTAACAGTATATTTCTTAACAATATTGGTTTGTATATTTCGATGCTTTTCAAGTCTTCAAGTTTTCAAGTCAGAAATTAGAGAGCGATATAAGGATAAAATAAAAAGATTGGACATACTAGGTAACTAACACCTTAATAATAACGGCACCCGATAGCTTACACGAAAACGAAACAAGAAACTGACCAGATAAAAAGAACATTTATGTAAAGGAACATTTGTTCTACTTCCGACGTAAACAACATAGGCAAGTATCATATTTCGGCCACTGACGAATCTATGTTTTGTTGGGCTCTGTTTTCCAATAATACCGGGCAATAATGAAACATTTGAGCTAATTTTAAACAGCTATCTAATATGTAATCGAGCTTTCAAAAGATTTTGGTTTATAAAGTGTCTGGCCAAAGGTTGTTATTCTCGAGTTACAAATTTCATAGTATACTTATCATTTGCCAATTTGTTCCAATTAGATCAATGACGAAAAACGCTATAATTCATAGCTACAAAATCTTATTCTAATTGTCTGGATGACAGTCGCACCGACTTTGATAGCCAATGTTCTGCTCAATTTCATTTCTGATATCTTTCACTTGTATTGAGGTTGGACATGCATTACAATAATGTTCGGAAGTATAGTACATATCACATTATCCGAGTGCTTCGTTTGCTTTTAGTCAATTGATATTTGCACTAGACTACAAGCTGCACTACAGATATACTTCACTATCCTTAACATTTTGCTGGAAATTGCAGCTGTTACTTTCTCATTGAGCTTAAATTTTTAATGGTATTTAAGGATTCTAGAATCATTATCTTTATAGCGAAGATAGAGAACCGAAGGAGTTGAAGACAAATTGTGATTCAGATGATTCTTATAATACGCTTCAAAACTTTTCCAGTAATGATCCAGTTGTGACAGGTAATACTAAGAATTGCGCTCTCAGCTCAAAGTATCGTGACCCTTGATAGGACATGCACTGTTAAGGTTGTTTCAAGAAGCATAAAGATCTTGAATTGAGAGTGGTCCATCGAGAAGAACCCACGAGTTAGTACTACTCCGGACGTTCAACTTCTATACGCACAGACCGAGAATGGCACTAAAAGGACACTATCAACCTAACAAACACTAACAAGCTGATTCATCTAATAAAAAGTGGGTTTACGTATGAAAAGCTCCGTCTTTTAGCTATAAGTTTCCGTAAACAAGAGTTCATTTGATAAAACAGTTGTGAAAATACTGAGCTAGAACTTAAAACTGGTTGCAGGACCAATTATATAAAAACAATGTAAATATTGATGTTTTCGCTCATTCAACCACCAACAAATCAACAACGGCAAGCAAGTATTCTGCGCATGTTTAACGACAGCCCGTACCCATAAGAGAATATACATTGCAAAAACCTAAAAATAGCGTCACCTGTTGGTAAAGCTCTGATTAGCTCTGATTAGCTCTGATTCGTACGTCGCAGAGTGTATCGAAACTAATGCATGCGCGGGCAATTCAAGAAGCACAGACATTATCGCTGTAGTGTGTCAATCTATGGATACATTTTCTTTCTTTTTTTTTACTGAAAAACATTTTGGAATTTTTGGTTCAACAATACATGGCAACGAACCCCCGTTTGTTTACAATGCGTAAGTAAACATACGGTAAACATACGGTAAATAATGGAAACATTATCTGCGCTTAATCTCCTTTGTTCAAAAATAATACGTGGGAGTGATCCTCCCACTTTACTTGCAATAAAGCAGAAAGAAGAAACAGAAACAGTTGGGGTATAAGAAATATTGCTTCTATTTTGAAAAAAAAAAGGTTTAAAATTAAAGACATGGTACGTAATTCGTGCCCCAATTTTGAGACGTTACGAGCTTTCAAGGCTTTATTGCTTCAATAAAGTCCACATGTCGGTCGCGCATTAAATTATTGCTTTACGAGTTAATCTTTGACACGTAACCCGTATACCTGTAATACTCTGCCTAGCCTACATGTTTTGTAAACCAAGTTCTGAGAATACAAACCACAATAACTTTCCGTTTAAAGCACAATATCCCCGTAGCAAATCAGGTAATCGTCCAGTTTATTATTAGACACTCAGAAACACCTTACACAACCAGTTGGGTATAATCCTTTGTTATACTTTGCGGCTTTTCACAATGAGAACGACGATTCCGGCATTGACGCCTAACATAATCATTAGGGGAGTCGTTGTCTGGTGTTATGGTTACGGCAAGAGAAGTATAAAAACGTATACAAGATGTATAAACTTGTTCTCTAAAATTATGTCTTCTCAGCAACTAAATATCCCAGTGAGAGAAATGTTGGTGCGTTGGATAAAGTTCTACATTATTTTTGTATGTTTATACATCAGTGCTAGAATCCATTTGAATATATCCTACGTTTACACCCTCTCTACGCACCATATTGACGAGATCAAAAACACAAGAGCATGCTTTGTAACAGGTTGTTTGTGACGATATCAGCCACTGGAAACCTATTGTATTTACATTTTGAGAGAAATAAGTCCAGCTTCTCTAACCTTTCTTGATGCATTATCTTCCTTGCTGCTGTTCTCGTTGTATTTTTAGAAAGTGCCATTCTTGTCAGGTTGTTTACTGGTACATCTTGTTTTTGTTGCCGTGGTTAATGACGTCACAAACTAGCAATCGCTATTTGTGGTCAAACGCTTCCGCAATAACTTTAAGTAGTAATTGCATTGGATGCGAGCGTCATTATCATGATTACTGCTTTTCGATTGCTCATTTTATAGTTCAATTATCGTAGATTGACGACTTCAGTGGCATTAAAGGTACTACAGAGGTACTACGAAGGCGTAAAGTACGTTATTTATTTATTTTATAGACTAGCATGCGCCTGGCAAAACCCAATAGTAATACGGAACTAGCTAAAGGAGATGCTATCGAATGGCCATTTTAAAGGTCTTCAGCAAGTTTGATTTGACGCGATGTCCTCACGGAGACCATCCATAAGGTGGAAACTTTCAAAATTACAAATTCGGAATTGCAAAATGTGCAATAATTTTGCAATTCAATAATTAATACTTAAATATTATGATATTTATCTACAGAGTTCCTATCCATTTCTGTATAGTGGTCAATGCATGAGGATTTGGTCACGCTTGCTGGTCTTGGTATGTCGTGCCCATGGGTCACGTGCGCATTTATAAAAAAGACATTTATAAAAGTACACTGGTAACCGTAAAAGATTTCAGCTTTTCGATTATTTACTTAAAACATGCACGATTTTGCCAATGACCCTCGGTTGTTGTTTTTTTGTTTGTTTTTTTGTTTTTTTTTTTATAATTTTCGAAGAAGGAGTAGTAAGCGATGACAATCTACATTCATGTGGGCACCGAAAAAACACATCACAAAAAGATTCAGAACAAAAAGCTCCAAGTAGTAGGAAACTTGCAGAGGTGTTGTACCTTTTCTTCTTGCTAAGATATTACCAGCTGACAGTTTCACACTTGTTTATGAACCAATAAGAGTTTGAACCACTAAATTTGTGTACACACACCCCTAAAAAGTCACTGATAATTGCTTGCTCAAGTTGCTCGATCGTTGTGGAGATCTAAACATAAACGAGTAACAGGCACCGACCAATTAGGTACTACACACGATCATACAGTTAAACTCGGAATGGAACGTCTCTGCAGGTCCTCTGAGTACACTGCTAAATATCTTAAGGGAGGATGTACCTTAAACCTTAATGTTTGCCTTGGAGTGTCAACATGCGAAACTCCTGACAATGGTTATACGATCCTCGGAGAGTAGACACGCTTATGATTTACTGCTTTTGAGGCAGGTAAATACGATGACAGGAAAAAGATATTTGTCAGGTGACTATCATGCGACTATCAATTTATGCTATATATCGGTTAGGCCAACGCACTGAATTATTGATAAGGTTTGGTACTTCTTGTAAAAGTCAAGGAATGATTTACAAAGCGATAGCTTCTTCTGTCAAAACACTAGGGCATTCTTTGTAATAGCCTCTTTGTCACAATTTCAGCCACATGAAACATATTTTATTTATAGTTTGAGCAAAACAAGTCTAGAACCTGTAACCTTTCTTGATGTTGAACTTTTTTAGTATCTACCTTGTTGCTGTTCTCGTTATTGGAAAGTGCAATTATTTTCAGGTTGTTTGCTGGAACATTGTCTTATTGTCATGATTGTTATCCAAATCAAAAACGATTTTAGTAAGGAAACATGGAATGGTATAGGAACATCCGTCGATTTGTCGCCTAACTCACAAAACTTTACTTAAAAATAAACATTAAAGGTGTGATTTATAGTGCGCTACGCACAGGCACAACGCCTAGACATTGATCCACAAGCCTCAGCACACTTTACAGGTTGTCACTGACCACTACGGCCCCACATCATTCCATTAACCATTAACCAACAATTCATGGACTTTGCTGCGTCAATAGCGCACACCCTAGAATCCCACAAATAACCTTCACAACTATACAACAAGACAAATTAGCAGTAAGTTCCTTGCCTAGGGAAATTTCAATTTTTCCACGAGAACATACTAGGCACCCCACAACCTCTCGCACCATTGTCGAACGCCTTATCGATTGAACTTCACTTTGATACATAAGTCTTTTGTCACAAATGTGACAGAAAGTTTCAGTGGTGGCCCCTGTTTTGTTTGTTTTATCTCATTTTTACCTCAGCACACTTTACAGGTTGTCACTGACCACTACGGCCCCACATCATTCCATTAACCATTAACCAACAATTCATGGACTTTGCTGCGTCAATAGCGCACACCCTAGAATCCCACAAATAACCTTCACAACTATACAACAAGACAAATTAGCAGTAAGTTCCTTGCCTAGGGAAATTTCAATTTTTCCACGAGAACATACTAGGCACCCCACAACCTCTCGCACCATTGTCGAACGCCTTATCGATTGAACTTCACTTTGATACATAAGTCTTTTGTCACAAATGTGACAGAAAGTTTCAGTGGTGGCCCCTGTTTTGTTTGTTTTATCTCATTTTGTCAGAAGGTGCAAAGGGCTTCAGAACACATAAAAATATCACTATTTTGAGCCAAATTGTCAAATTCCCCACCCCCGTATTTTACATATTTCCCTATTTCTCCTTGAAAATCCACGGTGCCGACAGTGTCCTTGTTTGTTTGTTGTTGTTGTTGTTTTTTGTTTTTTTTAGATGTATTCCAACGTCACAAGTACTGCAGTAACCTGATTGTATTTTTGAACATCCATATCTGACGGACGAACCTCATAAAATGTTCAGATATTAGCCAAGGACAACCTCCATACATGTAGTCTTTCGAAGACAGATAATTTAGGAATTAAGTAAACGAACTGGTATCATACACCTGCCTAAAAACACACACACATGGCGGTTCATCTTGTTCGTATTTTTCCCGCTGTATACTCGTACCATCATGTTAAAAGGTTTCAAAGTCTGTTTTAGAGTTTTTAAGAGCCGCCTTTTTATATTTATATAGCAGTTTTATTGCCTGGTGCTTTATATGCGTTTGCCTTTTAAAGTTAATATTGAATTTCGTAGAAATGTTTTATTGCCGGTATAGTACTTGACAATGGACACCTAAATTTGATGACATATAGGGGGAGAGGAAGTAGACAAAAAAGACAAAAAATTGAAAAACAGTTTATCGATGTGATCATGATCAGAGGATGATTTAAGGAAGCCCCATCATGCACTGTAAAAGTGTTATCACTAGAGTTTCAACTGCCACTTTACTATTCAAATCCCATTGAACTCTGTGCAAAAGATGTTGTTTTAGAATTGCCCGTGTGTCATTATTACTTGGTCGATTTCAGATTTAAAGTGATGTATGCATGAAGGATAATTCACACCTTCTGTAGATAACATAAAATGTGAAATCGACCAACTTTTTGAAGGTGTTTTTATTGTAAATATATCTGTCCAAATTCAAATTTAACCATGCACGTGTGTATGCAGTGGGCGGGCAGTGGTGTCATGTTCACTCACACAGCTGTGCTAACCGCAATACTTGCTGGGAAGTGCTGAAATCATCCTCTGGATCATGATAGTAAACATGATAAAAGGTTTCCATGATATATCCTAATCACAATGACAGTGGAAAATATAATTTTATTCGATGGCTGCTTGACACTCTTATTGCAAGATAATGTATTGTATAATTCCCTTTAAGCGCCAAAATGTTTTATAATCCATAAAGAATCCAGAAGAGTATGCCTAGCAGGAAGATCAAACAAAGATGGTCAAAAATGTCAAAGCAGACGGGCAGACAAAGAAACTATCATGACCCTGGGTGATGAGCAGGCTTACACTGAAGCAGGTGACAAGGTATTGCCGCGAGATGGGCGCTAAAAGGACTGGTATTAAAGCTAAATATGTTAAAGTTATCACAACATGTTGGAAATAAATAACACAAAAAGAATTAAAGCAAATAAAGTATGCGGTGTCGGATGATCCTGGATATTATTTCATCATGATGGTTTGTGATATGAAAGTGAATGTTGAAGTATGGGTCTTTATTTACATTTACGTGTGTGAACATTGGCACAAACAACCACGTACATGTCCCTTATGCCGCAAATGAGGGCTCTATGGACCGTTGAACGCGAACGTATTTTTGTTTCTGAATTACTGCGCCTATCCAACCGATGATTAACCCATTTTACACCAACTCTTCACAATACTTTGTATTTTTAATCTATCAAAGTGGGATAGATTTGATTTCAACAATAGAGGACGCACTCTCAAATGTATTTACAGGCCATTTTAAGTCAATTGTACATGTCAGCTAAATGAGGGCGGTAGCCCGTTGAAATTACGTCCGTGTGTCACACCCGAAGGATGAACATGTTGGATTATAATTAAAAACAGCGGTACTGTTCACACCAATAAGAATTAGGAACACAAGACAACAGTAATTTAAATCTTTAAATGATTATTTCATTTAATATGTTCTTAGAATAGTATATCTTCTGTTGTTCTTTTATATTAACAAAAGTGCATTTACATTATAACATTTTAAACTACATTCATACAACTTCTTTCAATAATCTGACTTAATTGATTAGATCCAATCATAAAATCAAACAACTTAAACAAAGTATTATTGTTCAAATGATCAAACGTTAAAGTGGGTAAGAGGTGATTATTCCTTATACTTAATCTCAACTCACATGCAACAATATAATAGGTAAGGTGTAAGGAATCAATCAGCTCTTTTTACCCTAATTGTATTTTACAACAACTGATAAATGCTTAACTGAAAACAAATTGATTTTCTTCAGATAATTCAATAATTGCAACTTATCTGAATGGGTAACATTGACTGATTCACAAAGCAATTTATTTCAATAAAAAAAAATGATAGCCGAAAATATCAAATAATACACTGACCTATTTTTGAAGTAATTCACTCAAAAATAAATTTCAGTTGAAGTATTGTGATCAATACATCAAATCTTCAATCAATGTTGTGTAATTCAAAATCACATATTAATATCCACACATATAACAATTTAAGATAAATTAAAGGTACTGGACCAAAATACAAATGCTTCGTTTTGATGAGTAACTTTTTCGTGTCTTTGAATATTAAATAGATAACATACACGAATAACGATTTCACATAATAACTAGATATCTTTGACAATGATGTACAACATTCAACTGCTTCGTTTGATGGGTACCTGAGTTAAGTTGAATATTGGAGTTCTCAGTTCATTTTAGTTCAAGTCCATTATTTAATTTGAAAAAAAATCAATACCGACATTTTTAAACATATTTAGTTGGAACCATGGTTCGTATGCAGCCGTCCTGGAATTGGTTGATGGTGTGCTGACCCCGAATCTCTACAGATTGGTTTTCTTAGTTAGGGTGGCCAAACCGTCACTGATTACAGCTGATTAATTCACAGGGATTTGGTAACGGCAAACATTGTCTGGTTCATGGTTGGATGTATCGGTCGAGAACTGAAACATTTAATAAAATTGGTGATAATACAAGTACCAAAGCAAATCTTGGGATAATTTTATCAGACTCATTCTTTTTAACAACATTAAAATAATACATAATTACACATGATACTCATTCCATTCTATTCATATTACATGTATGAGTGCATGAGTATATCTCCAATTAACAATCATGTAAACATGCAAGTTCTTTGTTCTCCAATTTTGGCGGGAAATCTTAAACTTCTTTGTTCTTCAAATACAATCAATTTCCACCAGTTTGTTTTTAAACTTTAAAATAACACATTAAGAATAACAACATACAGTATCAAGCATGCATATAATTTAACACAATAGCAATAACAATTAAGAGTTTTATAAACTTACTTCATCCGTCAGTTTTGGTGACTTCCAATTCAGTTGCAGATCGCCTTTCAAACTCACACACAGCTGTGTGACTCCACCAGCTCTATCTTCACAACTTCATAGTGTGATGATAATAATTATGCCAACTTATACCACCCTCTGCATGGGTACAATAATAATTGCAAAACCTATCTTTGGCTTGGATAGGTCTTATACTGGTATAAAACAAGAACAATTGTGTTCTCACAAAATATACTGATGATGCGATCAATTTTGCAACACACACACAAAATATTGTGTTCACTTGACCAAGTCTTGTCTGGAAGTGAGGACTCCCTCTTCACAATGTATGCTTGCCTACAATTAGTTTAACCTTATGCATATTTGATAGTGTTCTATTGTATTATTACACTTGACATAAAATAACAAAAGATGAACAGAATAAGACTGATCCATTTTAATAAACAGGTAAATCACAGGCCTATCAACTGGCAACTCTCAGCTGGTTGACCAAATCATGCACTAAGCTAGCTTTCCAAAATCAAAAAAAAAAAGAAAGTTTAATTTTGGTATCTGTACTGACACCGTGGTTGAATAAATAATTTTCATCTTAACGTCCGCTTTTGGCGGCAAATACCTACGCTCATTTTCAAACACACACACCACCACACCCCCACAAGTCGCGTTAATTCAAAACGATATCAACATAATAGGGGCTGTAAATAAAGGGAAGGGGAAATACAAATATCCATAACTCAACTTTTACTCATAATAATAAATTTATTTTGGTATGAATATGTATTTTTTGAAAGAAACGTTTCATTGGAAGTGGACAGGTTTCATTGGTAGAGGACAATTCATACACTAGTAGAATATCGGATTTTTCATAACCATGTGTAGAGTGGGTGTGTATGGGACTCTGACTTCAAATTTTACTACTGCATCAATTTTGTTTTTCAAAATTGGTTATGTTTCCATTGCAAAGTAACAACGTGGTCCAAACTCATTTCAAAACCTGAATAAACCACAGATTCTGTCATATTCGTATTTCCCTGATCGATTGTAGTAACCATTCTGTTCCAATTTCGCATTAGTGTCAACTTCATATTAAGTGTACCCAACTTATTTCTAATGATTTTTATAGCATTGAATAAAAGATTCTTTAATAGGTTTTGAAAAGTAACGTCTTGACTAAACGGACATTTTTTTCAAAATTCTTGACGCGGCTTTCAGTATGCATCCATCAAATTTCAACTCAACCCGACAATCTTTCCAAATTTGCAAGCCAAATGCAATCGTTGCTTTGATGTGAAAGGGTATTCGTAAATATTAAGGCATGTGGGTTTTGTTTTTGACATTTTTAAATATTTTCTTTTCCCTACAATCCACACATCGAGTGAGGGTTAATCATCATATGGAACACATTTGAACTACATATAAAATCTATATGTAGTTCGAGTGAATGAAAACGTTATTTCTCTAAGCAAATTCAGTTCACTAAATATAAGTGATATGATCAAATACAGAAAACAATCATTTTAGTAGCTCTGTTGCAAGACATGTATTAAATATTTTAGATCAAATATAAATAAGTGGCACTGTTTGATTTATAGTTTCAGATTATTTATTAGTAAGTTCATAAAACTGACTTCGTTCGCTATGACCTAATTTTACCGAGTAATATGCATTTGCCAAGCGTATTTCAGTCGATAGAGCATGCAGATCCAGATTAATTTTTATTGATTTGCTGCTTGTTTGGGCAAAAGAAAATAACTGATGTATTAAAATATGTTCCATATCCCATCTACTTAGTTCATTTCTCTCCTCAGTAATATCATCATCACGATTTTGTTAACAAAAATCTGGGTCAAAAACATCAAATAAAATAAGCGTTTCGATGGTATTAACTTTTTTTGGCCCGATTGACGGCCTCATCTCCCACTTTACCTTTTGGTATCAGGTGACAGCTCATATTTTGCTCACAACCTAGTCAAAATTTAAGCCTTAAAATGTTTTATTCTTAACGGGTATAAACAAATCATTTTACTTTGATGATTATCGTCCGGAAGTCATACTGTTTAACGGGCCATTGTAATGCTTTGGCTCCTATAGTTTGGTCAAATCAGGCGGAAATTGTTTGATGGCTTAATTCTAACCTTTATTTGTTCCACTGCTATTTTTACTTTCTAAGCTAAGAAATTAGTGAATTGATCGACAAACCTTTCGAAGATTCATGTATTGGTATCTACCGCTAACTTGCAAAGCCGAGAAGGAACACTGTTGACTTTGGAAGCAAACTGAGCTAATGGGGTTGGGACAAGCATATGCAGGTTTACTTGTTCGTACATAACCATGTGTATCGATGATTTGCTCAAAACCCGTTACACTTTTGTGAATTGGGCTCTTCATTTGTGTATGTTTTAAAAGCGCTCGATAGTAAGCACATACCTAACTATCGAGATTTTACGGTAGTCAAACAACAAGCAAACCACCTCAGGGTTAGTCATTACATTTGGCACAATATGTGAATCGCTAGTCATCAACACGATAAACAAAATAAAATGCATTTAAACGTTAAAAGTTAGTCAGGACAAAAATGTTGATATTAATATGACTGTAATAAGGACATATGATATCATTATTAACGCTATCAGAAAGAAAAGCTATTTCCATTTGTCAAAAAATAATAACTTTATGCATAAAAAAACTGCTAACATAAATGCATAGCGACAACTTCTTATTCCCATGATGCCTTTCTTTCTTTTTATACTTTTGTGCATTTTCCAAGTCTAATTTTTATTTACATAATTGGGTTACCATTATATGAAAATACATTTTTATTGGCTGTCGAACGTTTCTTTCCTACTTTGTACCAATTTCAAAAGTACTCTCATCTTTAAAAGTTTGATTCGTCGTATGCAGCAACCACTGACACTGATGGACATCGTAAACACTGTACTCATGCACAATACTTAATGTGTAAATTGTAATGTATATTTAGCCTTAAGCTACGACGTAGCTACGACGTAGTTTAAGAAATTGGCGTGACTATTCACAGACCCACTTCGTAACTAGAATGTCTCAATAATCTTTTTAACTAATGCAGACCGTTTAACAAATGTTCTCCTCAGATGATTTTGATTTAACTGAACGGACACAGTCTAATGGTTTCAATAATTGGCTAGACAGAGTAGGATACAGCCATGATCTTATTTCAATGTAGTGTATTGGCGTCAGATATTTGCTAGACAGATATTAATACATTCATGATCTTCTTTCAATTTAGTTCATTGGTTGAGACTTACTTTTCTATATTTTGGAGGAATATAAATGATTTAGTCTGGTGCTTGCCCCTAATACTTTTGTAAACGACTGATGGAGAAGACTAGCCTTCTAAACATACAAGTGGTAGCGTAGTATCAAAGACTAGAATTCTCCCCAAGATATGTGGAATCAGTGATGCATGAAAGGAGAAGTAACAGGTAAAAAATGAGACTTGACAATTCTGTTTTATATTTGCTTCTTTTGTTATATCTTGTATTGTTATTTTGCTCTCATAAAAATGTGTCTTATCACATCACAATTCATAAATACAAGTAAACACTGGTAAATACACAATCTCTGTTGATGATCATGACGATATTTCCTTATTTCTCTGTTTTAAATCCAAATAAATTACCAATAAATGCTGCCGAACAGTACATACTATCTGCTTGAATAATCGAGAAGCATAAAAATACAATTTAATCAACAGAATCTCTCATCACATGACATAGTCGTAGGCTAGGCCAAGGCCTAGTAGGCCTATACTGCAGAGTATCCATGCCTGTACACCAAATACGAACTTGCTATGCAACAATGAATGCACACAAAATACAGTGCATAATTTTCCATTGGACTTGTGCATGTGTGCGGCAAGTCACTTGCACAATGGGCATAGGCGCTAGGCCAAAACACCGGAGTGCATAACCACCCGGGTGTTGCCACTATTGTGGTAGCCAAGTTGCCCCTAGCTCAATCTGAGCTCCAGAGTAGGGCGTATTTGCTTTGGTTGGCAGTGCTTACCTTCAAACTGAGTGAAGGTTTGGGTGGACTATTGTCCACCAAGCAATCTGATTAATTTGCGTTGTGCACGGCCTTTATATACTCTCCTGAACGCGTTCATGGAACCTTTTGGTGGCTGCGTTCAAAGCGTAAGCTCCGTTACTATAGATATCGCGCAGTCACTCCGCGTCAGGCGCTCATTTTCGAAAAGATTTTGAACATGACGAAGTTTAATAACTAGAACTGCTAGTGTTTTTAAATCAGGAATCAAACTGATGACCCCCTTTTTGACCATGTAAAACATTAAAATACTCAAAACTATCTTAAAATTCTACATCCTTAAACAATTACATCTTAAATAATCCGAAGTTTGATCAACAAAAGTCGTTTTTAAGGAAATTTACAATGTTTAGGAAAACTTGTTTACGTTCCCAGACGATTGCTGGCCGGGGAATTTCAAAATGACAAATACAAAATTCTCTAAACAACACAAGAAAAACCTGAATTTTGTCCTGAATATTTACTCCTAGACGGTATGTAATACCTTATTTTGTTCCTGACAAAATTATTTACACAATATTATAAGATCTCTGTACAATATAAGCTAATATGGCGGAAATAGTGAAATTTGAGGCCGATTTCGCACGTACGACATGACAAATTTTCTCTGCCGTATTTTCAACCCACGGCGACAACAGACGATCGGCAGGTAAACAAATCCAAATATTTACAAAAATATACCTTGTGCAGAGCCATGCAATCATTTTAAAATGCATAATAACAATCACAAACTACCACGAACACGTGAGCATCGTGACTCTTCTCTAAATATGAATTTGACAAGAGCTAAATTTTCGTATTTCTGCAATGGACAAACACACAGGAGGTAAGCTTAAAACAGGCCAAAAATCTGAAATCGCATTTTGGCTCTCCGTTTCACTACCCCCTCTTCGAGACTATTTCGTCCCGAAATGTAACATGTATAATTATTTAACTTAATTACAATTTAAAAAAAAAATTAGAGCATTTCCTTCACAAAACTTTAGCAGTAACATAGGTAAATTCACTCAATCATTGTTTGGTGACAGGCTGACAATAACATTGTCGTGACCTCAAAAAGTTTTCCAAAATTTGATTGGCTATTTCTATTAAAAAAACAATTTCATTTTACATGCAAATTATATTATTATGTTTACAAGTTTTATACAAATCTTTCACAGTATCTCTAGCATATTAATCATTTAAGCATCTGGTTTTTATGCATTCTCTTCTCTTCACCAATAAAATATTAATTTACAAGAACCATTTAATTCACCTTGGTGCACATTTCCATCAATTTCATTTTCAAATGAACAATACCAGTTTTAATCTTGACTTTCGAGCTATGAACAGAAGTCTATCTCTGCATCAAGTTACACAAAACATCAGTTTAACATTTTACATTTTTGCCATCAATTAATGATCAAAATTTAAGTTCAGATATTATAAAAGTTCTATATTCCTCAGCGTCCTTTCTTCTGATGGACCTTGTCTTCAGTTCGATATCTTCAACATCTGAGAATCTACATTATCATACCTCTTTCGCAACTCTCATGAGAAACTGCCAGATTGGTCCACCGTCGATCATGAGAGGAAATGTTGACTGCGCCGCCCTTACATCAAGTATGCAAGGTGTAAAGAAATCATACATCATCCAATAAAACATTTGACCTGGTAAAGAATAACCATTGACTAGTCAAATATCACTTTTACCATTCACTCTTGCACCGGAGTTCTAAAAAGTCCTTGAAGACTTTCTCAGTTGGTAATCCACCCAAGAGCGAAATTTGATTCTCTGTTACCGATGCGCCTACATAGCCTGACATTGCTCTGAAAACATCATGACTGCAATCAGTGAGTCACCGTCGCACCAACCAGAGTTCCAAAATCATAAGATCTGCATAACCGGCCCGTGATGATGCCTCAACAGTATCAGTAAGAAAACAGATGATGAGATCTAGTTGATTTTCATTTCTTAATCCTCTTAAGAGCACATGCCGTATACAACGAAACTTATCGCTATCTTCAGTAGATAGCATGTACACAGTTAATGGCTATTCAATGAAGCAACCATTATTGTAGGATTTGATGTCTGTTATTTTAACTGTAGCTATCTCCATCTCCATTATTTTGTTTTTCTTTATCTGTCTTCGTAATCTGCAATATCTGACATTCAATTCAGAATTAAGGCATGAAATCTCATGTAAAACAACATGAGTGCCCGACAATCAACGCTGTCCATTTTTTCATGGTGATGTCCCCATATCCATCATTCCAAATGATTGTAAGAATAGTTGTGTCGAAATAAAGTGAGGTGTCTTTCACTCTATCTAAATTAAGAAATCCAGATTATTGCTCTTTTAAAAAGAACAAGAATTTCACAGAGACAAAACTTGGTCAAAAGATTGGCATGACAATACCGCTGCAGTCAGTAAAGTCATATCAAACTTCTAATCACGTTTTGGCTGAAATAAAATTTCCTTCATGAAGTTCTTTTTATTGGAGGCTGTCCCTTCCAGAGTCGAGTTATTATGATTACATAATAACAATTTCAAATGAAAACAATTTTATATACAGGGTCTACAGGTAAAGTAGACAATCCGCTATGAAACACGTTTATATGATGATGATGTCGGCAAGGCCTATACCTGACTTCAACTTCATAAAACAGTAATTTCATATTTTAGCGGCAAGGAGCTGTGAGCAGGCAGTGCAAGACGTCGGTGAGCCTTTTTCCAGACTTAAAACACCACAAGGATCAATGACTATACGGCGAGGGCTTTTCCGCATATCATTATCCCATAATCACGATAACTTTCGTGTCCTTGAATCTTCCTCGTAAAGCTATTTACAAATTATATACAATCAGACATTATCACTGCCTGTATGCATGATAACTGGTCACTCTTCCAGACTCATTCTGATGATGGCAAGTCTCCTGTTGTAAATGAGTTGGTACATAGGCCCGATCGTGTGCCTATACCATCATGCCCGTCATCAAATAGCATAGCTGACCTCTTCCAAAGACTCATCTGAGATGACAACTTTCTCAGAGTGTCGGCGTATTGACCAGATGAATTCCATTCACCTACGCCTATACGGTCAACTAATACCGTCTGATTATGACTCGGGGTACCTGCTAGTTGGCAGTCTTCCCCATTTATCAAGGGAGTGTCCTGACCACCAGTGAACTGACTCCTTACAGCTAATCGTCTCCTGGCTCTTCTTCTAGATGATGGAGACTTTCGTGTCTTCCTCCCTTTCTTCTTTGAACTGCTTGAGCATGCCATCTGGCAGGGTAGATCATCACAGTCTTTCCCAATTAAGGGAGCATGCGGCCTGGTTAACTGTTTCTGTATCTTTAAGAAAGCTAACCTTCTCCTGGCTCGCATTTGTGATGAGGGAGACTTCCGGTTGTTTCTCGATGATCTCTCAGTCTTCTTTGTCACGTCTACAAGTTGCCCTTCAGCAATTCCATTTGCATTAGCATCATTTTGATGCTTCCTGTACTTTTCAGCTTTGTAAAAAAGCTTCTGTTTCCACTGCAAACTTGATTGCATCATCAAAAGTAGCAGGTTTTGCACGCAGGATGTTTAACCGTAACTCGCTGTCTCTGATAGCACTTATGAAGTATTTCTTTGCTATCTCCTGTGAGAAAGGACTTGGTATTGTTGGTAAAGCTAGCTTGACTAACTTCCTGATGTTGTGAGCTAGGTCAGGCAATGACTCTTTTGGGTGCCTTACTCTGTTATTAAGTTTCACCCAGAATAGCTCTTCCTGATTTTCGGTTCCAAACCTCAGGTTCAAACAGGCCACAAGTGAGTGGTAATCATGCCGTTCAGTCGAATCCAAATATCCCAGTACACTCTGAGCAACACCTCTCAGACTAGTTGCTAAACAAATGGCTTTGGTATAATCATTCCATTTATTCCATTCAGCAACAATTCCGAATTGTATCAAATAGTCTGACCAGGAAGTGGTTCCATCGTAAGTTTGAGGCTTTATTTTTACTCCAGACTGAGTGTCATTGCTAGAAAGTTTAGGCCTACTTTTTACTGACTCATCACTGTCATGAACATTAAATTCATCACCAGCTACTATTTCTGAGCTGGTATCGGTTGGAGAAGTATCAACACTATCTTCAGTCGCCATAATAAATCGTGAGCCAAAATTTGTTTAAAATTTTGATTTATCCTACCGCCAGACACCAGTTGTAACGGGACCGAGCTTGCCCCTAATACTTTTGTAAACGACTGATGGAGAAGACTAGCCGTCTAAACATACAAGTGGTAGCGTAGTATCAAAGACTAGAATTCTCCCCAAGATATGTGGAATCAGTGATGCATGGAAGGAGAAGTAACAGGTAAAAAATGAGACTTGACAATTCTGTTTTATATTTGCTTCTTTTGTTATATCTTGTATTGTTATTTTGCTCTCATAAAAATGTGTCTTATCACATCACAATTCATAAATACAAGTAAACACTGGTAAATACACAATCTCTGTTGATGATCATGACGATATTTCCTTATTTCTCTGTTTTAAATCCAAATAAATTACCAATAAATGCTGCCGAACAGTACATACTATCTGCTTGAATAATCGAGAAGCATAAAAATGCAATTTAATCAACAGAATCTCTCATCACATGACATAGTCGTAGGCTAGGCCAAGGCCTAGTAGGCCTATACTGCAGAGTATCCATGCCTGTACACCAAATACGAACTTGCTATGCAACAATGAATGCACACAAAATACAGTGCATAATTTTCCATTGGACTTGTGCATGTGTGCGGCAAGTCACTTGCACAATGGGCATAGGCGCTAGGCCAAAACACCGGAGTGCATAACCACCCGGGTGTTGCCACTATTGTGGTAGCTAAGCTGCCCCTAGCTCAATCTGAGCTCCAGAGTAGGGCGTATTTGCTTTGGTTGGCAGTGCTTACCTTCAAACTGAGTGAAGGTTTGGGTGGACTATTGTCCACCAAGCAATCTGATTAATTTGCGTTGTGCACGGCCTTTATATACTCTCCTGAACGCGTTCATGGAACCTTTTGGTGGCTGCGTTCAAAGCGTAAGCTCCGTTACTATAGATATCGCGCAGTCACTCCGCGTCAGGCGCTCACTTTCGAAAAGATTTTGAACATGACGAAGTTTAATAACTAGAACTGCTAGTGTTTTTAAATCAGGAATCAAACTGATGACCCCCTTTTTTTTTTTTTTTAACATTAAAATACTCAAAACTATCTTAAAATTCTACATCCTTAAACAATTACATCTTAAATAATCCGAAGTTTGATCAACAAAAGTCGTTTTTAAGAAATTTACAATTTTAGGAAAACTTGTTTACGTTCCCAGACGATTGCTGGCCGGGGAATTTCAAAATGACAAATACAAAATTCTCTAAACAACACAAGAAAAACCTGAATTTTGTCCTGAATATTTACTCCTAGACGGTATGTAATACCTTATTTTGTTCCTGACAAAATTATTTACACAATATTATAAGATCTCTGTACAATATAAGCTAATATGGCGGAAATAGTGAAATTTGAGGCCGATTTCGCACGTACGACATGACACATTTTCTCTGCCGTATTTTCAACCCACGGCGACAACAGACGATCGGCAGGTAAACAAATCCAAATATTTACAAAAATATACCTTGTGCAGAGCCATGCAATTATTTTAAAATGCATAATAACAATCACAAACTACCACGAACACGTGAGCATCGTGACTTTTCTCTAAATATGAATTTGACAAGAGCTAAATTTTCGTATTTCTGCAATGGACAAACACACAGGAGGTAAGCTTAAAAACAGGCCAAAAATCTGAAATCGCATTTTGGCTCTCCGTTTCAATATAAATGATTTAGTCTGGTGCTGAAATAGGAATATCTGGCTTGACTTAAAAGTAACGAGCATCCGCATAATGTTTTGTGGTATTTTCTATATCTCTGTGACCTACCGGTTCATAATCTGACGGGTGCCACTTTGGTACCGTTGATCATTTTGAAATAAATATCCCGAAATTTATTCAGGTATGAGATACTGTTTAAAACTTCACTCACGTAGTATAAGATCCTAAAGAAAGCAAGCCTTTCGTCTGCACTATAACGCTGAAGTATAAAAGCAAAACATTACATGATGTGCATTTATATTTTTGCATCTTGTACATTATACGTGCCAGTCTAGCTACGAATGACCGACTTCTGACCAATAAGTTCAATCTTACTACCTGATGCTGATCTACAAATGATCAAATACGTTACACGGTTATATAAAATCAGCCATCTACCGTATATTCGAAAAAAAATGTTACACGTCGACCTTATTAATAGTCATAATTTGACCCAACGTACATACATAACGACAAAGGTACAATGTGTGTTTTTAAAGTACATGTAGCCCAACCATTAGTAACCAAAGTTCGTAGTATCTGATCCAAGTAAATGAACTTACTGAGTACGTTTCAACAACCACTGTTGTCTTTGTCAACACTTGATGAGGAGCGACTCTACTGACAACCAACGCTAGTAGATTGCAGTGACAAATACAACAGTGGTTGTTGAAACGTACACAGTAAGTGCATTTACTTGGATCAGATACTACGAACTTTGGTTACTAGTTTACTCTACCGATCCTGATGAATTTGTTTAATCAGTCCAACCATTATCTCAATTTGTTCTCAGTTACAGTATTTGCAAACTTGAAGATTAAATCCAATCGAAGCTTTTTGGTTACACATAGTATGAAGCTGCACCGTGAAATTGCCCAGTAGAATTTATCATTTTGTTGGTATATTCAAAATATATTATGATAAATAATTGGTATGATGTGCGTAAATGTTTATGATAAGAGCAGATAATTGTTAAGTGACCTATGACAAAAATACGTTAGAGTGAAGCCAACCTGAATGGCTGATTGATTCAATACGGTCTATCAAAAAGTTTCCGTTTCAATTGAACAAAATACATTTTGTTAATACCGACGTCAAGAATAAAACAAAAACAATTTAAAAATGCAATTATGTCCAATCTTCCGTTCAATAAATGTTGGTATAGTTTTCGGGAAAATCTAGTGTGACTTATGTAACTGATGTAAATGTTGGTGACAATTTATAAATTTCATTCAAACATTGCAAAACACCGTCTAATGACTCTCCGGGACATTAACTGATATTGCTTCACAGAAATACATACTCAGAACGAAAAAGTGATTTATCTATAAATGTTACAAAATATATAGGCATCGCCCACTAGAATTTTCAGCCCACTGTCTGCGGACAAATTAAAGGTTAATTAACCTATTTGTTGCACCCAGTATTTTAGACGTACATTCAATCTACATCTATATTTTTATTTTAGGAAACTGAAACATAAACAGTGTGATCAAGTTTTTCAATCAATATAATGTTACACTCTGACGTAGTCGAGCCATTCTAAATTTGATTCAATTATACGTGGACATAAAGTGACCTTTCCATTACTTGTTTCTCTTTGGTTCAACAATACGTGGTCATAAAGTGATTTTTCCATCACCTGCATCTTCTTGATTCAACAATACGTGGACATAAAGTGATCTTTCCATTACCTGCCTCTCCTTGGTTCAACAATACGTGGACATAAAGTGATCTTTCCAATACCTGCCTCTCCTTGGTTCAACAATACGTAGTCATAAAGTGATCACTTGCCTCTTCTTGGTTCAACAATACGTGGACATGGAGTGATCTTTCCATTACCTGCCTCTCCTTGGTTCAACAATACGTGGACATAAGTGATCTTTCCATTACCTGCTTCTCCTTGGTTCAACAATACGTGGACATAAAGTGATCTTTCCATTACCTGCCTCTTCTTGGTTCAACAATACGTGGACATAAAGTGATCTTTCTATCACCTGCCTCTTCTTGGTTCAACAATACGTGGACATAAAGTGATCTTTCTATCAACTGCCTCTTCTTGATTCAACAATACATGGACAAATGTGATCGTTATATTACACCTCACCTTAGTTCCGCAATACATTATCTTTCCATTTCGCCTTCTTGCCTTTTTCTATGTAAAAGTCATGGGCCCAATTATTTAGAAAAGTTACGAACTTTCAGATTTAGCTTTGTATTGGTTTAATAAAGTCCATACGCCAGTCGCCCATTAAATCATTGCTTTGGGAGTGTATCGTTGACACATTTAATTATTCATACGAATGTAGTATTACAACCCGTACACCGCAAGCCGTACATGGTGTGTAAGCCTAGTTTTGACAAAACGAATCAAAATAGCTCTTGCTGTTTCATGCTAAGCGTATTATCCCCTCGAAGCAAATCATATAATCCTCCAGTCGACCACCAGATATTCTGAAACATCTGAGACATCCGGTGGGAATAATCCTTTGTTACTTTGCGATGTTTTCAAAATTAGAACGACGATTCCGGCTTTGACGCCTCCTGTAATCCTTAAGAGAGTCGACTGTTAAATCGGGATTTGTTTACAATTAAAAGGTTCAATACCCATTTTTAGATACAGGTGTTACGAGTCGGAAAGACTTTAGGCCAAAATCACCTTTTACCCAATTCACTTTTAGAATGCACACAGAAACACACTGTTTGTTTGCATTAACAAAAACTAGAATATTTATTGAAAAGTAGAGGATGATTGTACAGTATTTTGCACATAAACATAAATAGAAATGCAAACAAATTACAATCTTCGAAACACAATGATAATTTTATAACGGTCTTTTTCTTCTTCCTGATTACAAAGTTATGTTGCACCCTATGTTCCGGACGACTCTATGAAATAAGATGGGGTCTTAAATCAAAATCTACCAAAATATGCTACAGGTCAATTCCGCAGTTTAATACCTCATTTGTCCAAATCGATGCAGAATTGATGACACAATGACCTTTTGAATGTACCTACCCAGGATTTTAAAGTTGCAGCAATTCCTGTAGTTTTCCTGCTTCTCAAGATTCTTCATAAAGGTACACAATAACATTTTCAGGCAACTTCGGCATAATCTTAAGGAACCAAAGTTTTTATAAACAATACCTTGACTTTGAAGGCACCTGATGATAGGAATATAAAGCCCCTCATGTTTTATTGCTGATTTGCTTTTTTTCACCTTACGTATTTAAACAAAATGAATTGGCAAGGTGCAAGATACCAAGCACAATTCTATTCATTTTGCAGGAGCATCTCTTCACTATTGAGTACATTGTAAAGAATATTGAGTACCAGGACCAAATAAATATGAAATACTGCAAATTCTAAAATGAAGATGATTGTATTTAAAAGGTCATTGTGTCATCAACTCTGCATCGATTTGGACAAATGAGGTATCAAACTATGTGGAATAGTAACATACCTTTGGTAGGCATTAATTTAACATCCCCTATTTGACTTATGAACAGAGATTAAACTGGATACTTTCTTTTTTGGATGGGTTTGTTTCGTTCTAATCATACATGTATCTTACTCAGTAGGACGATATTGAAAAATCAGTTTTAAACAAAACCTATTATGGTCTGGTATTATAAGAATTCCCACCTGAAAGTTTGATTCGTCTAATGCAACAACCACGTACTCAAAGTGCATGTAGATACTCAAGCATGACAGTTCATGTCTAATGTATCTACATGTTTACCCTAAAGCTATAGGGTAAGAAATTGGCGTGACTATTCACAGTCCCACTTCTTGACTACAATACCCCAATAACCCTTTTAACTAATGTAGTCCGTTTAACAAATGTTCTGCTTTGAGGATTTTGATTTAACTGAACGGACACAGTCTAGTAAGTGATTTCAATATATTGGCCGCTAGACAGAGAAGAATACATGATCTCATTTCAACTAGCGTATTAGATGAGACCCACCGTTGGCCTATATACATATGTTCGAGGTATAGAAAATATGTTCGAGGTATAGAAAAGTTAGAGCTGCGTAAATAACGAGAATAATATTCCAATAACTTAACATATGAAGAGCTTATTTCCAAACCGTGTTACTTGTGTAATACAATCACAATTTATACTTTGACAAGTTTGACATTAGCAACAATGGGTTGTACCATCAACAAGCCATTATTTACCACAACAATGCTGGATAACAATATGCAGACTATTGTTCTCATTTGGAAATCAAAGGCCTCACACAGTATTGTTACTGTGCGTCTATCCACTGTTTGGTTTGTAATGGTGCATCCAACAGAAATTATAATACCTATAGCATCACAACCCATAGTAATATCACACAGGTAAATCGGACACATGTGTTTGTGGTCTTAACAAGGAAATAAGCTCTTCATAAATAGAAGTTTGGTACCCAACAGTTCTAAACCTTTCTCTCTTTCTTTGAAAATGTAAAAAACAAAAACAAAACAAAAAAAAACAATCTGTCAAAAAGAGCTGTAAGGTGTTGTGTGTCTTTAGGCATGTTAAGGTTACTCTAATTCGCATCATCAATTTTGCAAATATTCATTAACATTAATGATTGATGGTTAGATATGCCCTAGTTGGTCAGGTCAATATGTAACTGTGCCTTTTTTTTTCTTTTTTCATTTATATCGCGTCAAAACCCAAAAGAAATTGCACTAAGGCGTTATAAACTAGGCACAAAAATCAAACAATAAACAATAAACAATTTAGTAAGTTAACAATTCCCCTGGACAAGGAACTTACTGCTAATTGTCTCATTGCAACCTGTACGAAACTCTGAGAACTGATTCTGGCTGCGATGGTCAATTGTGGAATGTCTAGGGTGTGCGCCTCAAAGCAGCAAAGTCCCGTCCCTAAATTGTAGTTGATTTGTGGAGTGATGTGGTGCCATATAGTAGTCAATGATAACCTGTAAACCTCTAAAGTGTGTTGAGGCCTGTCGCACCTAGGCGTTGTGATTTGGCGAAGGGCACTATAAATTAGGAGGTTGGCAGTTTCTTCGGTAGGGGGCCCAACAATTGAAGCCATTTGATGCATCATTTTTACACTTTCTTTAAAGCATGTTAAGGGTCTAGAATATAGAGATTTGATTATTTATGTTCGCCAAGGCATGTTTCACACATCACATTATGGGTTAAAGTAGGGAGGGCAGGCACCCGGTCAAAAGGTGAAGGGACACTGCCACCCACACTGTCCTCCCGGTTCCGCCACCGATGGTGATTATCGTTTCAAATAAGCGGAATGAAGTGTTTACGCGCTACTATAGGGCTAAAATGCGCGAGTCGTCAGCTACTCGATCTACATCTCAATACCCGGATGGAACGCTTAAGGGATCTAAAATGAGCGTTTATTGCGTTTCGACAGTATTTTTTGTGGGACATGAGAGCACCTCAGACCTATCGAATTGCATTCTGAATACGAAACATGTCTTTCTGATATCAAATAATTTTCATTTTTGAAAATCACAATATAATACAAATTTTATGACAAATTATAAAAATTTGATATTTTTCAAATTTTTGATATATAACAGTCCTCGAAGTAAATTATATAAATCTAATGATATATTCTTAAAGTGTATGTAGCAGGGAGGAAAAGCCGACGGTCAATTGAAAATTTTGACCTTTCATATTGAAGATATAGATTTTTTCCCAAAAAGACCTAATTTTTTTGGTGTTTTGGGAAAAAATCCATATCTTCAATACGAAAGGTCGAAATTTTCAATTGATCGTCGGCATTTCATCCCACCTACATACACGTTAAGTATAAATCATCAGATTTATAAAGTTTACTTCGAGTACTGTTAAATATCAAAATATCAATTTTAATGATTTGCCATAAAATGTGTATTAAATTGCGAATTTCAAAAACCAAAATTATTTGATATCAGAATGACATTCTTCGTATTCAGAATGCAATTCGATATGTCTGATGTGCTCTAATGTCCCAAAATAAATACTGTCCAAACGTTCATACCCCAGCCCTTAACATGCCATACAAATTGCTTTACAAAATATAAATTGTTCTTGATTATACCGGTATATATGCTTCATTACTTTCAGGTGCTTGCATCTTGCCACGTGATCCGTTTGCTGGTTCTGGTATATTAACACTGGTATTTTTGTCATCATCTTGGTCGTCGGATAATATTGGTTTTCTGTAGATGGAATAAGAACAATATGTCAATTAAACAGAAACGAATCATTACCTTTGTAATTATTTCGTTCGGCTCCAGTCAGCTCTATTGGCGTGAAGTTGTATTAGCTATTTGTAAATAGCTTTGTTTTTCTTCAGAAGTACATATTAAAATATGTACTTCTCTAAAATTGTCATAATTTCTGTTTGGCAGATTGTGCAAAGGAACCAAATCTAAATTAGGCATTCCGGCCATGTGAAGTAATGCGGAATGGATCATTCTAACCTCTTCTTGTAAATTATACCTTGAACTTGGTTTTTATTTAGCAAAAACTGATTTTTTGGGGGGCGGAGGGGGGGGTGTACTTACATAAACCAAATGTAACTAAATAACTGATGATGTTGAAAAACAATTGACCGCTCCGTTTTTGAAATAAAAGTTTTACGAAACTTTGTAATAACAGAGTTTTACGACACTACCTAATTTTCAACTCGTTCCACGGAGTCAATATCTATCAATGACAACAATCGCATCCTGATGATGCGCAGTGATTAGGCCATCTTAACTTAATAGTTCGTCTCAAAGCCCTTTTACAAAAACACCTAATACGGAATGCGGTTTTGATTTATTTATATCTGTGGCAACAATAGACCACCCTTTGTCAATGAAGTTGCATTGTGGTCAAGATGAAAACAATTTATTGAGATTTACGCTTTAGGCTATTTTGACGTCTGACGTGAGATTTTTGTGTGGTGGATCGGAAAAAAATTACAACAGCGGAAAAACCCTGAAATTTACTAAATCCAGCGGGAATAATGCGAAAAATTTGACAATTTTTTTCTAATCGCGCGGGGGCTTTGAGACGAATTATGGTCTTAGCATTCTGAATATAGATCGTCGATTGATATTTGAATCCGTGGGAAGGCGTGAACATGAGACTTTCGTAAAATTCTTATATCTCAAGAACGGTATGGTCAATTTTCAAGATTCAAAAGGTATGTGATAGCTGGTTTATTTTCCAACCACACCAAGTATTTAGTTATGTTTAGTTTTGGCGTTAAAATACCAAAAAAAATAAGGTTTCTGACGATACAGTTCTTTCAGAGCACCCTGTTTTATGATATTGCATTCCTAGTTTTGGTGAGTGCAACCATAAGAGACTAAGTTTTAGTAGGTCGTTTCAAGTTTGAGGTCAAAAAGTAAGTTAAGTAAATGAAAGTAAAGTTTTGTAAGTTCTGTCTAAAAAATCAACTTCCTGTTTTGTTGTCAAATATGTAACCAACAGTTGTACTTACTTCCCGAATTGTTCCCCTTCCTCAATCGTCTCAGGCAAATTCTTTCCTTTTGTTTCTGGCAACAGTAAAGACGCTAGGCCACCAGCTATTGACAAGGCGCCAAACACAACAAATGGTAATGGCTTCCAGAAATCACTCACAATGAATATAAGCGGTGCCGAGATACTGCCAACTCGACCTAAAGCTGAACACATACCTAATCCAACATTTCTAAAAAAATAATGAAATACAGGAGATTATCATTAATCATTACGCGACATTATTTTTGCGTATCGGTCATCGAGGATAAAATATCGCATCATCCGGGTTATTTTACCATGCGCCCTTTAAACTTCGATTAAAGTGCTTACTTGTTTGCGTTGTGGGAGTAATAAGTTTTGTAGATAGCTTGCGTTAAAGCAATAATGTGAGACTTGCATAAAATAGATTCCTGTTTAAATGGTAGTTTTCATTGATCATATTGAGGCAAACAAATGAAGTAAAACATAGAAAATAGTTATTTCATCCAAGTGCCTAAAATGCGTGTATTAGCTCGTCGAACGTTCATGTATTATTGAGTGGATGTCACGCAACCGACACGCATAACATAAGACGAATAGCGGTATACACACCGATTATACGCCGCTTATTCAATGTGCAGTGGATTCCATGATAGTACAGGCACAAGACGTGTTAGCCATCACTCAATCGGTAAACTCGGAGTAAAGCCAGAGAACTCCGGATTTAATATAACAGCTTAAATGTCACTGTAATTAAAACACTTCATACCTTCACATGGTATTTTAGTACAACATTTAGGACTACAATCATCCAAAAAGTAGAAATTAAAGATACATTGAGGGCGTCGCTGTGGGGCAAAAGTTATGGCTCTAAGGGATACGTTCGCAAATCTTTGTAATCCTCAATACAAGGCTTGAAGGCGTCAATTGTCGGCCGATATCGAGCTATCTGCCGATAAACGCCAGAGAAACACTTATTTGATCTCCATGGGTGACAATCCAATATTTCTGGTTTTCTATAGCGTTCGCATGGTGCAACTTTGAGTCCATTTTGTTTGATTACAATCATGATACGATCGGCTTACCTTACTACAGTAGGGAACTGCTCTGTTGTAAAAATGTACACGATGGCAAACGTGATTGTGATGGCAAACTTGCCTACCATTGCAACGACGGTTTTCCACACACCAGCCTCTGTTTAAAAAAAAAAAGAAAAAAGAAAGAAAAAAGCAGTTCATCAAAATGCTTTATCATCTATTTGTGTGAGAGGGTGTGGCCTAATGCTTAGATTACTAAGGAGTCAATTATTGTTCACATGATTGTTAGTGGTCTTCCCTTCTTTATTTTTTATCTTTCAATTGTGCTTATATGTGACCCGCTACCACGAAATTAGAATAAAGACGCAAGTTGATAGTTTCGCGTTCTTTGCCGCACACCTGTACAAACCAGCAGTATGTGTCCGTCGCGTATCGCCCATTGTGCCCCCATTTACAAAGGACATACAGGTCTGAACAACATGGGTGTGAAACAAACCCAAGGGCAAACAAAGAACAACAACTAATTATTCAATTTCAATAACTCAACTTACTAATCAAAAGTATAATAAGGCAAGCTGTGCCGCCAAGAACTAAGGATCCGCACAAGTTGAGTTTTCTGCCAAACCAATCTAATGCAAACATAACGTAGATATATGCAGGAACTTCAACCGCGCCGGACACGAAAAACGACACGTAAAAATCTACTCCTAGGTCACCAGCACTTAGTGACAGCCCGTAGTATACCAAGGTTGTTATGAACCTGTTGAAGTAATAAAGCTATGAGACTTTGTATGATCACGCTTAAAAGCGATGAAGTAAAGAATACAAGAATCTAATCAATATGACATTAAAATAAATTACGCTTTATCTACTGTATCAGCTGACTCTACCTTTATCAGCTGACATCTAACCGATCTATATACTTACAAAACTAAAAGGGAATTTTTATTTCAAGTTTTCGGTTCGTAATAAAGGTGAGAGACAAAGCTTCCAATAACAACTTCTGTCGTCTGCCGAGAGCTCAGCTACGACAATGGGAAACTCGATCAGTGTAGACAAGTTATTAGTGCGCATGTGCTAATTTGCGACGGTAATCATTGGCTTTTGTACCAAAATCAGTGCCCCCTTGTTTGATTAAAACGCTTTTTTAGAACAGTATTAGAACTTGTGCGGTGTCATGTTGCGACCAGGTCCAGGATAAGCGTGAAAGGCGGGGGCGGCCTTGGAGCGTGCAGGTCGACTTTTGTGTAATATCATAGAGGGACTGACACAGCCCTGTTCTACTCTAGCTGTAAAAATGCTACATTGATGGCATTTTGCCTGTAACTAGCATATTACCATAGTTACATCAATGTAGTGAGGGATCTCATGTCGAATATAAAACAAACATGTAAATAACTTACCAGATAAATAATAAAGTGATTGTTTTGAGTCTAAGATACGGGTAACGAAATAAATCAAAAACGTTCGGTTGTTTGTCCGATTTTGCTTGCGGCTTCTGCAAGAATAAAGTTTATCGTAATTTAAGGTACAATTCCACTGGCGCAGCCAATGGGGCAGCTTCCTTCTTGGGTAATCTTATCCCTTGCCCTCTACCTTGAGATGCTGGCCTCTTTGATATTTAAGATTTTTAGGCCATTTTGTACTTGTTAGCAGATTTTGCCTTGCCTCCCCTTGCCCACTTTTCGCCTCCACGTCTGCAAAATTCCTCGCTACGCCACTGAACAAGCCTGTATTATTGCAAAGTAGTCGTTGCAGGAACTTTGTTCTAACCTCATTAAATGAAGCGTCACACCCCTCCCCAACGATTGTTTTGGTTTATTTGGTTTTAACCTTAATAATTACATTTACATGATGTGTCTTGACATTTACCTTGAACAAATAACACTAAACATAAATGTAAATATTCCCTTTAATGTGTACAACAATAATCTATTTTCGAATGATGATATGCCAAATGAAAGGATTAAATATTAAATTACAGGACAAAATTCAACACTCAGACAGTATTATGAGTATAGTGCCTAGCCTTAGAGTCATTTCCCTTAATACTTACGTCTTGGTCATGCAGTTCTAAATTGTTGAAGAATTCGTCAGGCAGATTTTTCTTATTGACTTCGGCAATCTTGAGAATAACTTTGTGTGCTTCAGCCATATGACCTTTTGAGATCAACCAGCGTGGCGATTCCGACAGCAAGCTATAGGTGGTTTGAAAATGAGCGTTCAAAAGTTACAATATAGCAAGCATCTTGTAAAAAACCTATTATACACTGTGGCCCTAAAAAAATGATTACCTAATTAAGTCTGTGCTGCAAAATATAATATATATTTGGCAAAAAGTTATTATACTTACCTCTCTGCTTTAAAAGAATGAAGACATTTTAATCTGGCATGTCCTAAAAGTTGCCAGTGCACATAAACGTTCCAAAAACAGTGCATCTGGTCGGATTTGAGTAATACTAGCACGACGCTCTTACCAATTGAGCCACAGAGGCACGATGGAGAAGAGCGGAAGATATCAATCAATAGGTATAAGGTTTTTTAGTCTAACAAAAGCAAAGATGTTCATACTTACGGAATAAACAGACACACGAGGACAGGAAATGCCGACATAACAAAGCTGAGTATTCGCCATTGTCGTATGAAATAGCCTAGACCGGCAGCAAGCATATAGCCTCCACACCAAAAGAAGTTGAGGATATTCCCAACAAATGTTCGCCAAGCTGGGCTAACAATCTCTGAAACTGAAACCAAGAATTCTCGTAGGCTTTAAGTTACCTCTAAAAAACACCGTTTAATATGGCTAACGCCCCCTTTAAACACCCCCAGCCAGCCCCATATCTCAATTCAGTTTTTAACTTACCAAGATTCTGCTTTTTATATTTTATAGTGTCACTTATTAACTCTAATATTTATTAACTCCGTTAAAAATAATTACTAAAGTGAACGATTACGATGACGATGACGACGACGACGACGACGACGACGACGACGACGACGACGATTACGATGACGATGATGATGATAATTATGGAATTCAGCTATCACAATATCGTTGTATATTATATTAGTGAGTTATTTTATTATATTCGGCGAATTTTTGATAAGCAATTTTATATAATTATGTTTATTAATTATTTTTATTATAACTTACTTAGTGTGATCCCAACAACACCTGCACTGAAGAAGGTGACACCCGTCAGTGCACGGACAATAATGAACATGACATAACTATTTGATAACCCGGTCATACAGATGATAAAGGCTCCAGTTGTTATGAGAAAAAGAAATACCTTATATCTTCCAAATCTACAAACAATCAAAAGATAAAGAAATAAAAACAAAAACTATGCTTGATTAGCACAATTGATAATAATTATCATGATAAATGTGTACTGATTGTCTTTATTACGTTTTTGACCTGACATAAGGGTTTAAACAAAACAAAAAACAAAAAAACAATGAGAAACGGCCATTTTGTTCCGCCATGTTTAATAGTTTCGAGATCGGGGCCGAGGGACTCAGGCTAGGCCTAGGACATGTGAAATCCAAGATGGCCACCCGTAGGAACCATAATCATCATATTATCCGGATCTGCCTGACCTACAAGGGTCATTGAGGTCTCTGCTATGAGACCGCCTTCAGATTGAGTTAGGTACCACCTGGAAAGAAAATTAATGACCTAATGTTTTCGTGAGTCCTTATCATGTGTATGAACAGAAAAGTTCAGGTAGTCGCGCATCTTAGGGTGGGTTGGAAGAATATAGGAGTGATCATTCAAAATAGCCGCCACAATAGCATATTTTCATTAAAAGAGCTTAAGCAAGTTGTAAAGCACTTAATGACCAGAGTTATCATTGAGAAATGGCTTCTGGAGCTCTAAACAATACATTTGGCTTCAAATTAGGTTGTATGCATGTTTCATGTTCAAAATGGCCGCCAAAATGGCCGCCAAATAGCATATTTTTATGAAAATGACACCAGTTATGAGGTCCAAAATGACCGCCAAATAAATTTTTTTCACTCAAAAATAGGTTCGAGTGGCAATAAAATAGCATTATAAACATTAATATTCAAAATAATCAATGAAAAATGACTTTGAGTGTTACATCAGAAACGTTTCTGCCGAAATTGTGTTGTTAACATGTTTCAAATCTAATATGGCGCCCGTAATGAGGTACAAAATGGCCGCCAAAATACTCAAGGACTGAGAAAAAATGTGTTTGGCCGCTATTTTGGGCCTCACTTTGGGCGCCATTTGACACCTGTGAATGACACGATTTGTTACAAATGTTTTATCATCGGTTGAACTGCCTTCAATTGTTTAATGGTCGACCGCCTGCCCAGTTTTGATTGCATCCCTTACTGTTTATGACAACGTTTTAAACTTACTTAAACGTTTTAAATCTTGACAAAAGACAGTGCGCGACGAAATAGAAGTTATAAATAGAATAAGAGTAGAGAATCATAGCCGAAAAAAACGTTGTTTAAACTTACTTGTCTGAAAATGCACCAACAAATGTAGATGAAAAGAGGATTCCAACAAAATACATCGACTGGGCTAAATCAGGTAGGGATTTCTTATCACACACTAGATCAAACTGTGAAAAAAAAACACGTTAATAATCAATAGTATCGATTTTGATGAAAAAAAAACAAAAAAAAACAAAACAAAGACTTAACCTAAATGATGATGTTTACTTACATCTGGATTGAGAGCACCAGATACTAACACACCTAGGAGTACACGGTAAACTGATGGTGCATCGGTAATTGTGTTCACCGTGCCTTGGTATTAGTGTGCTGCATTCTGGAATATCGTAGGAACACGGGGTACTTATGGTTAGGGTTAGAGTCCGGAAGTCTCCGCTCTTATTCCGAGTTCACCGATCGAGTCTAAACACATCACGTTCATGTGTATCATTGATTCATTGAAATTATGTATAAACTGTGTGTATATCGCTATTCGTTTTACGTGCTTACGTATAAAAATTAAAATGTTTGCATATAGCTATTTGTCTTACGTCTTATTTCTACATCCTAGCTGCATGACGCTCCGCCAATAATCATATTAATAATACGATCAGAGAGATAATACACGCGTTCTAGGCACTGGAATGAAAAAGCAGTTTCTTCGTTTTACCTCAGTTGTTTGACTCGAAATTAACAGGGGACAATGTGGTCAGTAGCTATACGTGAATCTAAAAGGAATCTATTATTTATGTACATCACACAATATAGCTTCACTCCTCTCTACGCCATACATAAATTCTCCAAGCCACATTTCCCTATAAATAATCATAATTATAAAATTTAAGTTCTGTTAAAGTGGAAGCCCCACTTTTGGTTCAAGTTCCTTGGGGAATTAGTCAAGGTTAAAATTTATCCATGTAAATTCTGTTCTGTCTGTCATCAAAGTAACAGGTGTATTCACAGTTCTTCTGTGGAGAACTAGCCAGACGGGACTACCTCTTTAAGTAAATTTAAGTATAAAATTAAGTTCTGCAGAGGTGGGGCTCATGGATTCTGAATGAGCCGAGCGCCTTAGACCGCTCGGCTACCTGACTTGTTAATATCCATCTTGAAACTTTTTTGAACATACGAGGGTCATTCAAAAAGTTCTACCTGTTGGGTCATAACACATTTTCAAGTAGCTACCTTTAACAAAACACAAGTTATGACCCATCAGGTAGAACTTTTTGAATGACCTTCGTATAATCGCAACTTCAACATAGGCTTACCACGTGATAAGCAAAGACAGAAAGTGTACCATATCTTGGAATTGTATTTGCTTAAAACATTAATGTGTATTAATAGCGCTCAATTGTTGATAACTGCGTGTTCTACATACAGAAATCCGACAATAAATGAGCCTCTATACATCGATTTTGACTTGCCGGGCTGCATGTGCGGTACTTGTATAATACACGTGGGTCAGTATAATTATTGAGCCTACCATTTTTTTGTAAACACGTCTATGTTTTTATCATTTATATAAAAAATCCACCTTAAACCTAAAATTTTATTTCAGGAAATAAAAGATCAGATTAACATCAAAACGAAACAGTAATATTTAGCGGAGTCTAATGTGATTTTTACATAGATTTTTCAACGTTTTTTTCTACAGTCATTCTAACTAAATTAAAACAATATTTGGCGTATATAAAATTGGAATAAAATTCTCTGCCTCTTAAACGACATCAAATGTGCCACAATTGGGTATCACGAATCGTTATATATGATGTGTAGTTAATATTCATATTTTCTTTTATACAGAGGATGATTCAGTTATGACACAAAGATAATTTCATTTAATATCCTCTCACTCGGCTATTTCAAAAAGGTAACCACGCTTCCCTAGAATGTGCAATAAATTAGCATTAAAAATGTTCTTATTTTAACAGCATTCTATAAACGTTTGGCATTTAGCGAAAAGAGGAGTGATATTTTAATATTTTCAATACTTGACTCCATGTAGAGTTCTTATGTTATATATTTGATTTTAGTAAGGGAAGAATTATGCTAATGTTGCTTGACCAAATCTTTGGAGCAAAGATTTGAATGTGTTTTTGAAGGGTACTGAACAAATTTGGCTTCTAAGTGTCAGGGATTTTTGGTAGAGGTCAATTAAGGTTCAAACATTTCTAACATGTAAAAAATGCAAGCCCATTTTTCATTTTAGATAAAGCTTACTTTGGGGTACTGAATTTTATTCATGTGTACCCTTCCATCAATATTATTGTTAATACAGTTTTGAAATGGTCAGACCATTAGCTTTCTGATGATATAGAGCCTTATTTCAGAGAATGGCTGCTAAATTTTTATGCCAATTCCACCCATCAGTCTAGTATATTTAAAAATATTTTCTTAGGGTAACACCCTACATTTATTTAAATTTTTGCATTTTTGGATTCCTCGAGCCACGAGCTCTAGCAGTATATTGTGCTTGAAAATTTGGGTTTAATGTGCAGAGAAAAGGGACGAGTTTGTATGCCATGTGATTTACTTGTGACTACCAGTCCTCTCAATTCTTTAGTTAAGGTATTTAAATGTGTACATGGAAAACTAAGCTATAGAAGATTTATAGTAATAAGGATAAAATATGAAGTACAAAATGAACAATTTTATAACTGTATGCACTTCAAATGCAAACTACCCATAGAGTTTGTACATGAGTGCATCGCTGCCACATACAACGCACACCGACATCGCCTGGTTAATAATTTAATTGTACAGCAGAGACACTAAAATGAATACACGGGATCGATACACGTGAATGTGCTATGCACGATTTGATATTCAGGCGATAAATATTTGGATACCGGGGTAGAATATGATGAATATCTCCCGTAATTTTTTTGTTCTAAAGAAGCCATATTTATTTCCTTGCACTTGAACATATGTGTTGAAAGGATATGATAGTCGTTAGCTTGCGTATTGAGAAAGAAGGGTGCGTCTTTTGCTCAAAAACTGACCAAAATTCTTCAAAATTCGAACTATAGCGCAGCGTAGGCTAGCTGCACTCACTCGTGGAGGCAGTCTAAAAGCAGATGACCCCATGGCGTATACATGCTCACTCACACACAGAGAGGTCAATTAACAGGCTATTGTCAGTAGCCTTAGTCGGATGTCCCTCGGCTCATTATGAGTTCAACACGCATGCCATATAACCCCCCACCCCCACTCTTTTAAGGTTCAAAACTGTTTACCGAACTAATCTGCACTTACATCAGTACTTACATCAGTGACAATAGACGTCTTGAACTGACTAGTATCATAAACCCATCCGGCATCACACTGCAACGTATCATTAGTGACGTTAGAAGTCTCCAATCCAGGAAACCAATCCGATGGTTCGATTCCCGTCAGGTTATACCGCTTACAATTTTCATATTCGTAAGAACTGTCCGACCCAGCTGGTGGTATGGCAACAGACTGCTTTGCTTCAATACATTGGTTTTTATCCAATGACCACTTAGTGCAATTTACAATCTCTAGTTCTGGTATTTGACACCAGTGAGCCATTTCTCCGGCCAGGAATACATGCATTAAAGTGATCATTCCAGAGCAAAATGTCCGCAAGCATATTGCTAGGTAAAGGCGTTGCTGGTAGCGACCAAATACACCTATTTTCTCGAGAATATCTTCGAATACCATAGTGAATATGATCTCTATGTATACCCGTATATTAGTCCGAATAATCAGACCCAGAACAAAATATTAATTTCTGACATGATCGTGTACTGGGTCTGAACTGTTTCCATATGAAATCTTGATGGCAAATTGGACAATAGAAGCACATGGTTCTACGTGACAGCTTTTTAATCCCTATTCATGTTACGTGAATCACGCTATTGTGGACCATCCTTCTGATACTTCAGTGTTTGGACAAGCGGAACGGTCTTCTGTCTACCTGTCTATTTGTAAACAAACCAGGAGGTCGAAATCGTCCTCCTCGCCGAATACGAAAGTCAGCGTAATAGTACGGCACTACCCGTATATGACACTACTGATTTCAGTGATGCAGTTTGTCGTGTACTTCAGTTTGTATATAGATTTTGGCTATTTTATATTGCCATATTCATGAAAAGTTCCCTTCTAGTTCAAAGTATGTCCTCCTGAATGCTTACCACAGGGTACACAGCCTTGAGAGGGCACTCTATTCACGTGGTTCCTTTTCTAATGCAAAAGGATTAAAATTTTGATGGTTCGCAAGTGAAGAGTGTCCACACTATCGACTGATTACGTAACTGTTATGAATAATTTATTAGTTTTTCAATGCAATCGCCTCGACCCATTAGTACATATTACCTGTATAAAGGTTGTACGTGAAATTATTGATTGGCTCCAAACAAAAGATTTGAACCGGTGGCCTTCACCGTAATCATGGCGCAGTGCAGTCCGTTCCCTCAAATGTTGTCATCAACCTATTTGAGCGTAGTGCATTTGTTATGTGTATGAGACGAACTGTCGCTGTAGATTGCAACATCATGCTTTTGTTGAATGCATTTGAGTAGTCAACCATATTTACCGACGCTCTGCATGGTCTATTGTTCTATTGTTTCCGATAAGAGCGCTAACATATTGGAAAATGTTGCCAATCAATATTCATAAGTGTGACTATTGAAAGCTCTTTGACATTTACGGTATGATATGTCATATGCAGAACCTCTATCATGGAGCAATTCCTGGAGAGGGCAATCCTCATTTGCATGTGCCGCATTCTTATTTAAATTAGCCATTGTGTTATTGCTTAATATTCATATGTTACGGGGAGCACTTTACACCACTAGGTTGGGCAAGTCATGAATAAGTTAGCGTTGTGAAGCCAAATAAATTGATTAATTCCCAGTCTTGAAAAATGCAGGCAGTGGTGGGAATCGATCTCAGTACCTCCGGGTTACAAAGCACTGTGCAAGACCACTAAGCCAACTAAATATATGTTGTGAGACGTGTATTAATATTCATGATATTACACGTCGTGTAATATCATGAATATTAATCCTTGATATTGCTTAATGGAACGAATCGCGGAATTAAATCAGTAATAAAAGAAGTAGATTCTTATTTTGGGCTCAAATTATAGAAAAGGGGAATATTTGTCCATGCTCTAAATAAAATATTGAGATTTTTAAACAAAATGTTACGGCTCTATTGGAAAAAAGATTGATATCAAAATAACTTGTCTATTCTATATTTATTTATTTCACGAGGCGGCATTGTCACAGACGAACACTGTATAGGCTAAAAACTCGATCCACATCACTAGATGCCGCCATAGCTCAGTGGTAGAGCATCAGACTGGTAATGTCAAGATCGTTGGTTCGAGTCCTCCTGTCAGCGATGTTTATTTTTGTGAATGCAATGCTACGATACAATTTGTTCAAATTGTTCTTATCTATTTATTTGTTTATTTGTTTATTTATGTAAATAATTATGTATTTATTTTGTTCAATCACTCACACACATTAGAAAAAAGGACTCTTGGTCGATCAGTTCATTTATTCATTGTATGATGTTTGATACGTCTATTGATCGAAAATGAATATCATATTATTATTCATGATATTCATTGTTTGTTTGATTGATTGATTGATTGATAAATTAACTTTAATATTTATTGATTTGTTGAGCCGGTGCAAGTGAGTGCGTGAAAACATTGAAGGGGTTTTGTATTTTTGTTGCAATAGCTGGATTTACAATTATAAATAAAAAATATAAATGAATGGTTTGGTTTACAGAAAAGACAGTTAGAATATTTATCAGTTACTCATAAACTTCGTTTTCTAGGGTAATTTTCATTTGCCAAACGTATTTCAGTCAATATCTTTTATTGATTTGCTAGTAGAAGAATAAATTGATAAATTGATGTTTTACAATATGTTCCATGATTTAAAAAAAAATACATGTAGTTAAAAATCAGTTTAAAGTTTGATTCGTCTTGTGCAACAACCACTTATAGCTCATCTAGATATTCGCAATGATGGGCATCCTAAAAACTGTCTAAATGATCTGAAGTCAAACACGACAGTTCATGTGTAATATATCTACATGTTTACCCGGAAGCTATAGGGCAAGAAATTGGCGTGACTATTCACAGACCCACTTACATCAATAACCCTTTTAACCAATGCAGACCGTTTAACAAATGGTCTGCTTTCAGGATTTGATGTAACTGCACGGGAAATGTCTGGTAAGTGATTTCAATATATTAGCCGCTGGACAAAGAAGAATATATGATCTCATTTCAATGTAGCGTATTGGATGAGACATACTTACATACATATTTTCGAGGCATAGAAAGGTTAGAGCTGCGTGAATAACCAGAGCAATAACAACTTTACATAATAGAAGTTTGGTACCCAACACATCTAAACTTTCCTAGCTCTCTTTCTTTAAAAGTGAGTTGTAAGTGGTCGTGTGACCTTAAGCTTGTTAAAGTAACTTTAATTCACATCATCAATTTTGCAAATATTCAGCAACATTAACAATATTGATGGTTAAATATGCCGTACTCATCCGTGTTCGTCGGGGGTCTCTTGATAGCAAACTAAGTCAATTACGTTTTAAATAATTAACAAAAGTACTTCAATACCTTCAGGTAAGCTGGTCTGGTATAGGAGGGCGACAAACTCGAAATTTAGTGGTCGCTTTGTCTTATGTCCAGATGTACGTCAATACAATATGATTTTGATTATGACTATAAACCAGGATTAACATGGAACTTACAATATATTTATTGTATTTCAGTGCTTTTCGAATATTATTATCACGAAAAAAATATTTCGGTAGATTAAGGAAGGCTACATGCGTATACCATTGCTTTTTTGAAAATTGATTGCATCTTGCAGGCGGCGAGTAGCATGACGGTCGGAGAGAGCCGGCAAAACCGCTCGGCCGTATGGAATTTCCCATATACTCGGCTAGTTTTGTGGGGTTCATATCGAACCCCAACGGTTTCAGCTTGTATTTTTGTTATTTATTAACATAGACCTGTTTGTTTGTGATATTTCAAGCGTTTTACAATTTCAAAATAATCCCATTTTATTACACGGTTGACGATGGAAATTTACTGAATTTAGAGAATGCACGGCGCATACCACCTGGCATCTTGGTTGCCTCCGAGGCCCGGGGGAGCTACTTGTATTTGAATTTGTATATCATCCCCATACAAATAACACGTAAAACACCCCTTCAAACTTGCCTTTTTTCACGGACGGCCGCAAGGTTTCACACCCGAGATCGACCCAAGGTAAAGTTTAACATTCAACATTGTATTAAAATATTTTATTCGGTAACTTTTGGGTTTTACGTTATACCGGAAATTGGATGCTATAAATGGGCAAATCGTTGTGTCGTATTCGTTACGTAATCATGTGTCGAAAGTTTGTTATAATGAAATTGAATACGTTATATATTTTATATACAAAACGTTTTCCCATTTAGTATGCATCCCTCAATTTTTCAAAATTAACAGACCAAATACAATGAGTCATAGAGGCAATCTTTACATTCATGTGAATGTTTATTCGTAAATATTTAAAAAAAACGCGAGTCACTTATTATATTTTCTCTAGATTCTAAACACAAGGAGTAACAGTTAATCACGTATAATCTATATGTAGCTCGAATGAATGAAATACGTTGTTTTTCAGATTTGTAAACTAAAGTCTGTAAAGTTAGCAAAGAAAACATTGAAGCGGTTTTGTATTTTGTTGCAATACCTGCATTTACTATTATAAATCAAAAATATAAATGAGTGGGTTGGTTTACAGAGAAAGATAGTTAGAATATTTATCAGTTACTCATAAACTTCGTTTTCTAGGGTAATTTCCATTCGCACGTATTTCAGTCAATATCTTTTAATGATTGCTAGTAGAAGAATAAATTGATAAATTGATGTTTTATTATGTTCCATGTTCCATCCTTCGTACGATAGTTAAAAATACATGTAGTTAAAAATCAGTTAACGAAACCTATTATGGTTTGGTTTTATTTAGAGTATTCTCATCTAGAAGTTTGATATTGCGCAACAACCACTCATAGCTCATCTAAATTAGATATTCGCAATGATGGGCATCCTAAAAACTGTCTAAATGATCTGAAGTCAAACACGACAGTTCATGTGTAATATATCTACATGTTTACCCGGAAGCTATAGGGCAAGAAATTGGCGTGACTATTCACAGACCCACTTACATCAATAACCCTTTTAACCAATGCAGACCGTTTAACAAATGTTCTGCTTTCAGGATTTGATGTAACTGCACGGGAAATGTCTGGTAAGTGATTTCAATATATTGGCCGCTGGACAAAGAAGAATATATGATCTCATTTCAATGTAGCGTATTGGATGAGACATACTTACATACATATTTTCGAGGCATAGAAAGGTTAGAGCTGCGTGAATAACCAGAGCAATAACAACTTTACATAATAGAAGTTTGGTACCCAACACATCTAAACCTTCCTAGCTCTCTTTCTTTAAAAGTGAGTTGTAAGTGGTCGTGTGACCTTAAGCTTTGTTAAAGTAACTTTAATTCACATCATCAATTTTGCAAATATTCAGCAACATTAACAATATTGATGGTTAAATATGCCGTGCTCATCCGTGTTCAGTCGGGGGTCTCTTGATAGCAAACTAAGTCAATTACGTTTTAAATAATTAACAAAAGTACTTCAATACCTTCAGGTAAGCTGGTCTGTTATAGGAGGGCGACAAACTCGAAATTTAGTGGTCACCTTGTCTTATGTCCAGATGTACGTCAATACAGTATGATTTTGATTATGACTATAAACCAGGATTAACATGGAACTTACAATATATTTATTGTATTTCAGTGCTTTTCGAATATTAGTATCACGAAAAAAAATATTTCGGTAGATTAAGGAAGGCTACATGCGTATACCATTGCTTTATTTTCGTGGGGTAAATTACTCGCCTTGCATAAACCGCGTGACGCAGTACAGAACTATCAATTCGTGCGTTACTCGATGCAAATTAAATCACAATCTCTTTTTTTATACTTCCGATCTCACACGCATTTCAATGGACATCTGTACATATGACCCGCAAGTATTGATATTGAATTGATGGTCGGGCGTACAATCACGGCGTTTGGAAATCGCAACCTCTGTTGTGACTCCGGATTCGGGTATTTAGATTCAAAATCACTCCTACAACTACAAGTAGTCGAGTGATCAAAATCGATAGAGCGCATCTGATGAATCGCACAAGGAGATTCACTTTCATTTTTTTACAATCCAGGTGATTGGAAATTCTTACCGATACCTCACATGGATGTCATTTGTGCGTATTGTTCTAATCACAAACTGAATCTCAATAAGAACAAAGACCAACTGTCACACAAATTACAATGGTACAGTCATCATGTAATTCTGACAAAATACAAAACGAGAACAATTCCACTTTTGTTGAAAATCCATTGAGAAAGACTAAAGATTTATTAACAAGTTTACGTCAACAAAGGAAATTCTGCACAGCAGAATTTAGCTAGCAAACATTAGTCACTGACTGATGACAACTCTGACATATTTACATAACTTAACTTATTTTGATCGCTCTAACTTATCTCTCGTAAATATAATTGTGCCTTGAATAAACATTTACATTTTTCTCGCGTCATTTTGCGGAAACATACAATGCTCTAAACTAGCTTAGTCATAACTCTTTCCCATTGCAGCTAATTATAATCTAATACAAACACAATAAAAGATCTGATTATAAGATCACCTTTAAGAAAATGGAAAGTGAAGTATTGAGTTCAAGTATGCAGCACTTAAAGCGATTTGAGTCAGAAAACTTTGCGTGCTTTCATACAGGGTGTCCCAGAATGATTTGTACCGTGTTTGCAAAAATAACTAAAAATAAAAGACGGGCAGTGTATCTATTTTTGATACCAGCATTATAATTTTGGACATGTCTGCTACTTATTCTGTTAATTTCAGCACGCTACCTTTATTTGTTTTGGCGTGGCATGCAATAATGTAAAATCGATGAAAAACGACTTGCATACCTTTGAAAAATGGCACGATACGATTAAATGAAGAACGTGGGATGTTTGGCACAGCATTTCGACGACAACTACTGTTGGGGTTGCGCCTTAAAGCTTGCCGGACAGCTGCAATGTTCGCTCTAGTTCTTACAGTCTTACGAGCACCTGAAGCTTCACTCTGCCGATTCCTGACAGTTCCGTGCTCGTCAAACTTCTTTACGTTATACACTATCGTCTAATTAATCTTCTTTGCGTCTCAACATAGCTGCCGGTTTACCAGTAAGTTTTTGAAAGAAATCCACGCTGCTGTACAGTAAATTGAGGAGCCGTCTTTTCTGTACCACAACCAGTTCGATCTCTGCAAGCATTTCAAATGACATGGACCTCACACCACAATAACTATATTTAAAACTACCGCCAAAGAGAGAATGGGATTAGGCCACAAATCCTTAATTCCATATAATGATTGCTTCGTAACGTCATAAATAATAGATAGATATCGGCTATTTAGTGGAAATATGAACAGGGCACAACTAAAATACCTGCATAACTTTTTCCAAATAACTTTGTGCTGAACGGTTAGTAATGTTACAGATTTTCAAAATAGGTTGCGTTGTCAAAACTTAGAATTCACCATTTTTACGCAATCTTCTATAACTTCTACTAAAAACGTCCCATTTTTAAAATCTAAAAAATCTGATAAAGCTAAATATATGTAAAACTTAAAATGCAAAACAATATGACCATTCAACATGCCCTTCATACCTAAAAATTCCATCTTTCCCGGTATAGATCATTCTGTATATAGATCTAAATTTAAATAAATACGCAATAAAATCAGCTAATTTAGAAGAAAAATATGAATCGATGACTAACCAAGCATACACAAAACATTTTCGACATTACTTGCAATCGTTTAGAAAAAGTTGTTAAAATGTTTTAATGTCGGGTTATATAAATGTTATAGAGGTTAGAAAACGTTTGTACTATATATATATAACATTCAAAAAATTACTTTTGTAAAATTATTCTAACAATGCTATTTAAGTGATGACAGAATATTCGGCAAAAATCGTGGCGCGAAATATGTTACAATAACATTTTCAAATCGACAACAATTAAATATATTTGGAAGTGTGTTTTCATACAGAACGTTTCAAAACGCTTGAATTTTTTTGAATTTTTTAAAAATGTTTTTACCAAACCAAAACCTCTTTAGAACGTTCTAAAAACGGTTTGCAATATACACATGACTAGCTCAACGATATACGTCACCTTATTGTGCTACAATGTGTTTAATTTTGAAATCGAGTAGCAGCTTTTGGATGACAGGATTCGGCTTTTGTATCAATGTTGTGAAGCCCTTCTTTGACACCTTAAACAGCAAACAATTATATGTTAATTGTATTGTATTCGACATCATTTCGCTCAAAGATTGCCCAACTGAAAAGCACAAATATGTACAAATGTTAGTAATGTTATATCTATCGACCAATTAATGTCGCTTAATTTAATTGTAGCTTCAACATGGCCCCTGATACCAACATATCATCTCTCTTCTCAGGCCTGTCGCCAATGTTACAATGGCTTAATTGCTAAAACTTCATCGTGAGGTGGCGGACCCATGCCGAAGCACATCAGGCTATTTTGGTTTTGATATTTCATATTGGTTATATTGCCAATAATGTTTACATCACTTTATACCCTCTTAGCTGACCAATTGGTCAGTTAAATTTCTAATTATGCCTTTTTTTTCTTTTTTTAAAATTAAATCTCAGTACAGAGATTTAATCCGTTCCAACTCATAAACTAAATTTGAGTTTTCTTTCTTTACTTCGTCTATAACAGATACAAAAAGGAATTAAAAGCAAATTTGCTCACAAGCTAGATACGATCCCATTTGATAAATATGGGAAAAAGTAAAAGCCTACCATTTACAGAAGCAGATATATAAAGATCTCAGTAAAATAGAGCGCTGCTGATATATACAAGTGCTAGTTATATTACGCATAAGAAATTCTTGTGATTTACAGATAATTGTTAAGCACAAAGCTTTTCAATTGAGCCTTGGTATCATATTGGATGTTCTATTGTATTTATATGTGTTCAGATTATTGACTTTCTATGGAATGGTAATAATAATTTTCTCACAATATGTTGCTACAAAGGGACATTTGAAGATCAAATATGGTTTTTGAGAGCAGTGGCGTAGCGACGGGGAAGGGGGGGGTCAAAGGGGTACGTGCCCTGAGCGGCACCCTTAGGAGGGCACCGAATTGACCAATTCAGCATTGATTATGCGCCCCTCCTTTTCGCGCAAATTTCAGCACAATATCATTTGATAGATCAATTTAAGACCAATATTCAACTTCATTATAACCAAAATTTATGAGTGATAGGCCCTATTTGTGCAATTTTTGGAAGTGGGGAGAGGCACCATCACGTATCCTTAGCCCTGGGCGCCACAACACCTAGCTACGCTACTGTTTGAGAGCAATTTTTGTCAGTACTCTTGAACGGCTCTTTTAAGAGCCACTGGAAATGTTTTTATTAAATATTCAAGGGCAATAAACTTTTATTAAACAATTAGCTCAATCGATAAGGCGTTCGACTATAGTGCGAGAGGTTGCAAGTTCAAAACCTGGTGGTGGTTTAGTACGCTCCTGTTTAATATTAAGTTAGCTTGACATTCCCCTGAACAAGGAACTTACTGCTAATTGACTTGTTGTAACTCGGGAAGTTGATCCTGGCTGATTTTGGCTACGATGGTCAAGTGTGGAATGTCTAGGGTGTGCGCTTCTAAGCAGCAAAGTCCCTGAGTGGTTGTTACATGATTTGTGGGATGATGTGGTGCCGTAGTGGTCAGTGACAACACGTAAAGTGTGCTGAGGCGTGTGGATCAATGTCTAGACGTTGTGCCTGGGCATATCATACTATAATTTATTTTGTTTACGGTTACTCTTACTTTAATAGATTGATCAAATTCATTTCTGTGGATATTTGTTATAATGCATGAATCCACACTGATTTTCACAGAATACTCCAGACTGGTCCACACTGGCGTTCAGGATGTGTCTAAAGTGTTCAAGATTCTGATGGCGATTACTTCATTTGATGCGTTCAAACTATAACAGATTTAAAACACATTCTACTTGTTTGACACGGTAATCCACAACTCTACTGCCTTAACTCGTATGCTTCTATCAGCCAATGATAACCCTTGATATTGTGTTCGTTTGTCTTCAATGCGCGTCACGACGCTCAACAGCATGCGGCATAACATTATGATACCAGCATAACTTGATTGAAAGTCAAAAGTAATTCGGTATTTTGGTGTTGATTTGATCAACAGTTGAATGTCGAGCAAGTGAAGGAATGAGAAACGCGAGTGTTTACGCATTACCATCGGGACAAAATGCGCGAGTCTCCAGGTACGCTCGTACTCAGATCGGACCAGGTACTCGGTTCCGGATGGAACTTTCAAAATGCCATACAGAATGATTAAGACGTACAAAATACAAATTGTTTTCGATTATTCCGGTATATATGCTTCATTAATACTTTCAGGTGCTTGCAGCTTGCCATGTGATCCGTTTGCTGGTTCTGGTATATTAACTCTGGTATTTTTGTCATCATCTTGGTCGTCTGATAACATTGGTTTTCTGTAGATGTAATTAGAGTAATATGTCAATGAAACAGACACAAATAATTGCATTTGTAATTATTTGCTTCGGCTCCAGTTGGCCCTATTGGAGTGAAGTTGTGTTGCTATTTAATATATACTTCTCTAAAACGATTTTGACAAATCATAATTTCTCGGTTTGACAGATTGTGCTAAGGAACCAAATCTACATAGGCATTCCTGCCATGTGAAGTAATGCTGAATGGATCCAATGGTAGCTCTTCTTGTAAATTGTGACACGATCTGCTCCAAGGGGGCCAAAGGAAGCATTTTTGAAAATTGAGTTAATATAATTATTACCTTGTAGTGACCTTAGGCTATCATATACTGACAACACCAAAGGTCTAGCATACTTGGTTCTGAAGTAATACGGTTTTGTGATGTGTATTTTCTTATGTTTTTTATTTTTTTACTCCTTATTTTTGCCTTTATCTCAGTTTCAAATTTGCCGCCTTTGGCCCCCATGGACCAGATCATGTCACAATTATACTTTGAATTTGGTTTTTATTTAGCATAAAGCGTATAATGCGATATTGTATTTCTAGTCTGAGTGGGTGAAACCATTGAGAGATAAAGTTTTAGTAGGTCATTTCAAGTTTGAGATCCGCGAAAAGTCAGAAGTCGTTCACTTTCAGTGTGTTTACCATTTTATGATTCCCCAGAAGGATGTGCAAGTACATTTGGTGTATTATCTGTAAATACAAATTTAATTTGTACATCTGCCTAAAATCGACTGCCTCTTTTATTGTTAAATATGTAACCAACAGGTATATTTTAAGTCGTACTTACTTCCCAAATTGCTCCCCTTCCTCAATCGTCTCGGGCAAATTCTTTCCTTTGGTTTCTGGCAAAAGTAAAGACGCTAAGCCACCAGCTATTGACAACACGCCAAACACAACAAATGGTAATGGCTCCCAGAATTCACTCATAATAAATATTAGCGGTGCCGAAACACTGCCAAGACGACCTAAAGCTGAACACATACCTAATCCAACATTTCTACAAAGGAATGATATACAGGAGATTATCATAAATGTTTATTTGAATCTGATCAATGTAATACAAAATTAGAAAGGAACCAATTTGATATGCTAGTATTTTTACACAACAATATTTTGGTTTGAATTAAAGGTCCGTTACCCGATCAACAGCCTCATCCTCTCGGTTTTTCTTATTGTGCGTGAGTTTTTGGTATCATGTGATAGATCATATTTTTCTTATTACCGTCCTGAAATGTAACGTTCTCAATCCATGTATTTTTGACGAAATCTTGAGAAAGCAATCCATGTGTGTTATGAAAATGGGAATTGTGGGTACTATATACGCACATGCCATCACGCATTACGTGCCATCACTCGATCGGTAAACTCGAAATAAAACCGGGGATCTCCATATTAAATATAAAACCTTAAATTGTATTGTAATTAAAACACTTCAGGCTTAGTCTTTCACATGGTATTTTTGTACACCATTGAGCACTACAATCATGCAAAAATTGTTGGCGTCGCTGTGGATCAAAATACATATTATGACTGTAAGTGCTACGTTCAAAAATCTCAAGCTTGAAGCTCGGTCGACATCGGCATCTTTGCCGATAAACGCCGGAGATACACTTTTTTGATCTCCATGGGTGACAAACCAATATTTCTGGTTTTCCATAGCGTTCGCACGGTGCAACTTTAAGTCCTTTTTGTCTGATTACAATCACGATACGAATGGCCTACCTTACTACGGTAGGGAACTGCTCTGTTGTAAAAATGAACACGATGGCAAACGTGATTGTGATGGCAAATTTCCCTATCATCGCAACGACGGTCTTCCACGCACCAGCCTCTGTAATAATAATAAAAATAATAATAATAATAATAATAATAATAAACATGGTTTTGGAGATCCGAACATATTCAGGGTAAACATAATAAAAACAAAACAAAACAAAAACAAAAACAAACAAACAAGCAAACCATTCATCAGAATATTTTAGCATCAATTTGTGTGAGAGGGTGTGGCCTAATGGTTAGATTACTCACTGATTTGTGCGTAAGCATGAGGTCCCAAGTAAAATAATTAATGCTCACATTATTGAATGTCAGTGGTCTTCCATTCCTTTGCTTTTATCTTCCAGCATGCTATTTTGCGACATGCTACCACGACATGAGAAAAAAAGCGCAAGTTGGTAGATTTGAGCTATGTTTGTGAAACAAACCCAAGGGCAAACAAAAAAACATCAACTAATTATCCAATTTCAACAAGGTTAACTTACTAATCAAAAGTGTAATAAGGCAAGCTGTGCCGCCAAGAACTAAGGATCCGCACAAGTTGAGCTTTCTGCCGAACCAATCTAATGCAAACATAACGTAGAGATATGCGGGAACTTCTACTGCACCGGATATGAAAAACGAAACGTAAAAGTCAACGCCTAGATCACCGGCACTTAGCGACAGCCCGTAGTATACTAAGGTTGTTATGAACCTGTTGAATTAAGAAAGTTAACAGACTTTGTGTGATTACGCTTAAAAGCAACGAAGTAAAGACTACAATAATTATAATTTAATTTCGAACAAAATATAATCCCGTATCTATTTATTTATGAGATTAAAATAAATATGGATTTGTTTTTATCAGCTGACTTCTAACCGATCTACTTACGAAACTAAAAGGGAATCTGAAATGCTTAATTCAAGTTTTCGGTTTCGGTTTATAATAAAGGAAAGAGAAAAACATTTCAATAATTGAATATATGAATACAAAAGCCACCCAAGTCCATACTTTGGCCAAATTGAGTTAAGCATGGGAAAGTGGTGCTATACATAGGCCTGTCATATGTTTGAAAGAACAACTCAAATTCATCCTCTGTGTCTATTGAGCATGTGAAAAACAGCATGTATGATAGAATCAACCCACGTCCATGATTTGAGTCTTGTAATACATTGATTGAAATCCAGTATGTATAAAAGTCCACTTGTAACATCTTCATTGCTGGAGAGTGACTTTTGGAAAAAAATGGGTTTAATCAAGGAAAGTGTGTGGTTTATATTACATGGCAGAATGTTTATCAACATTATATATAACTGTGTGCTTTATTTTGTATTATCTTACTAGTGGTAATATCATTCCAACATTATTGTTTTTGTATATGATTCAAAAAACCACCCAAGTCCAGAATTTAAAATGAACCCCACGAAGTCCCTGAAATGCTAATCGTCATACCTAATACAGTTTAACCCACCCATTTGCACGTACAACTTACCATATTGACCAGGTAAATCTAACTGAAGGAATTAAAATGATTACACATTTTTTTTTTTCTCAAAATCACTTCCCATGGACTTGGGTGGGTTTGGATTCATGTATTCAATTGCTTCTGCCGTCTGCCGAGAGCTCAGCTACGACAATGGGGAACTCAGTGGTAACTGATCACGTGACTTCAAACTTTAAAAGACTCAGTGCAGCATAGACAACTTTAGTAATGCGCATGTGCTAATTTGCGACGTTATTCATTAACATTTGTACCAAAATAAGGGACCCCCTTGTTTGATTAGATCGATTTTTTGAAAACACTAGTTCACCCGTAGCTCCGAGAGATAGCTGTGAGAGCAACTGAGTGATAGAGCACCGACAGCATGATAGCAATGCTGTTTGGCCCCGATGACCTTTGACCCTAGATGACCTCTGTTTGATGACATTTGACCTTGGAAAACCTCAGTTTTATTTTATACAAAGTTAAATGTAGCCCCTGCATGACCTTTGACCTCAATTATATTTTTGTTCTCCTCATATCCAGGATTCCACGCACCAAGTTTGAGCCCGATCGGACAAAAATTGAAATTTGAACCCTCCGTGATGACCTTTGACCTCGGTTGACCTCAATTTTATTTCACGCATATATTTCCTTCGAATCAAGGATTACACCCACCAAGTTTGAGCCCAATCGGACAAAGTTTGAAATTTGACCCCTTAATGACCATTGACCTCGGTTGGCGTCGATTTTTTTTGCGCATATATTCCCTCGTATCAAAGATTCCACCCACCAAGTTTGGGCCCGATCGGACAACGTTTGAAATTTTGACCATGACCCCCGATAACCTTCAAACCCATCCGGTCAACATGCTTTTCCCGTGACCTATCCATATCCGAAATATCGGATCGATGCGTCGCAGCACGGCGAAACGCATAGCCGGACAGACAGACGTGACAGACACATTGTGTGTTTTTAATCGACAAACTGGGGACAAAATGGCCGATTTCCAAAACATTTTTTGATGGAATAATTGACCATTTGGGGTCATGACCCCACACCTGTGTTATGTCCCCGGTTTTTTTATTGCATTTTAAAGCTTTTTAGCCATAGGGGATGCAGGTGGTATAGTCTCTACAACCGGGGACGTCCCCGGTTGGCATATGTCCCCGGTTGTTTGATTAAACACACGAAAATGTCCCCGAAGTGAGCATTTTCAGGCGCACCACCCCACACACACACCCCCACACTTCGCTGGTTATTTTAGTATAGTCGATTATTAGAACTTAGTGTGCGGTATCATACACCTGGTGCCAGATAGACCCACGAGGGTGTGCGTTAAAGGTTTACAACCGCGGAGCGGTCTTCGAGTGTGTAACTGGATGTTTATGTACATCACAGAGGGACTATCACGGCCATTCGACTCTGTACAAGTGCTACGTTGATGGCATTCAAATAAATAAACGCTCTCCCACGACCACATTGCTTTCAATGCGGGTAGTATTTTGCCTGAAACTAGCATATTACCATGGTTACATCAATGTATATTGAGGGATCTCATGCCGAATATCAAAAGGTATCAAAAAAAAAAGTACCTAAAATGTAACTAACTTACCAGATAAATAATAAAGTCACAGTTTTCAGTCTAAGATATGGGTAACGAAATAAATCAAAAACGCTCGGTTGGTTGTCCGATTTTGCTTGCGGCTTCTGCAAGAATGAAGGTTATCGTACTTTAAGGTACAATTCCACTGGTGCAGCCAATGGGGCAGCTTCATTCTTGGGTAGTAGTCTTATCCCTTGCCCTCTACCTTGAGATGCTGGCCTCTGTGATATTTAAGATTTTTAGGTCTTTTTGTACTTGTTAGCTCATTTTGCCTTGTCTCCCCTTGCCCTCTTTTTTCGCATTTACATCTGAAAAATTCCTGGCTATACGTATTTTCAAAAATTTGTTCTAACCTCCTTAAATGAAGCTTCACCCTCCTCCCCACGGTTGTTTGATGTATATAGAAATGGCTTTATTATTAACTAAATGCAAACTATAGATGGCGCTATTTATCCTAAATCATATTTCTTAATTTGCAAGGTGTAGGTGACTAATACTGCAATAAAACAGCTGGAATAGGTGACACAAGCAACAACGAGATTTTACAAACACATTTTATCAAACAGTAAAAGGAATTATTTGTATTAAAAGCTTGAAAGAGTAATTTCCAGTAACTAAATAGCGCCACCACGTTTGTCATTATTAGATACATTTTATATCCGAAAAGGCTTACAAAATGCTATAAAAGTGAATAATTTGTGACCCGGCAGCACAAACGAGCCGTAAATTCCGTAAATTGTATTCTGAGTTATGGAGTAAAATGTGTACGAAGGTCGTATTCATCGGTCACGTAAGCTGGTGCGACATCTGTCTTATTTGGATAGTCACAACACCAATCAATAATCCTATTATTGAAGTGGATAATAAGCTTCTACCTTAGATGGCTATAGAACTTTTAATAGCTCTGGTCTTTGTTTGCTTTTGCTAAATCCTTTTCAAGTGGTGGGTTATTTGTATAGGTATGCATAACCAACAATTAACAATGAGAGAACCTTCTTAAACCTCGTTGACTTGGAAATGACCATCAATTATGACTGTTTGATATTTATTGCCAGCAATGTGGAAAAAGAGACACACATAGAAACCAAAAAAGCTATAATTTTGTTGAAGGAGCAAAGTTTAACTAACCATAACTCCGCTTCTGGATATCGTTTGAAGTCAAATGATATACCATTTTTAAGTTTATGATGTTTATTTTTAAACACGAAATAAAACAAAATTGACCGGGGAGGAATTTACGGCTCATTCGCCGTGGACGGTCACATTTTATAAAAGAAGGGAAATTAAAGTAAAGAATGACTTAAAGCATCTATATACTGTACATTAGCATGATATTGCCTTTAGCTGTTTAAGCCTAAAATTTGGTTGTACGCTCGTACATGATGCTTTGTTTGAAAAACTAATAAATGACACCATCAAACAACCGCTTGTTTTGATGTAATTGGTTTTAACATTAAAAATGATACACTTATATTTATAATTTGCCTTTACATTTACCTTGAACAAATTAATGACACTAAACAATAATAATCTATTATCAAATGATGATATGCTAATTGATTAAAATAATTATAAATTACAGGATCAAATTCAACATTAACTTCAAAGGCAGTATTATGAGTAATAGTGCCTAGCCTCAGAGTAATTTCCCTAAGAACTTACTTCTTGCTCATGCAGTTCTAAATTGTTGAAAAATTCGTCTGTCACATTTTTCTTATTGACTTTGGCAATCTTGCGAATGACTTTTTGTGCTTCAGTCGTACGACCTTTTGAGATCAACCAGCGTGGTGATTCCGACAGCAAGCTAGGATAACGAACGTTCAAAAGTGGTATTTAAAGACATAATATGCTGTTGCAGAAAATAATCAACCACCCCCTATAGAGGGCACTGGGATTCCATATTCTTTTTGTATGTACTTTGGGTTGGAATTCCAGACTCCCCCAAAAAAAAAAAAAAACTCCTTCACAGTCATATACTCCAAAGCTATAGAGGGCGTTGGAATTTCAGCCTTCCCCAACTCGTCAGAATTCCAGACTTTTCCTCTAACGCGTCAGAACTTTTTTTACTCCTAACTTTTGGAATTCTTGACTTTTTTCTAGTTTGCCCTCTATAGTGTTCCGGTGGAATGTCATACTTTTTGCGGCGGTTGGGTCTGGAATTCCAGATATTATTTTTCCTGTTAGCATTTAAGTCAACCAACCGCAGGGGTCGCCCATACAGGAAAACCCATTTTAAACTCACCTCCCTATGTGGGAGATTGAGGACATATATTCCATGTGTAAAAATGTTGGTACGCGCCATTGTGATAAAGCAGGTGTTTACCATACTGCTATGTGTATTTTGGACGTGCATCACTAGTATGCACAACATCTCACCACCTTAAACATAAATGTTTGCCTTTACGTTTCGTGCTTAGCTCTTTAGAGCCTTTGAATATCTAGTCTAAGACTTTTTAACTTTGTAACAAAAGCAACGATGTTCATGCTTACGGTATAAACAGACACATGAGGACGGGAAATGCCGACACAACAAAGCTTAGTATTCGCCACTGTCTTATGAAATATCCGAGACCGGCAGCAAGCATATAACCAGCACACCAAAAGAAGTTGAGGATATTCCCAACAAATGTTCGCCAAGCTGGACTTACAATCTCTGAAACTGAAACCAAAAATGAGGTTTTAAGTTATCTCTGAAAAACACAATTTTAAATGAATAGAACAAAATCCGAAGAGTATTTTCACGTACTTGAAATAAAGCCAAAAACTTTGATGAATGATGATTATGATGATGATGATAATGATGATGGTGATAATAATAATAATAATAATGATGATGACGATGATGATGATGATGATGATGATGATGATGATGATGATGATGATGATGATGATGATGATGATGATGATGATGATGATGATGGTGATGATGATGGTGATGATGATGACCATAATAATCATGATGATATTGTTGTTGTTGATGATGATGATGGAATTCAGCCATTACAATATCGTTTTAAGTTAGTGAGATATTGCATCATAGTTATCGAATTTATGATGAGCATTTTTATATAATTACGTAAACTTACTTAGTGTAAACCCAACAACATTTGAACTAAAAAAGGTGACACCCGTTAGTGCACGGATAATGATGAACATGGCATAACTATTCGATAACCCGGTCATACAGATGATAAAGGCTCCAGTTGTAATGAGAAAGAGAAATACCTTGTATCGTCCAAATCTGCACAAAATAATGAGAATGCAAACAAATTATTACTATTGATAATAATAATTAATAAATGTATACTTCATGGGTGATGTAAGTAAGAGTTTGAAAGAACAATCAGTGGTGCAATACAGAGATGGTTGAACCGTGGACTTCTATATTGCTTAACAAGTAGTGTGGGGAAATGTCATTTGAAGTGCAGTGGCGTAGATGGGGACAAGGGAGTGTATAATGCCCTGGGCGGTGAAAGTCATTTCAACGTGCATGAATATCCTTTGCAATAATACCGTTTTTAAAAGATTGAAATCCAACACGATCATATCCAAATTCGTCGTATTTATACAAAATTGTGACAGCTCCGCCCTCAATTGTTTCAGGAATGTGTGGGGGGGGAGGTCATTCTGTATCCTAGCCTTTGAGCACTACAACTCCTAGCTATACGCCACTGTTGAATTGGTATTGATCAATTAATAGGCGGTAATGCTTACTTAAATATGATATCTGCAGGGTTTGGTTTACCTTAAAAGATTTGTGTAACATATTATAGTGAAAACATTTAATGTTCTTATACTATTAGCATACATTACATTCTAAACAATACTTGTTATACAAGCCTTTGGATCTGCTACACAAAGTAAATCTACCAAAAAAACGTTTTAAAACGTAAAAAGGGGCCAAAGTTTAAAAAATCTTTCCTGTGTGGCTTTTCACCCTTTTTTAAACTTGGTCCCATTTAACATGAAGAACGGGTCATAATTTTTCCATGCAATAGTTTTGAGACTGTTCGAAAGCGGCACAATATGACTTAGGCTATGTCGATGTGTGTAGGCCAATTATCAAAAACATTATAGGTTTATATTTTATTATATTGTGTGTTTATATAAAGAGTAGTGGAGTATTATACTTAGCAAATCGACTGTCTGTCAACCTGCTGCATATAGACCCTACATCTATACATAAGGCGCAGAAACCAACATGACGATGAAAAATGTAAGAAAGTGAGTATTTGCTACTTTTTTAAAAATCAAAATACATTAAAACGTCTATACGGAAATAATTCAATCACGCACGAACATTAATTCATTTACTCTACGAAATAAACACTGACAACTAAGAAAACCAACAACTATAGATGACTCTGTATGGGTCTTTAGAAACTTTCATAAATGGGACCAAGTTTAAAAAAGGGTGAAAAGCCACACAGGAAAGATTTTTAAACTTTGGCCCTTTTTACGTTTTTTGGTAGATATTGATACTTTTTTTGAGTTGGATATCCATATTGCGCGGTTAGTGGTTCTTTGTAGCCCTGCGGGGCAAACTAGTTGGATATCCATATATCACGGTTAGTGATATTTTGAAGCCCTGTGGGGCAAACTAGTTTGATATCCACATTTCGCGGTTAGTGTGATAAATGGGACCAAGTTTAGAAAAGGGTGAAAAGCTTCACAATTTTTTTCAAAAACTTTGGCCCTTTTTACGTTTTGAAACGGTTATTGGTAGATATTGATGCTTTTTAAAGTTTGATATCCACGGTTAGTGGTTCTTTATGGCCCTGCGGGGCAAAACAGTTGGATATCCACATTGCGCGGTTAGTGATTCTTTGTAGCCATACGGGGCAAACTAGTTGGATATCCATATTTCGCGGTTAGTGGATCTTTGAAGCCCTGCGGGGTAAACTAATTTAGTTTGATATCCTCATTTCGCGGTTAGCGGTTTTAACGACCCGTAACCACCCCAACCAGCTACATACCTTATCCAGCTATTTTACTTATCAAAATACTAGTTTCTACCCATCATGAAGAAGCTCCTACTTCCGGTAATACCGCACACAATTTATACTGGTGTGTTTATAGTGCAAATACAATATCCTTCGGTTGAGAAGGATATCGATCTACCCTACATATATACTATTGCAAGTGTTTATAGTGGCCAAGTATCCGGATAATTTCTGACCGGATAGAAATTATACCGTAAAGTACCGCACATCTGCTCCCACTATACGCTCGTACACATAACAAATGCACTACGATCAAATAGGTTGATGACAACATTTGATTGAAATGACTACACTGCACTATGATTTAGTGAAGGATACCGGTTCAAATCCTTTTTTTGGAGCCAATCGATAAAAGCATGCAGGGCCTCTATATGACCTTCATCCAGTAAGGATCAGCCAAACACGACAGGTTTCTTGTTTAGCTCAACTTATTTAAGTATTTTTACCGTAGGCCTATAATCATAATGCAGGCCTAAATCGAGTGTACTGAGAGAGTAGGAGGATTTGTTTGATATTATTCTTGATTTTGATTAATATTATAGTCATACCTGCTTGTTTCCTTAGCATCGGATATTAAAATTACAATTCTCCACATACACATTCCAGTTTGCAAGAGAAGATGTATAGTATAAAGCTGTCTTTTTATAGTGTTAAGAAAATATTTACACAACCACCAACTATCAAAAGACTGTGGGTTCTGGATTCTAGTCCGAGTAATTAGCTGTATTTAATGGATTATTGTGTCATGATATGCCTACTGCGGTTGAAATTGCATACGATGATTCTACACTGACGTATAGAGAACATCATTCACAAACTTTCACATTTCTCGGACCTAAAGATTGTAAGGGATTAAACGCTTGAATGATGTTGTTCATACTTGCATCTACCGCCGCTATTGCCATCGCTCGATGCTAGCCTTTCCAATATGCTTCTTGCGTGCAGTGAGTAAATAAATTTGTTAATATTATATAAAAATCGGGTATAAGTCTATAATTGTAAGAGTATCCGATCATTTTGAATTTTAATAAATGCGAAACGCCGGCGGTAGAGACCAGCAATAACTGTGTGTGCCGCGATTCTTGCAGTAGTTTTTATGAATAGAATACAATAGCGGATACAATAGCGAATACAATAGAACTCTCTTACGGGCAAATAAACCTTGTCGCGTTGCTAAATTTCACTTCTTCTTTTTTCATTAACTAACCGTTATTTTTAAACTTTGGAAAACCTCGATGCGAGGTTTTTAATCGAACGCTGGATGTATGTATTTTGTTTAGCATTGGGTAAAATCATATTGGCCAATATTTGTTTTGTATTACAATGTGTTAAAATTATATCGGAATATGTAAATAGCGGCAATGTTGAAATAGAGAAAGTGACGATACACAAACAAAACAAACTATGCGCGATGACAAAGAAGTTACAAATAGAATAAGGGTTTTAAGGGATTCTTAAAAGATTCTAACAGAAATAAAAGTTGTTTAAACTTACTTGTCTGAAAATGCACCAACAAATGTGGATGAAAAGAGGACTCCAACAAAATACATCGACTGTGCTAAATCAGGTAGGGATTTCTTAGCACACACTAGATCAAACTGGAAAAAAAAACACCACCACGTCAATAATTAATATTATTATTTATATCAGGCTTTTTATCGATACAATAAAACTGTATATTGTACAATATTTGCAAAATACCCGGATGCAATACAATATTTTTTTAATATTGTACGCGTATCGCGTACGCGTCGCGCGTTATCATGGTGTCAGCACAACGCGTCATGATACAACAGCACAACAATTATACAGACACAGTGACGGCTCACAGGAGATTTCGTACTGTATAAACAAGTAAAATCACAAACTCAATATATTCCAATAGGCCTATACTCCACATCTACAAATAAACATATATATAATTATTCTGAAATTTTCTTTGGAGAGTAAAGATCAGAAAACAAGAAGGTCAAGAGGTAAGCTATAAACATTACAATACACATTGGTTAACCCGGTGGTTAGGTAAGCTTAAATTGTCATTTTACCGCATAGCAAAAGCCTGATATAAATAATAATAATAATATTGAATGTCTTATTTTCGTGTGATACAAGAATATATTGCACTCGATAAAAAAATATTGCACTCGTCTTCGACTCGTGCAATATTTTTCTATCTCGTGCAATATATTCTTGTATCACACTCAAAGCCATTCAATATTATATAAGTATCTATTTTGATCAAACAAACAACAACAACCACTAGTGGAAATTTAAAAATTTAAAAATGAGAATTCTTTCAAAGCGATGAGAATTACACAAAAGTATGAGAACTGCTAATCTGCACTTACATCAGTGACAATAGACGTCTTGAACTGACTAGTATCATAAATCCATCCGGCATCACACTGCAACGTATCATTAGTGACGTTAGAAGTCACCCATCCAGGAAACCAATCCGATGGTTCGATTCCCGTCAGATTATACCGCTTACAATTTTCATATTCATAAGAACTGTCCGACCTAGCTGGTGGTGTGGCAACAGACCTCTTTGCTTCAATACATTGGTCTTTATCCAATGACCACTTAGTGCAATTTACAATGTCTAGTTCTGGTGTTTGACACCAGTGATCCATTTCTCCGGCCAGGAATACATGCATTAAAGTGATCATTCCAGAGCAAAATCCCCGCAAGCATATTACCAGGTAGAGCCGTTGCTGGTAGCGACCAAATACACCTATTTTCTCAAGAATATCTTCGAATATCATATTGAATATAATCTATGTATACCCGTATATGACACTACTGATTTCAGTGATGCAGTTTGTTGTGCACTTCAGTTTGTATAAAGATTTGTAGCTATTTGTATTGACATACAAGTTCACTTCCAGTTCGAAGTATGTCCTCCTGAATGTTTACCTAATACCTATTAAATAGGCCTATCCCGATAAACAGTTCTCCCGATAGTAGTGAATCCAATGTAGAGGCCATAGGGTCACTTCCATCCATTGTGTAAATCGATACCATTATTGAGTCAAATAGGGCCCAAACTAACGTTAGAGTGAACATGATAATGCGATTGATTTTCTTACACGTAAAAATACGGCCAATTCAGAGAGAAAATCTTGTTTGTCGTACAGGGCCTACTATAGAGGGTATTCACAGGGAACCTCTATTATTATCGGGAATTGCCTGTCACACATGATCGCACACAAGGTCGTAGGCAATTCAGTATCGAAGTTACGTAAGGTTACTATGCCAACGGGATCACGCGCCAGAGTATTGAACTACGATCGAAACAATCACCACACAAAGTATATGGTACTCGAAGGATATCAAAATAGCGTGATCCGGTAACCAAGAGAATTACGTAACCACTTCGATGCTGAATTGGTGGGACCTCATCTGCCCAGAACATATTGACCCAGGTCAGCATACCGCCATATCCTTCCCGACATGCTTAGTAGCCAAGTCCGTAGAAGAGTGGATCCACACATTATGTACACAATATACATTTGGCCACATTTTATTATACGATTAATACGAATTTATTAAACATGGTAACAAATATTCTCTAGCAAATCGGTTATACGGTGGAACTGGTAGGCATATTATAAATTCGGGATATTAAATATCTTCCTGACCAGCCAGATCTGCGCATGGTCAAAGACGAGGATAGACGAGTATCAGACCATGAAGGTAGTAGAGAAGGAGTGAGCTCGCGTTAAGCTCATTACGTAAATCCTATTGTAAACACAATAGAGACAGATATACCTTTGATCTAATAATCATCGCCGATAATTTGTGGAATGACTCCGTCTCATGGGGGGTTCATATTTAGTAACAAGTAAATCACGTATGCGCAAAACATGTATTATGGATGCGCATACATTTACTTAGCTGTTGAACTTGAATATTAATATTTCATTTAATATAATGATATTTTTTACGATTAATATGTTGAAACATGTTGTTCCAGAATGTTTATAAACAGTTTATTATGGAATGGTGCAGTTCACAACATTTTTAGGACGGGTAAAATTGTTTTAACCACTGTTTCAAAAATACGAGGATCTCATTAAAATAAATTGCGCATTGTTAAGTTGAGGAATTCTCCCATCAAACGAGATGTATCTCAGTGTTGCCCGGTACTGCCCGGGTTGGTTCGATTTTATTTGTTTACCCAAAACTTTAACAATTGTTCCTCCCCCGAGGTTTCAAAATAAACCGCGTCCTGAGCCCTCTTTTAAACTAGCCAATGAAAGAGATGTAAAGCATAATGTGCATCATTTTCATCAAGTTAGAATGACTTATGCTGTTTCAGCATATTTATAGCGCACACAAGTGTGCGACGATGCATGTATACAACACAAAAGATTACAAGTGATAATCGCGTTACATAATCAAAACGTTGATCTGGAAACCTCAAAGGGCGGCAATTATGATTGCACAATAGAATTCGTGTGAGCTTTCTCCTTCTCTACTACCTCCATGATCAGACCGACGCAAACTGGCTTAGTCTCCACATCAGCCAGTTTGGTTCCGCCCCTCCGCAGGGAGCGTAACCTGTGTAGGAGACTCGGTCGGACCTGGTGGGACCCCATCTCTCCCCATCGATTGAAAAATTGTGATCTATAATCCCCGACATTGCTCTTATGAACTGACATCCACCTGGTATTCATTACTACGTCATTGATGTGATTGCTCATGCATAAAATTCATCCACATGGCTGGCTGAAGTGACCTCTTCAAATCATATCGCACTCGCAGTGATCTTTATGTTATTACAGTGAGGCCCACATACAATGTTCAACACAAAGTGATAACTTGGAGGGCAAACAAACCAACATCAGTTCGGGGGCACTGCTAATTCAAAGACGTCTCTGATATCAAAGACTCTTCAGTGCCCAGTCACCTGACAGTATCATAATTCAAAGACGTCTCATAAATCACATACTCCCTAATCTCAAAACCCAGCCGCAAACGATATTGTGAACGTGAACTGGCGCAACGGGAATAATTTTGCGAGTAGGCCTAATCAGCATGATCAGGGCTGTAGCTAGCCCAAGTGCCTGCTAGCTCCTGCTAATTTTACTATCCAATTTATGAATTAAATCGCGGGCTCGGGATACACTCTTTCTAGTGAACGTGAGAAATCGGAGAATGCTAAAAAATGTTGCTCTTTTTCATAATTGAGCTTATATGCTGCAGAATAACTTTGCTCCCTCGACGACATTTTGAGCTATTTTGCAGACTTTCAATTCTCCGGACACATCAAAACTGTTTATTGGTTATTTTCGGAGCATATATTTTTTTACAGATTTCCAACTGAGCCGCGAATTTTAGTTTTAGGCCTATATGAACACTCGTGCTCAATAATTCCTCCAATTCAGCCTAAGTTTAGGCTTTTCTGTTTTGTTTGAGGGGGATGTGCTATAATAGGCCTATAGTCATTATATCTATGAAAGATAGGCCTATAATTCCTAACAAATTTCCTGCGGACCTGACTTCTGCATGGGTATGAACCTGCTCAATTAGACCTATATGGATAAATGCAAGTTAGCCTTTTCTTTTTTGACGGAGAAGGGTGCCCTCAAAAGTTGGAGAATTATTTTCAAAAAGTTATGAAAGGCACAATAAAGTCATTTGGTGTAAAAGTTTACACTTATTATTGGTATTATTTTGGGCATAACAGATTTCAACGGACCCGACTTGTGAGGGGGATATTATCCTCAAACTAAAAGCCAATTGGTGCATCATTTTGCATTAGGCCCCTATTATTAACTTATTTTTCCGACCATCATGATTAAGTATAGCCTATAGACCATATAACCATGTCATGATAATGCATAATATGTATTTTATAATTGATTTCCAGTGGATGCAACTTCCTTGTCACAAATTTCAAGCATGAACATAAATTATGATGCGCAATGACTCAGAACGTACTCTTCCTCGTTTCTTCTTGTTTTCTTCCTTGTTTTCTTTCCACTTTTCCCCCTTTCGTTTGCCTAAAAATCCTTGGATATTGAAATGAGCCTGATGGCAAAACAAAATTTTCAAGTTGAACCCAGTTTTGCTAATATTTTGTCCTGATTTTTGTAACATTTTCGTCCCGGTATTGGCAGTTATTTTATATATGTTTTCAGTTGTCGGGATATTTCTTTCAATTTTTGGGAAATCAGACCGAAAAGTAGATCTTTTCCTTTTCCTCCTTTTCCGCCCTTCAATTTTTTAGGGGGCACTATACTGCCCCACTGGCTATGCCCAGGCCCGTACGCAGAGTGGGGCCGTGCGGTGGGGCAAAATTCCTAAATCCTAATTTGCGACAGTAGCGAGCAAATAAATATGTTTCATATGCTTTTTTAGTCAAAAAAAGGTCCAAAGTTTGTGAAGAAGGTCCACGTTTTACAAAATCGCCCCCTGGAAAAAAAGAACCACTTTTTCAAAATCAGCACCCCCCCCCCAAAAAAAAACAGGCCTGGCTATGCCACTGCTCTGTCACTCCCCTTCCTCTCCCTCCCTCTCCCTTCTCTCTTTCTCTCTCTGTCTCCCTCATTTTTTTTAAGACCAGGGCTGCAGCCCCAAAGCCCCCACTCCCTGGGCAGTGGGCACGCGCCTGGTTTACCGTAATTTGTTGATCTATTTTGAGCCACCTAATCATAACATAACCCTACCCCTATCAATAAAATACAAGTGTCCATATTTCTCCGAATTCATCTCATGCACGTGTGCAAGGGTCAGGCCACAAGGTTAGGCCTGAACGTTTCCGTAGGGGCCTACCATTTTTCAAGTCATTTTTGAATATATTTTTGAAAAGTTGCCGCCACAATGCGAGCCATAAATCGCTCCCCTCCCCTCGTTGACTGGCCAAAATTCATTGTTCCTCCTTTTTTGCCTTGCCAAAATATTCACTCCCCCATGACTTGGGATTTTTGTTACTTCAAAACGTTGGATATGGCTCGATTTTGCTAATCTAAGTGTTTTCTGGGACCATTTGTCAGAATTTGCACAGATAGATATGATGTTTGCACAGGCCCCGTATGTGAAATCACTGACCCGTCTTTGATATCAGAGACGTCTTTGAATTAGCAGTGCCCCCGAACTGACATCGCCAAATTCGACTGACGTGTGTACAACGTGGGAAGCTATGGGGGAAATTAAACATTCGTTGTATGATCATGCATGTGTTTATGGTTCGGTTGCGGTCACTTAGCAACTTTCGTTTCTTGGGTTTATTGAATACGCTCTACATACAATTTACATTTTGTTGGCAACTGCGCTATTCGCCACTTGCAGGTTCCGCCATTATGCACTATGTGCGGGAGAGCCTCGAACTGGCAGCATACATGAATGGGAATTGAACCAGTCATATAACATTCTGTGTAAGGTTACGTAATTCTTCCTTTCATGGATGCTGCCAGTTCGAGGCTCTCCCCGCATATAGTGCATAATGGCGGAACCGTGCAAGTGGCGAATATCTTGTCACTAATTATAGATGCTTCATAACGTGTTCCCATGTTGCAAATTGACAAGCTATTTCTACTTGCTTTAAAGAAAAACACAAATATGCACACATCATATACATTATTGAATGAAGACGATTTATTTGTACTAGGATTTCATTATTTTAGTAGGCCTATAACTATTTTTCATTTTAATATATACCTCATACCTAATCAAGAACAAAAAAAAATATTGTAGAGGCCTTCAATATACGCACTTGTGCACAGGGATACACACATGATAAAGCTAATTCTGATCCCGGGACCTATTCTTTTCATTCCAGTTTGTTAACCTTTGGAACATTTCGCATGCATACTGTTTGTATCAATGCCTTCTCGGGTCATATAGTAATTCAAATGGTAAAACCGTCGAACGATCTGTTGGTCAGCATATATATTGAATACAATTAATCACGATTCATTTAAGTATATTAATATATCAAAAAGTCCCCAAAAAGTCCACGTAGCGGAACAATGCCTAACTTGCATAAATCCAAAATGGTCGCTTATGCAGGGGTAAAATTTCAAAGTTGGTCATCTCTTGTCTAAAACCATACATACTGCAGTTACTGTCCGTTTTCCTATACATAATACACAGTGCTCTTTCCCATTGACGCGTGACCTCTACAAATAGCCTACGTTAAAAGAATGGGGATATGCCTAGTTAACGTCGCTGTGTGAAAAATAACCGGCCAATATTAAAAGTACTCTTCTAAAGTTCTAGAAAATATAGTTTTGTAACATGTCCTAAATTTTTAGCTAATTTAGATGTTTGGAAATATTCGTACTTTGGTGTTTTAGTTAATGTTATAGGTAATAGTACATTGCCTAGTTAACGTCGCTGTGTGAAAAATAACCGGCCAATATTAAAAGTACTCTTCTAAAATTCTAGACAATATAGTTTTGTAACATGTCCTAAATTTTTAGCTAATTTAGATGTTTGGAAATATTCGTACTTTGGTGTTTTAGGAATGATATATAAACGACAGATAACACCAAAAAATATGAAGAAATTATTTCCAAACCGTGTTAAGTCTGCAAACCACCATGTTTCTCATTTTGAAGAACGCTGGTTAACAATAAGCAGAGTTTTGTCTCATTTCGTAAACAAAAGCCCACACAGAATTGTTCTCTAGCGCTCGCTTTATAATCGTTCACCCAACTGAAACTATAATCCCAGCCATTGCTCCATTGTACGTGTAAAAGCAGAAACATATGATGTGTGTATTTAACCAGAGAAGATATGATTTAATCAGTTGAGCTGCTTTCAATGAGTGTTATCTTGGTTTAATAGCTTTTAATGGGGTTTAAGTCCTGCAAAGGTCGAATTGAATTCTACTGTAGACATTTCTGCATCATGACCAATGTATAAGGATTCAGAAAAAGTGTAGTTTGACCTGCATCCACCTACAGTTCCTGAGTTATAGACAAAAAGGTCAAATTTTGGGGTCAGTCGTTTACAATGGAAATATGCTCCAATTTTAATCCAACTTATCTTCCTTTCGCAAAAATAAATCAAAATGAGAAAATGTGCATGGTTGTGGATGTTTTGTTACATAGGTAACATCACAAAATAGGTCAAGGTCAACAGGGCTCAACGGAATTCGATCTTTCTTGCCATGTTACCAAGGTACCAAACCACCTAAGATATGGCAAACTATTCTTTTCGTAAAATGTCTCTTCAAGTCGAGCAATATAAAACCATTTTTTATATATATCAAAATCAGAGCATTTATCAAGTTGTGTCCCACTTTGGATTCCAAATTTTGATATTTGACCTTTTCCACCATAACTCATGAAATGTATATCGGATATAGTTCAAACTATAGTTTTTTTTCTGAATCCTTTATGACGAAAGGGGTATATTGGTACAGTTGTTTTTACCCTTGCATAAGCGACCATTTTAGATTTATGCAAATTAGGCACTGTTCCACAACTTTTTGGGACTTTTAATAAGTGTTTCTGAAATGCTGCCAAAATAAGAAAAAAAATAATGCTAATTTATTGTACATTCTAGGGAAGCGTGGTTACCTTTTTTTAAATAGCTGAGTGAGAGGGTTTTCAATGAAATATTTTTGTGTCAAAATTGAAGCATCATATGTATAAAAGAATATATGAATATTTACTGCACATCATATATAATGATTCCTGATGCCCAATTGTGGCCCATTTGATCGTTCAAGAGGCAGAGAATTTTATTTCAATTTTACATACGCCAAAATATTTTTTATTAAGCGAGAATGAGGATACAAAAAACGTTGAAAATTCTATGTAAAAATTACATTTTGTAAAAGTTACAAAAATTACACAAATCGCTTTCCCCCCCAACCCCTCTCAGCCAGCCAAAAATCTTTGCCCCCCCCTCCCTTGCACATACAAAATGTTTTGCAAACCTTAATTGATCTCCTTACATTTTGCGAGTGCATCGAGCAGGAAAATATGCATATTTAAGCGTCTCCGTACTGTTTTCCTAAGCGTTTTTAGAGCATATTTAAAAGGCCCCCATGAATGTTTGCCAAAAATCGCTTGCCCCTCACATCTCGGCTTGCCAAAAATTGCTTCCCCATTTCGGCTCGCCAAAAATTTCTTGAACCTTCCCCCAATTTAAACTCCCCCAGGGCTCATAATTATTGCAAAGCCCCTTATTTTGTCGCCAACCCAATCCCCCAATGTCAAAAAGAAATCTACGTCACTGGCCTTTACTGCTCTATGAACGTGATCAAACGCAACTCGGTATAATGCCAAGTTTGGGTAACGGGTAACGGGTAAAGGCTTCTTTACATACCAACATATACTTGATCAACTTTTCTGAAATAGGAGGAAAAGAGGGTGCAATTAGGGGCCTCGTTTTTTTTGGACACTCTGTATGTAACACGATGGGAGCCAAAGGCGGAAATTTGACTGGTCTGCCACAATTCGGTTGACCCTTCTGGCCATGCAACCCCCCCCACCCTTTTGCCAAAAAACTTTACCTCCTGCCCTTTTTGAGGCGCCAACAAATCCTTGTCCCCCAGTACATATGCAAGATTTTAAGAACCCAAATTTTATTCCTTTAAATTGTCTTGTGAAACTGTTTCACTATCAAGCTGCAACTAGGCAGAAGATGTTTAAAGACATTCCCATAACCCAATGGGGTTTCTGACCTTGGTAAGTCTGGCTTTTGTACACATGTGGCACAGTTGACCATACCTTGCATTGGGATGCATCTGGTGTTTTCATCCTTTTAGTTAACATTCAAAACATTGAGACTTATGAATAAAATTCATGCAGTGGGACAATATGAATGTTTCCTGTAAGAAAGTCAAATATAAGTTATACGTCTCAACTATTAGCTCGTTGGCTGCAGTTTTAAAATTACCATTTTGTGTGTGTGACAATGGGGACTTTGCTTTAAAATTAGGTTATATTGATCAAATTCCCCAATCATAGTGCATTGTAGGAATGCCTTTAAACCTCCTCTGGCAACTAAGATTATACCACTTTATCCCAGGGTTTAATTATATACAGGGTGTCCCAGAAAAAAAGTCGAGCAATAAACATCAGAATCCACAAATCTAGCGTGTAGCCCACCTTATTCTGCATCTTATACGCCAATTTTACCGGAATCGGTTGACTGATCGCGACGAAATGAGCGATTACATAACGCATGCGTCAATTCACTTCATTCCAAGTTTGAAAGAAAGATCATTCAACACAATGCACACGATACTAGTGGTTAACTGTCAATGAGCTTCATATTTTGTTCTGTGAAATCCCTTTCGTTCTTTTCTTCAAACAATCTTTTTCTTGCAAAACATTTAATTAGGGTTTGTTCAAATTTGAAAACCTGCACGATATTGAAAATGAAAGCTTGCATATTACATACTTGCGCAACAAAGAATTGAGGTTGGGAAGCTTCCAATTGCAGAAAATTTCTCGGACAAACTGTTATTTATCTTCAGTGAAAGCATTAATTACATAACCCCGTCCGATAATAAAATATATAATGTGGACTAAATTTATTCTTGACTCAAATGTTGTTTGGAAAGTTAAAATATTACATACTTGCGCAACAAAGAATTGAGGTTGGGAAGCTTCCAATTGCAGAACATTTCTCGGACAAACTGTTATTCATCTTCAGTGAAAGCATTAATTACATAACCCCGTCCGATAATAAAATATATAATGTGGACTAAATTTAATGAGATAACAAAGCGGTGAGCGAGTATGAACAAATCGCCTATTGATCAAACTTGGAATGAACTGAATTGATGCACGCATTATGTAATCGTTCATTTCTTCACAACCAGTCAACCGAGTCAAATACATTTTCGTATGTGATGCACAACAAAATAAGCTTTGCGCTACATTTTAATTTTTTTATTTCTAATGTGTATTTAAGTTCAATTTTATTCGCTCGGTAATTTTTTCTGGGACACCCTGTATTCACCCTTTTAAATGAAGAAAGATAGAAAGAGTAGTCAGTTAAATAAATAAATAATTGATTAATTAATCAATCAAACCGAGGTTTTATGGGGTCAAGGTCATGTGGGTCAATGGGGTCAAACAGTATATATCAAATTAGTGAAAACACTTGTCGCTCCAACAGCACATTACATTTCTTACAACATGTCTGTGGCAACTTTCTAATCAATTGAGCTTACTATTCAAATAGTATGCAATCAGTAGACAAATACAATCTGCACATTTCACTATAGTCGTTTTCATAATTGTTCAGACATAACTTTAGTACATCTAGTATCTCTAATACAACTAACAATCAAAACTAGTAAGTGTCAAGAAATCAAAACTTTCTTATCATTGTTATATTTAATTATCATCAACGCCATTTATTTTTATATGTCTACTAATAAAATGCCATAGAATACATTTACTAGTATTTCATTCCTGATTCAACAAAGTCTGTTTCAAATGTCCAAAACGCACCCAATCTCTTCTCTGGACCAGACGCTTCCCTTTATACTAGTATTTGATTCCTGATTCAACAAAGTCTGTTTCCATGTCTAAAACGCATCCAAACTCCTCTCTGGACCAGACACATCCATTTTAAAGGGATTTTTATTTTCTTTGATTTCTGTTATTACAGATTATAACAGTATATCAACTTCAGACATTCAAGGTCAAATTGTCTTATTTTTAGACAAAGTTAAATATTTACATTTACCAAAAACATGTAGACTATAAGCGGTCTAAATATGAGTGTCAATGAACTTGAACCGAACAGTCCCTGACTGTTTATCATGGTATTATAGGTTATGAATATTACCAATCATACTGCATCGGACCAGAATACTTGTCATCATGTCTGGAACTTAAGAATCCTCGCATAGGCCTTAGATCCGCCTCAGATCCCACACGTTTGATCTGATCTGGAACATTATACCGTCATCTGTGCGAAGTGTTCATACAGTCTCTGCCTTTAAAAAAAAAAGGCCTTAAAACCCACCTGTTTCCGCAAACATAATTTTGATTGCTTCATGCTTCATTTTGCTTCATTTTTCGTTTGTTTTTCAATTGTTTCTTGTATATATTTTGCATATGTTTTGGTTTTTCACGCTGTGATCTTTTGAAATGGCGTGTAACAAAAGCTCTCATGTATGTATGTATGTATGTATACTGTAATAATTTACGTTTGCAGTCTATTCCTCATAACAAACCAAACACTTGCCTATGCATTTTTCAATCATACCCAAAACTCTTTGAAGTTGCGTGTGTGCAGGAGCATAATATGATGTCACCCCATCACATTGGCAACATACAAACCAAACACAAATTAAGGCTCCCTTACAACAACATTTTGAAAGGAAATACAGGGTGAGTAATTTGCAGAATAAAAGAAGTACAGTGTGGTAAAGGAGCCATCTTGATCAATATCCAGTCAATTCAATATTATATATATAGCGCCATCTTCCTTCCGTTTCACATTTTTACTAAGCATGCTCACGTAATAAGTCTGCTTTTAAATTTCATATGGAAAGGTTTGGATACAAAACCGATTCTCTTATAAACGCTTCTATGCACGGTTTCCACCTCGATACACATGAGCACACACTTTTGTTCAAACAGTAGTATCTTGTAGAGAACACAGTCTGCGTTTACTCTACATGGTTGAGTGCATATCATCATAAGCGCTGTGTGAGCTTCTAGCTGGAAAACAGGCATCTGTGATTGGTTTTTGTCAAACCTCCAAGTGTTCCCTTCATCCAATCATCCAATGCCACTAAAACAATTTTTCATTATGTCAACAGATGACGTAATTCAATGTTTATAGCAAGGCGAGTGTGGTAAATCTGTTGAAATCAACCTATTCACGCAAAATTTTTGACCAAAATGTAGGTTTTAAAAGCCAAAACCGCAAGTGATACTTACTATATTTTTCAAATTTTATGTCATTAAATGAAAGAACACATTATTGCCCATATACTAGATTCATTTTAATGAGCAATGGTCAATTCTCTTTAAATTACAAATCGTGTGCAAAAAGTTACTATTTTCGCCTGTTTTGTCATACGGCTGTAAATTCAATGATACAAATTGATATGAAAAGCCGGGTTTCAACTATAGGACAAAAGTAAAAAGTTGAAACTATTTGCAAAAGGGGAATATAAAAAAGGGAGAACTGTTTGCAAAAATGGGGAAATGAAAAGTGGGAAACTCTTTTCAAAAAGGGGAAAGTAAAAAAGGGACAATATTTGAAAAAAGAGAAAGTAAAAGGTGGAACTATATTTTGCAAAGAGGGCGACTTAAAAAGAGGAGACTATTGGAAAGTATTTTGGAAAATGGACTGAAATTAAACATCGGTGGCTGAATTAATAATTAGATTGGGGATTTGACGGAGATCAGACACCATACAATACAGAAAAACTGAACAGTATCTAGTAATGTCATTTTAAAAATCGTTTTGTTAATATTAATTCGATTTTCCACGAGTTTACCGTGTTTGTACCATGGGTGTTTCAGTTGTCAGGTTGATGACAGTAGACCGCGTAATATTAGAGGATATTTCTGGAAATTGGGAAATGCTTCGAGCATGTTTTAAATAGATTAATTGAGTAGGGCAAAGTACACTGATCTATGTGCCTTTTGTTTTATCTAACCCTGTACATTATACCACCCTATTAAATAAAACGTGACCACGAGAAGTAAAAATACAAGCCTTTAATTACACGTACGAAGATCCTGTTTTAAAAGTGACAGACTAAGCGATTCAAAATCTACAAACGAGACGGCCGACGGGAGTGATGGGAGCGATTCCCTTTAACTCTCTTCACGCGGGTGTCGACTGCAGACGACATGTTTCAAAAAAAATTTAAAAAATTCAAAAATTTCAGAATTGTTAATTTTCATGACCATATTTGGATTCAGCTTGAAAAATGCATTAAAATGAGTACAAACACGCCTAGTATTGGTGCAGTGGTTCCGAAGATAGCTCTTGATATTTTGAGAAAATATCTCACAATTTCAACTTTTCCTGTTGAAGCGCATGGATAGCACGCAGAGCATTAAGGAATTTGTTTTCATTTAACAACCACCTGTGATTATATTTTTGTTCTGATCAGCATCGAGTATGTAATCGTTTGATTTACTAAAAACTGGCGCTGCACAAGTTTTGCCTTTAATATCTAATATTTGGTGAAAATGTTTTATTTTTCAGTGTTTAATATTTGGTGATGGATACCAAACCCCTGAAATGTAAGATGAGGAAAGGTATACTTGAAGACGCAAACTAGTCTTTTTAATTCAGTCTTCAATAATAAACAAAATCCACTAATATCAAGATGTGCAGAAGGAGTTGATCCACGTGATCATGATATTAGGGATCAAATCAATCGGTTCCGGGCGGTTCCGTCCGGTTGTCAAAGGTCATTCCTATATGAATATGAAAGGATGCATGAGTGTCCAGAATGATAGCTGCATAGATCGAGAAGAACTCCGGGGAGGGAAAATAAATTCTTCCTATTGTACTACCTTTGTATAGAAACCACTTAAAATCATGTCACTGCGTGGGCGACTTGATGATATCCACCAGCCATGTGAACCAGGGTGTGACGACTGACCTCATTACTGTGTATAGACGAATCCATTTTCACGCATTCCTACACCTCAATGGCAGCCATAGCTAGGTCACCCCTTAGGTCTATTCCACCTAAAATGTGGAATATTGTGGCCTTGGCGGAGATATATATCATGACCATGACTTGGCTCGTGAGATTCGTTTATATTCAAGTAGACTTTTAGAACCACCGGAAACTGCAAAGAACCGATTTGAACCCTTAAAATGTTTCCTTGATATACCCTACTTCAAATGAATGTGGAAAATGTAATTTATTTCAATGACTGTTTTACACTCTTATCTCTAGATATCATTTCCTTTAAGCGCTAATCTAAAACTCAATTGAAGACGACTATGCCAAGCAGCTCCAAGCAGGTAGATTAAACTACAGATGGTCAGATATGTCAAAGAAACGGACAGACAAGAAACGATCATGACCCTGGGTGATAGGCCGGCTTACACCAAAATACCAATGAGCTCAAAAGCAGGTGGCAGGGTATTTGCTAAGAGAAGCTGTCGCGTCTTGTAGCCGCAGGATGGGTTGACCGCAAAAAATATTGTATTAATTAAAGCAGCCGAAGTTGTTAGAGCTTGTTTGTAATAAACAAATACTGTCAAAATAATTGCTGAATGTCAATTACGCAGTGTCGGATGATCCTTAGTATGGAACAACTATTTCATTATTTCATTTCATGCTGATGAGTTTGTGATACAAACGCGAACTTGAGATGACGTTTCAGGCCTATTTACACTGCTGATTAGTGTACACACCCCAACATACACCACAATCCCATAATATTTCCATACACATTTTCCAGAAAACTTCACAAATACACACCCCCACATATCCGCACCCACCCCCACACACCGACACAAAATATGTGTAAGCTGAGTTTTTGTCTCAGTTAATTCGAAATGATTTTAACATTATAAAGTAACACCTTAAAAACTAGTCTAAGCTCAATCAATTGTCATCTCCTATAAGTTCCATTGCAGTAAACTTTCCGCTGCAAACGAGGAGGATTTAAATATCTTTACATTGTGCCGACTTATTTTCTTAAAGATTCTTTAACGCGTTTTGAAAAGCAATCTTAACTTCTTTCATATGCAGAACGTTTTCCCATTTAGTATGTATCCTTCAATTTTTCAAATATTATTAACAGACCAAATACAATCAGTCATAGAGGCAATCTTTACATTCACGTGAATGTTTATTCGTAAATATTAAAAAATGCGAGTCACTAGTTATATTTTCTCTAGATTCTACACACAAGGAGTAACGGTTAATCACGTATAATCTATATGTAGCTCGAGTGAATGAAAGTTAAAGTTAAGAAAACATTGAAGGGGTTTTGTAGTTTTGATGCAATACCTGGATTTACAATTATAAATAAAAAATATAAATGAGTGGTTTGGTTTACAGAAAAAGACAGTTAGAATATTTATCAGTTACTCATAAACTTCGTTTTCTAGGGTAATTTTCATTTGGCAAACGTATTTCAGTCAATATCTTTTATTGATTTGCTAGTAGAAGAATAAATTGATAAATTGATGTTTTACAATATGTTCCATAATCCTTCTTACGATAGTTAAAAATACATGTAGTTAAAAATCAGTTAACAAAACCTTATGGTTTAGTTTTATTTAGAGTATTCTCATCTAAAAGTTTGATTCGTCTTGTGCAACAACCACTCATAGCTCATCTAGATATTCGCAATGATGGACATCCTAAAAACTGTCTAAATGATCTGAAGTCAAGCACGACAGTTCATGTGTAATATATCTAAATTTTTACCCGTAAGGTATAGGGCAAGAAATTGGCGTGACTATTCACAGACCCACTTCTTAGAATACATCAATAAACCTTTTAACTAATTCAGACCGTTTAACAACTGTTCTGCTTTCAGGATTTGATGTAACTGCACGGGAAATGTCTGGTAAGTGATTTCAATATATTGGCCGCTAGACAGAGAAGAATATAGGATCTCATTTCAATATAGTGTATTGGATGAGACCTACTTATGTACATATTTTAGAGGTATATACGAGAGTAATAATAATTTTACATATGTGATGCGATCAATCAAAATCAGTCGAACTCGGAAATATTGATTTTGAGATATAGCCAAACAAGGAAAAAAATTCCTTTTGTTTCCTCTTGTTTTGGAAACTCTTTAATTGCTCATATCTTTGAAACTGGTTGTTCAATTTCAATGGGGTTTTCTGCAAAATCCAGCTTTGTAAATGCTTTTTACTATCTTATAAGAAACTGAAAATTTAACATTTCCGAGTTCCGACTGATTTTGCCAGATCGCGTCACATATAGAAGTTTGGTACCCAACAAATATAAACCTTTCTAGCTCTCTTTATTTAAAAATGAGTTGTAAGTGGTCGTGTGACCCCGGGCACATCAAACATTTTTGGTGGGTATGTTCCCCCGGAATTTTGAGGTGGTGGGTCTTTGGGAGCTGACGGCGTACCTGTCAAAGGGGGTTATTTGGAGTGCGAACCGGGCTGCGAACAAGTAAAATGGGGACTTTTGGAGCTGCGAACAGTCAAAATCAAGGGTCTTTCTTGGCTTTTTGGTTGATAATCGCCTGAAAAAACCAGGCGTCTTGTGGTCTTTTAGAACTGAAATGATCAAAATCAAGGGTCTTTCGGAGCTCTATTTTGGTCAAATATAGGGGGTCTTTCGGAGCTGCGAAATAAAAAAAGGAGGGGTGGGTCTTTCCGGGGGAGCATACCCGTATGACCATTTGTGTTAAATGCCCGACCGGCGTGTGACCTTAAGCGTGTTAAAGTTACTTTAATTCTCATCATCAATTTTACAAAGTAGTCACCTACATTAATATGATTGATGGTTAGATACGCACTAGCTCGGGGTCTCTTGGTAGCAAACTAAGTTTTAACATGTTTAAATTAAAGTACTCCAATACCTTGTTAAGCTGGTTTGGTCAAATGAGGGAGTCAAACTCAAAATTTAGAGGTAGCCTTGTCAATATACTATGATTTTGATGACTATAAACCAGGGTTAACATGGCAATTACAATATATTTATGGTATTTCAGTGCTTTCCGAATATTTATGTTGCGGAAAGGAAACCTACAGTACATGCATATACCGCAATCTCTATTTTTATACTTCCGACCTCACACGCATTTCAATGGACATCTGTACGTATGACCCGCAAGTATTGATATTGAATTGGTGGATGAGCTTACAATCACACGACGTTTGGAAATCCCAACCTCTGTTGTGACTCCGGATTAGGGTATGCTTACTTGCTTATTTCGGGTGGTTTTCCCGAACCACAACAGCTCTCCATATCCTCCTGTTCTGCATCGCCGTTCCCAGGTCAGATGCTTCCAGTCCGGTGTCGTGCTTGAGTACATCTACATATGTAAGGGGTGGTCTACCAGGGTTTCTTGTGCCATGTTTGGGTGCCCAGTTTATCAGGTTGGCGACAGGTTCACACTTGCTTCTGAAGCAGTGTGAAGGGTGTTCTCCTTTCTCTGATCTTCTCTGAGAGCCTTGGGAGGTCTCCATACAACTCTTTGTTTCTTATGTGCTGTTTCCAATTGATGTTGTACACAGCCCTGAGCATACGGGTGTAACAGCCGTCCAGCTCTTTAGATAGTTTGGGAGTTATGGTCCAGGCTTCACATCCGTACGTTAACACCGACTCCACTGTTGCACTGAAGACCCTAAGTTTGAAATTCTTTGGTAGAGCAGACTTCCAGATCTTACTTAGATTAGGGTATTGAGACTCTAAATCATTCCTTACAAGTAGTCGAATGAGCAAAATCACTAGATCTGATGAATCGCACAAGGAAGCCCGCTTTCATTATTTACGATCTAGGTGATTTGGATATTTTTATCGAATACCTCAAATGGAGGTTAATTGAGCATATTGTTCTATATTGCTAATCACAAACTGGACCTCAATAAGGACAAAGACCGACTGTCATACAAATTACAATGGTACTGTGGTCATGTGATTCCGACATAATAAAAAACGTTGAAAACTCATCGAGAAAGTCTAAAGATTTATTTACAAGTTTACGTCAACAAGTGTTATAGGAAATTCTATACAGCAGAAGTTAGTTATCAACGAATGATGACAACTCTGACATTTACCTAACTTAACTTATTTGGATCCTTGAATAAAGCATCATTCTTGCGGAAACATACAATAATCTAAATAAACTTAGTCATAATTCATCCCCATTACATCTGATCTAATATAAACATAATAAAAGATCTGATTGTAAGATCTGTATGCAAGACTTGAAGCGCTTTGAATCAGAAAGTATTACGTGTTTTCATAGCTCTGAATCTAAATAAATACTTAATAAAATCGCAGCAGTAACATCAAACCGAGAAGAAAAATGGTATACGATGAAAATACAAATACATAGATATCTCCGTCTACCATTCAGAATTACTTACTGTAAAAATAGTCTGACATAGTTTTATTTAAGTGATGTCAGACCAACAAAAATGATCATGGGGTGGTGAGCCTCAACATAGGCTAGATAAGATTCCATTTGATAAATATGAGAAACATTAAAAGCCTACCATTTACAGATGTATGAAAGTTAGGACAGAACTTTTATATATTTCTAATGTGATTTTCACTGTAGTACAATGCAATGATCTCAGAAAAATAGAGCGCTGCTAATATAAAAAAGTGCTTGGTTATATTACAAATAGCTAATTCTTGTGATTTACAGAAAATTGTTAAGCACAAGCTTTTCAATTGAACCTTGGTATCATATGAAAAGTTCTTTAAGAATAGTATTATGTGTTCAGATTATTGACTTTCTACATAATGGTAATACTAATTTTCACAATATGTTGCAACAAAGTGGCATTTCAAGATCAAAGAAGGTAAGAGCTTACTACAATCTGCAATAGGTCATCCGCTATCTATTTTACGCTACTTCTGGAGCAAATAATTTTTCGATGGACAAAAGTGTCAGTCCTCTTTAACGGCTCCTTTCAGAGCCACTGATTCTTTTATTTATTACAATATACTTGTGTCTCATTGGACAAGGGGTAGCTCAGGGTAGCTCAATCGATAAAGCTGTACGACTATGGTGCGAGAGGTTGCTGGTTAAGAACTTGGCGGTGGTTTAGTACGCTCTCGTTTTTTATTTGGTTGGCTTGACATTCCCCTGAACAAGGAACTTACTGCTAATTATAACCCGTACGAAACTCGGGGACCTGATCCTGTCTGCTTGGAAGGGTGGAATATCTAGGGTGTGCGCTTCTAAGCACCAAAGTCCCTGAGTTGTTGTTAAATGGTTTGTGGGATGATGTGGTGCCGTAATGGTCAGCGACAACCTGTAAAGTGTGTGGAGGCGTATGGATCAACGTCTAGGTGTTTTGCATTCTTTTCTTCTTTTTTTTGACGGTTACTCTTACTTATAATATATTGATCAAATTCATTACTGTGGATAGTTCAAACACAATAAGAACATGAAAAGTGAAGAGATGTGGATGCCGCAAAGACGCAGAGCGTGAAACTTGTGGCACCCAATCTGAACAAGATGGAAATTTAACTTACGCTACAACATTAATATGTACAACGAATGTATCATGTGGCCGAAATAAGAATAAATTAAAATTAATTGAACGGAATCAATAAATCAGATAGTGGTTATAATGCATGAATCCACATTGATTTTCACAGAACACCTCGAACTGGTCTACACTGGCGTTCTGGGTGCGTCTAAAGTGTTGAAGATTAAATATTCTAATGGTGATTACATCATTTGATGCGTTCAACATATAACATATTTAAAACATATCAGACTCGTTTTGAATTTTGGAACGTCTTGTTTGGAAAACAATAATTCACATATCCAAAATATTTTCATTTAAAAACAGTATTATTGTTTCGAACAAGCGGAATGTCGAGCAAGTAGAAAAATGTGATCCGCGAGTGTTTACGCGCTACCATATGGCAAATTGCGCGAGTCGTCAGCTACTCGATCCACATCTCAATATCCGGATGGAACTTTTATAATTCCATACAAATTGTTTTATTGATTTTAATAGAAGACGTACAAAGTATAAATTGTTTTCGATTATTCCGGTATATATGCTTCATTAATACTTTCAGGTGCTTGCACCTTGTGATGTGATCCGTTTGCTGGTTCTGGTATATTAATACTGGTATTTTTGTCATCAGCTTGGTCATCGGATAACATATCTGGTTTTCTGTAGATGGAATTAAGAGAAATATGTCAATTAAACAAAAACAAATCATTACATTTGTAATTATTTGCTTCGGCTCCAGTCGGACATATGAGAGTAATTAAAGTTGTGTTAACTATTTAATATGTACTTCTCTAAAACGAAGAAAAAAATTGTTGATAATCAATCATAATTTCTGTTTGAAAGATTGTGCTAAATCCAAAATCTAAATGAGGCATTCTGGTCATGTGAAGTTATGCGGAATTGATCCTATGGTAGCTCTCTTGGTAATACCTTGAACATGTTTTTTATTTAGCATAAAGGGTATATTGCCATATTGCATTCCTAGTTGGGAAACAAAGTTTTAGTAGGTCGTTTCAAGTTTGAGGTCAAAAGGTCAGTGAAAAGTCAGAAGTCATTCACTTTCAATGTTTTTACAATTTTTTGATTCCCCAGAAGGATGAACAAGTACATTTGGTGTATTATTTGTAAATTCAAATTCATACATTTTTGGTAAGATATGCCTAAAATCGACTTCCTGTTTTATAATCAAATATGTAACCAACAAGTATATTTTAAGTCATACTTACTTCCCGAATTGCTCCCCTTCCTCAATCGTCTCGGGCAAATTCTTTCCTTTTGTTTCTGGCAATATTAAAGACGCTAAGCCACCAGCTATTGACAAGACGCCAAACACAACAAATGGTAATGGTTCCCAGAATTCACTGATAATGAATATTAGCGGTGCCGAGACACTGCCAACACGACCAAAAGCTGAACACATACCTAATCCAACATTCCTAAAAAACAATGATATAAGGATATTACCATTAATGTTTATAGGAATCTGATCAATGCAATACACAATTTAAAAATATTTCGAAACTAAAAGAACCAATTTGATATGCTAGTATTTTTTTACGACATTATGTTGATTTGAATTAAAGGTCCGTAACAGCCTCATCCTCTCAAGTTGTTAGTGTCATATAATAGATCATATTTTTATCATTACCATCCTGAAATGTGATGCTCTAAATCCATGTATTTCCGACAAAATCGTGAGAAAACAATCCATTTGTGTTGCCAAAATGGTAACTGTGAGTACAAATTTGCATTGCATTAATCATATGCACATGCACGAGATTTGTTAGCCATCACTCAATCAGTAAACTGGGAATAAAACCGGAGATCTCCGGATTTAATATCAAACCTTAAATTTTATTGTAATTAAAACACTTCAGGCTTAATCTTTCACATGGTAATTTAGTACACCATTGATCACTACAGTCATGCAAAAATTGAGGGAGTCGGTATGGAGCAAATCACATATTAAGACTCTAAGTGCTTCGTTCATTAATCTGTGTAATCCTCGATATCGGACTCTTTGCCGATAAATCCCTGATATAATTTTGATCATCACGTGTGATGATCACGTGTGACCAATATTTCGTGTATATCATAGTGTCAACGGTACAACTTTAAGTCTATTTGGCTTGATCACAATCACGATACGAATGGCGTACCTTACTACGGTAGGGAACTGCTCTGTTGTAAAAATGAACACGATGGCAAACGTGATTGTGATGGCAAACTTGCCTATCATCGCAACGACGGTCTTCCACACACCAGACTCTGTAATGAAAATTTTATGTACTAGTTCGTCCGTAGCTGTGTGAGTAACTGATAGCGATGCTATTTGACCCTGATGACCCCTTTTGACTTTTTGACATCTTGTCATCATATTGAGGATTCTTTTTACCACTTTTAAGCCCAATTGGGCATACTGACCCCATATGACCTTCGCCCCTCGAGTGATCTCGGTTTGAGATCCTCGAGTGATCTATCCATATCCGAAATATCGGATCGATGCGTCGCAGCGCGGCGAAACGCATAGCCGGACAGACATACAGACAGACTAGACAAACACACAGACACACTAACTTCGGTGGTTATTTTAGTATAGTAGAGGTAGATTTATAATAATAATAATAATAATAATAATAATAATAATAATAATAATAATAATAATAATAATAATAATAATAATAATAATAATAATAATAATATAACAACAACAACAACAATAATAATAGACAAGGTTTTGGAGATCCGAACATATTCAGGACAAACATATTAAAACTACAAGATAAAGAAAGAAAAACCTCACACTGTTTTGTGCATGAGGCACGAGGTCTCATGGGAATGGCCCATTGGGCCCCCATTCATATCTTAAATAAGGTTAACTTACTAATCAAAAGTGTTAAAAGGCAAGCTATGCCGCCAAGAACTAAGGATCCACACAAGTTGGGCTTTCTGCCAAACCAATCTAATGCAAACATAACGTAGAGATATGCGGGAATTTCTACCGCACCGGAAACGAAAAACGAAACGTAAAAATCAACTCCTAGGTCACCGGAACTTAGCGACAACCCGTAGTATACTAAGGTTGTTATGAACCTGTTGAATTAATAAAGTTAGCATATTGTGTATGATTAGAAAAGAATAATAATAATAATAATACTCTAATGTTGAACAGGATCTAATCTCTGTGTACATGATATTAAAATAAATATGGATTGTCTACTTAAGAAACTAAAAGGGAAACTGAAATGCTTAGTTTAAGTTTTAGGTTTATAAGAACGGAAAGAGACAAAGCTTTCAGTAACATCTTATGCTACGAGAATGGGAATCTCAGTAGTAACAATAAACTCAGAAGTAACTGACCACGTGACTTCAAACTCAGTGTAGACAAATTATTAATGCGCATGTGCTAATTTATGCGGGAAGCCTCTTGCCTGAAACTAGCGTATTACCACGGTTAGAGACGATGCCGAATATCAAACATAAAATATTCCTTAAACATGTAAATAACTTACCAGATAAACATTAAAGTGATAGTTTTGAGTCTAAGATACGGGTAACGAAATAAATAAAAAACGTTTGGTTGTTTGTCCGATTTTTCTTGCGGCTTCTGCAAGAATAAAGGTTATCGCACTTTAAGGTACAATTCCACTGGCGCAGCTAATGGGACAGCTTCCTCTTTGGTAATAGTCTTAACCTTTCCCTCTACCATGAGATGCTGACCTCTTTGATATTTAAGACTTTTAGTCATTTTTGTACTTGTTAACTCATTTTGCCTTGCCTCCCCCTTGACATCTTTTCGCCTCAACATCTGAAAAATTCCTGGCCACGCCACTGAACAAGGTAGTTATTGCCAGGCGGTGAATGGCATGATCGAGCCGGCAACTTGTAAAACCGCCCGGCCGTATGGTATGTTCCATATACTCGGTTAGTTTTGTGGGGTTCATTATGGAACCCCAACGGTTTTAGCTTGTAATTATTTATTAACATAGGCCTATTTGTTAGTGATATTCAAGGGTTTTAAAATTTCAAAATAATCCCATTCAATTACACTGAAAATTTACTGAATTTAGAGAATGCAATGCGACCACCACCTGGTTATTGCAGCAAATTTGCTCTAACAGCCTTAAATGACGCTTCACCCCTTCGACCCCTTTTAATTTCGAGGCAAACAAAACGAAGAAAATTGTATTTCATTCCAGCGCCTACAATTCGTGTATTTTAGCTAGCCAATTAGTATTGTCATTGTCGGGAGCTTCATGCAGCTGATGGGATTTAAACAAGGCATATAAAACGAATAGTGATATACACACAGTATATGCGTCCAGTCGACGTACAGTGCCTACAATGCGTGTATACTCTTGCCAATCGTATTATTTATAATGATTATTGGCGGAGCTACACGTAACTGATGGGATGTACACACAAGACGTACTACGAATAGCGATATGCATACAGTTTACGCGGTACGTCACTGATTAAATGATTCAATACACAAGCAGGCGATGTATTTATTCAGCACTCGATCGGTTAACTCAGAATAAAACCGGGGATACCCGGCAATTAAAGCACTTCAGGTGTTAGTCTTTCACCAATGGGTATTACAATGTGGACAAATCACACATTATGGCTTTATACCTTGAAAAGATTAATGAAAACCGAAAATAAATGTAAACATTCCCTTTTTATACATTACACGTGTACAATAATAATCTATTATCGATTGATGATATACTTAACGACAGGATTAAATAATAAATTATAGGAGAAAATTCAACATTTAGGCAGTTATGAGTATAGTGCATACCTATAGTGTAATTTCCCTTAAGAACTTACTTCTTGCTCATGCAGTTCTAAATTGTTGAAAAATTCGTCTGGCAGATCTTTCTTATTGACTTTGGCAATCCTGCGAATGACTCTTTGTGCTTCAGTGATCCGACCTTTTGAGAGTAACCAGCGTGGTGATTCCGATAGCAAGCTAGGTGGATTGATAACAAATGTTCAAAAGTGATATTTAAAGGCCTAATATAACACATAACTAAGTAACGACCAGTCAGAAAATCAGTGTAGAAAGGAGATAAATTATAGAAACCATATCGTATTATACACTGCTCAAAAAGTATTATTACACATAAAAAATGCGACATTTTACGATTGAAATGCTTGTAACTTTTTTCAAGAAGATCGCAGAGCAAAAAATATTGTGTCAAAATTCTACATTCAGTCAGTTTATTAGTTTGCACAATACTCTTGATTTTTTAATCATGGCGACTTATTTAAGTGCAACGACACTTGAGCAGTGTATATTCCCGTGTATTATGTATGCACATTTAAATTGAGGTTAGATTAAAAAGGGTATGTTTTTGATATTTATCTTTCTGTAAAAATGTCAATAATATTTTGTTAACAATGTTAAGAAGGCTTCATCAATGTCGACCCTTTTTATCTCGAGAGAATCACGTGTGAAAAAGAAAGAAAGAAAGAAATTTCTATATGCAAAGTATCTTATAGAAATATGGATACATCAAACACATAGACACGCCCCCCATTAAGTAGTATCCTCCTAGTATCATCTGTTTATGACATTTTTTCTGTAGGTATACACGAAAAAAACTTATTCCCAAGATTTCAGTTGATTCCGATTTTGCGTGTGAGAGATATGCATGATTATGTGTATTACAGTGCTCCATATGCCACTGTTGTATACCAGAACGAAATTCAAATATGACGATATTTTTGCTAAACGAATTAATCTGCAAGACATTTTTGGTACATAAACATTATGTAGCCAGAGGTTTCCAGTGGTATAAAAATCTCAACTTTTTTTCAGAAAAGTGGTGGGATGAGGCTGTGGATCACGAAATGCCCTTTTAACAGAAACAAAATACCCCTCCCCTGTCTAACTACAAACTGAGCCCGAACTCTATTTCGCTAACCGATTATAACTTAGGAGCCATAGTTTTCCAGTTTCAGCCATTTAAGTAAAAAACTGTAGCGAGTGTAGGTTTACCCATTCAGGTCACCCATTCAGGTAAACAAATTTGATTGAAATTCACTACCCTGTGTTGGAGATTGGTGACATAATCTTCCATGTGTTGAATACGGTTGATGTTTGATGTATATAGAATACGCGGATTTAGGGTTTCTCTACCGGAAGTCAATTTGTGCCGAAATTCCTTCCCACAATGCAATATATGCATAACAGAATATTGATTAACCTCCAAACTGTATCTAATGTTATGCAAAACGCTTATTGCATTGTGGGAAGGAATTTCGGAACAAATTGACTTCCGGTAGAGAAACCCTAAATCCGCGTATTGGCTTCATTCTTAACTAAATGCAAACTATAGATGGCGCTATTTATCCTAAATCATATTTCTTTATTTACAAGGGCTTGGTGATTCATACTGCCGTTGAAACAGTTGGAATATGTGAAACAAGCACAAGGATATTTTATAAACATATTTTATCAAACAATAAAAGGAATTATTTGTATTGAAAAGCTTGAAATATTAATTTCCAGTAACTAAATAGCGCAACCAATTTTGTTGTTAATAGATATATTTTATATCCGAAAAAGCTTTAAAAAATACTTTTAAAGTGAATAACTTTGTAAAAGAGGGGAAATTGAAGTTGAGAATGACTCAAAAGCATATGTATACATTAGCATGATATCACTGTTAGCTGTATAAGCCTAAAATGTGGTTGTACAACCGTGTGAAGTGCTGGTTCGTAAAAATTATAAATCAGGTGTTTTACTACCATGAGTGTTTAGGGCGCGCATGACTATATGCGCGACATCTCAAGAAGGTGCTCATACTTACGGTATGAATAGACACAGGAGGACAGGAAACGCCGACACAACAAAGCTTAGTATTCGCCATTGTCGTATGAAATAGCCTAGACCGGCAGCAAGCATATAGCCTCCACACCAAAAGAAGTTGATGATATTCCCAACAAACGTTCTCCAAGCTGGGCTAACAATCTCTGAAACTGAAACCAACAATTTTCGTAGATTGTTTAAAGTTATCTTTGAAAAACACAATTCAAATGTATAGAACATATGACATCCGAAAAGTAACTTGACGAACTTGAAAGTAAGCCTAAAACTTTGATGATTGATGACGGTCATGATGATGATCTGATGATGATGATTATGCTGCTGTTGCTGCTGCTACTGCTACTGCTGCTGCTGCTGCTGCTGCTGCTGCTGCTGCTGCTGCTGCTGCTGCTGATGATGATGATGATGAAGATGATGATGATGATGATGATGGAATTCCGCCATTACAATACCGTTTTAAGGTGGTATTGGAGGCATTATGGAAGTGCTCTAAGCATGTTTTAAACAGATTAATTGAGTAGAGTAAAGCACAACTATCAATATGCCTTTTGTTTGAAGCAAATCGGACATACGGCTTTCAAAATATGTCAATTTATATTTTCTTTGTATCTTATTGTTTTTATCAATAATCAATAAAGTTAATGACCTAAAATGGCTGGAGAAGCTCATTAACATATAATTTTTTGCCAATATTTTGCTGAAAATCCATGCATAAATGTTCAGGGTACTTTTATTTTGCATAATTTTGCCTTGAAACTTGGTCAAAGTGTTCCTTATTATGTTCTAATGTATTATATAGTGAACCCGCCCCTAATTTGCATAGTTGCATAATTAATTAGCATTTATACAAATTAGCTCATTAATTTTGCAAATATGCAAATTAGGGAGCGGCTTCACTATATAATACACTAGAACATATTAGAAACACTTTGACCAAGTTTCAGGGCAAAATGATGCAAAATAAAAATACTATGAACATTAATATGCATGAATTTTTATCAAAATATTGGCATAAATTACATATTAATGACCCTTTACAGTCATTTTAGCTCATTAACTACATTGATAATTCATAAAAACAATAGGAACAAAGAAAATACAAATTAATGTATTATGAAAACCGTATGTCCGATTTGCTTCAAACACTGATCAGTGTACTTTGCCCTACTCAATTTGTCTATCAAAGACATGCTCACAGCATTTCTTGATTTCCAGAAATATCATCCAAAACCACCTAAAGTTAGTGAGATATATAGTCATGGAATTTATGCTGATGAGCAATTTTATAATATTTATGTGAACTTACTTAGTGTAAACCCAACAACATTTGAACAAAAGAAGGTGACACCCGTCAGTGCACGGACAATGATGAACATGACATAACTATTTGATAACCCGGTCATACAGATGATACAGGCTCCAGTTGTAATTAGAAAGATAAATACCTTATATCGTCCAAATCTGCAAACAAACATGATAATACAAACAAATTATTACTATTGATAACAATTATTAATATATGTTTACTGATTGTCTACATGGGTGACGTAAATACATGACGTAAGTAAGAGTTTAAAAAAAACAATCAATGGTGCAATTTAGAGATAGTTGAACCGTGGACCTCTCTATTCCTTGACAAGTATTGTGGGGAAATGTGATTTGAAGGGCAGTGGTGTATATGGAGGGGACAAGGGAGGGTATGTGCCCAGGCCGCCGTTAAAGGGGGCAATGAATTGAGCAATTCATAGTTATTCAGCACTACCCATATCGATTATGCGCCCCCTCCAAGCGGTGAAATTCATTTCAAAATAAATATTCATTTCAAAATTGGTCATATCAGTAAAATTAGGACAAATTGTCTACCGCTCCGCGCTTAATTGCTTCAGGAGGGGCAATCCCTAGCTACGCCATTGTTGAAATTGGTATTGATCTAATAGGCGGTAATGCTTACTTAAACATGGTATATATTTTTAGCATTGGGTAAGATATTAATACCCTTACTGTTTTTGTCCATGTGTTAAAATTATATTGGAGAATATAAATAACAGCAAATAACCCAAAAACCAAACAAAACACTATCCGCGTCGACAAAGACGTTATAAAGAGAGTAAGGTCGTAGCCGAAACAAAAGTTGTTTAATACTCTGCGTGCTAGCCATGGGCTTTAACATAAAAAAAATCCAAGATTTGAGATATTTTCCGAAAATATCAAGAGCTGAACCAATGCCAATACTAGGCTTGTTTGTACTCATTTTTCATGCTGATTCTAAATATTGTCATGAAAATTTACGATTCTGACAATTTTTAATTTTTAATTTTTTTTTTTTTTTTTTAACTTGTCGTTTGCATTCGACACCCGCGTGGAGAGTGTTAAACTTACTTGTCTGAGAATGCGCCAACGAATGTGGATGAAAAGAGGACTCCAACAAAATACATCGACTGGGCTAAATCAGGTAGGGATTTCTTATTACACACTAGGTCAAACTGAAAAAAAAACAAAAAAAACAAAAAAAAACACGCCAATAATCAATAGTATCCAGTTTGATAAAACAAACAAACAACAACAACAACATGGTAATAAATCAATAAAGACTCAATCTGCATGATATTATGTACTTATATCTGGTTTAAGACAATTTTCCCTCCCCAGGGCTCATAATCATTGCACAGCCCCTAATATAACTCTTTTCTGCATACCTACGTTACAATTCGTTTCGGCGATTCAGTTATATTATTAATTTTGTGACTGCATTTTGGTGTTTTCAATGTGTTTTAAGCTTGCCGTGGAATTAACGCTGATGAGTCGTGCTCATTTTATGAGCAATGAAATTGTGCTCATTTTATAATTTCTGTCTGATCGCCGGCTTTTGCAAATAACTGAGAGCAGATTATATCTGAATACGTCTCGTATTCCTCACGGTGGATCTTATTATGATAAAATTACTTTGAGTTCCGCGTAACAACCAAAAATCTAACTCAGGGTTCAAGGCAGCTTGCGGAATAGCTGTTATCTTCGGTGCTTTATTTATTTATTTATTTATTTATTTATTTATTTATTTATTTATTTATTTATTTATTTATTTATTTATTTATTTATTTATTTATTTATTTATTTATTTATTTATTTATTTATTTATTTATTTATTTATTTATTCAATTTTTCGATTGATTATTTCAATGACGTGATGATTGGGTGATGGTTGACGATTGCTACTTCAGTTATGGGACTTCTATTTCAGGGTTCGCATGTTTTTGCCACAGGTGGAAAAAACTGCGGTTTTAACCGCGGTTAAAACCGCTTGGCAAAAACAGTTTTTGCCGGCAAAAATGGCAAAAACTAAAACAGTGATTTATTGTTCAGTTTTTTCATCTCAAAACAAATTATTAAGTTACAAAAATAATTTACTGAGTGTAACAAGGCCAGATTTTGTAATTATAAGTAACATATTAAGAAATTAAAGGCATGTGTTTCCATTGCTCATGTGCATGTAACCGAAATGTGGCGTATATCAAATTCAAAACTTTTTCATTTTAAGGACTTGATGAGACAAAAAATATGTTGAATGATCCATTAAAGGCTGTGTGCTACTGTTTATGAGCTTTCTGTGTTACTTTTTAATATTAGAGTAACTAATGTGAGTTTTTGCCAGTTTTTGCCATTTTTGCCGGTTTAAACCAGGCAAAAACTGGCAAAAACAGGTTTTTGCCAGTTTTACCACCGGCAATGGCAAAACAGGTTTTTGCCGGCAAAAAATGAACCCTGTTCTATTTGAATTATATCGTTCCGTTAAGCATTATTAAGGATTTATATATATCATTTAATGCAGGTAGGTAGTTGCGGTTTAGTGATTCAATCCCGTGCTTCACAACCATGAAGACCGGGTTCAATTCCCATCTACTTTTTTAAGACGGACAGTTACTGCAGTAAGTGAATTTGGCGCGCGATCTCAGTTAGTCCTTTTCTGATGGCTGTGCCTCTTACAGACACCCTCCAAACCACGGTTTGCTCTCTTCACATCCCTTAATTACCCTCATTCTTCAAGCCATGTTCTCTTTTTCAGGCTAATTTATAGTTTAACCTTGATCGTTATCCAATAAAGCAGTTCAACCTGCCTTCGAAAGACCAAATATACTGTCATTGTCAATGGACAGAAAATCTGAGTGGTTAAAAGTTGAAGTTGGGATGAAACAGGTTCTACTGTCACCTGCCGTATTCAACACTTTCCTGGAGTTGGTTATGTAAGAGTTGATTCAGGTGTTAAGATGGATGCTGTCCGGGTAAACAACTACGTGGATGACATCATCCTGCTGGATGCAGTTTTTAACAAGTATTTAGCTCAAAATTGCTTCAGAAATTGCTAAGCCAAATGACATCCGAAGTGGTTTAGTCATGTTGTCAGGATGCGAAACAACATATTGTAATATGGACTCTAAAACAAACATGAGAGACATTTTTTTCTCACCACGGGAGACAATTATTTAGGGGTTGGTCAGTTCCAATATAACTGAGAGATCATTTATTTTATTTATAGAATATCCCTATGGAATTCTACTCTTATTCCAAAGTAGAATGGCCAACCTGACGCAGACATGAATATCATCTCGCAATAATTTGAAAACACACGGATTTATAATGGAATTTTATCCTTGATTTAGGATGATCATGATCTGCTTCAAATAAGACCATCCCCTACGATATCTGAAACATCACCATTTTATAACCATTATATCACTACTGTTAATAAATAAGTATGCGCGAATCGCCAATAATTTATGAAACTAATCACTTAATATTTCTGAAACTGTGCAATAATTATGGGGGGCAATCGATTTCAGCGAGCCGAAAAGGATGGCAAGCAATTTCGGCAAGGGGGTGCAACGAATTTTGGCACACATTCATGGGACGCCTTTTAAATAAAACGTTTTACAAAGGCTTATGACAATAGTACAGAAACGCTTAAATATGCAAATTTCCCCGTTTTGCTACGCTCACAACATATCTAACTGGACACGACGAACGAGCCGTAAACTCGGCCCGGTCAATTTTGTTTTATTTCTTGTTTAGAAAATATATCATAAGCTTTAAAATAGTATATCATTTGACTTCAAACGATATCCAGAGTTTGTTGAACTCTGGTAATAAAGTCATAATTGGCGGTCATTTCAAATCATCACCAAGTCAACGAGGTTCAGGAATGTCCTCTCATTGTTTATTGTTTATACATACCTAGACAAAATACTATGCAATTGTAACCCACCACTTGAACAGGATTTAGCCAAAGCATACAAAGACTAGAGCTACTTAATGATTCTATATGCGATAGGATTATTGATTGGTTTAAACGCTATCAAATGAGAAACATGTAGCGCCTAAGTGAGACACCTATGAATACGCCTTTCGCGCATATTTTGCACTGTATCTCAGAATACAATCTGCCGAGTTTATGGTTCATTCGTAGTGTCCACTCACATATATTTAAACCATTTAAGGTTTCCTTATTGGATCCCAAAGGGGTGGGTGATGTTTGCCAGGTCTGAGGAGGAGGGGCGGGTTTTGGAAGACCGATTGAAAATCATTTTTTTATATAAATATAACCGGGGCTCGTAATTATTTCACAGCCCCTGAAAGATGCTCAAATTCACTAAGAGACATTTTTCTGTGAAATTAATGTGACATGTTGAAAAATCTGTTCAAAATCAAAAAACTGTTGGATTACAGATTTCTCACAGATTTTTCAACCATCATGCATATGTCTTCATAATGTCCAAAAGGTTTTTTGCCCTAATTTAATTGCCCTAAGGTATTTTAGTAAATGTACACCCGAACTAATCTACACTTACATCAGTGACAATAAACGTCTTGAACTGACTAGTATCATAAACCCATATCCTCCTTTTCCCCCAAAGATACACTCAAAAAACAAAATGATCACAGTGAAAAGTGTGACGTCACCACCTTTTTGGGCATTGAGTTCAAAACTCATGGCCATGTAAAAACTTTTTGTGTCCCCTCTTTTAAGGTCCAAAACTGTTTTGCCCCATGAACTAATCTGGACTTACATCAGTGACAATAGACGTCTTGAACTGACTAGTATCATAAACCCATCCGGCATCACACTGCAACGTATCATTAGTGACGTCAGAAGTCACCCATCCAGGAAACCAATCCGATGGTTCGATTCCCGTCAGATTATACCGCTTACAATTTTCATATTCATAAGAACTGTCCGACCCAGCTGGTGGTATGGCAACAGACCTCTTTGCTTCAATACATTGGTCTTTATCCAATGACCATTTAGTGCAATTTACAATGTCTAGTTCTGGTGTTTGACACCAGTGATCCATTTCTCCGGCCAGGAATACATGCATTAAAGTGATCATTGCAGAACAAAATGTCCGCAAGCATAAAGCTAGATAAAGGCGTTGCTGGTAGCGACCAAATACACCTATTTTCTCGAGAATATCTTCGAATATCATAGTGGATGTGAGTTGTGTTTACCCGTATATGACACTTCTGATTTCAGTGATTCAGTTTGTTGTGTACTTCAGTTTGTATATAGATTTGTAGCTATTTGTTTTGGCATATTCATGAAAAGTTCACTTCAAGTCCGAAGTTCGTCCCCCTGAATGCCCGCGTAAGTGTTTACATAATACGCTACTTGAAATATCCCGATAGTAATGAACCAAAAGTATATAGAAGCCAGTGGGTCACTCCTCCTGGGCTCACTCCCTTTGTGTGAATAGATTACCATGCATAAGACATAATATAACGTGACACAACTAAATGTTATAGTGCCAGATAAACGAATAAAGTACTTTTGCAACCACGAGAAACAAGAAAATGGACTCCTGGGAAATGAATGAAAGCAAACTATACTTTTAAAACTAGTGACAAATGTTGGTCATTGACCACAAACCTGGTGTCGGTGTTGTGGAGGTCCCGTACTCCTTACAGATGTCCAGAAAATGCAACTTTAAGATTTGACCCCAGATGACCTTTCACCTGATCCCTGCAAAATGTTCCAAAAATGTTCCCCTGGTCATCAAGTTTGTTGTCATTGAGTTTGAGCCCCGTACCCCTTACAGATGTCCAGAAAATTAATTTCTAAGATTTAACCTCTGCATGAACTTTGCTCTGACCTGCAAAATGTTCCCCTGGTCATGAGATTTGTATCACTGCTTTTGACCCCTTACAGATATCCAGAAAATGAAATGATAAGATTTGACCTCATATAACCTTTGACCTGACCCTTTCAATGTGTTCTAAAATGTTCCCCTAATCATTAAGTGTGTTGTTAGCAACTTCATGTGTAATATATCTACATGTTTACCCGGAAGCTATAGGGCAAGAAATTGGCGTGACTATTCACATATCCAATTCTTGACTAGAATATATCAATAAATAAATGTTTATATATCAATAAACCCTTTTAACTAATGTAGACCGTTTAACAAATGTTCTGCTTTGAGGATTTTAATGTAACTGAACGGGCAATGTCCAGTAAGTGATTTCAATATATTGGCCGCTGGACAGAAAAGAATATATGATCTCATTTCAATGTAGCGTATTGGATGAGACCTACTTATATATATATTTTCGAGGTATAGAAAGGTTAGAGCTAGTGAATATTAATTGGAATATCTTTATAATTATATAGGGGTTTGGTACCAAACAAATGTAAACCTTTAAGGGGTACTATTACTACTACACCCCTGGCCAATTTTGTGCCTATTTTTGCATTTTTCTCACAAATTACAGCACATTGGTATGAATTGCCAAGTGGTCCAAAAAACGTGTAAGATTACACGTGTAAGGTTACACGTGTAAGATTGCATATTAAACGTGTAAGGTTGCTTCTTATACGCGTAAGATTACATCTTATGCGTGTACGAATGAGCGGGAATTTAAAATTGCCGAATCGCAGAGTAAGAAATTACAAAAAACCAATCATATCACGCGTAACAACCAATAATATGTAAAGACGTTTTGTGATTTGTAACACCCACGACTTCTTATACGTGTAAGATTTGGATTTTAATGATGGACGATACATGATATTATTGGCGGCGTACAGAGGATAAGAAGAGCTCGTCACCAAAATCGTAAACGAGGCATTTGCTTAATTTTTATGAGTGCTACAATGTCCTGTATTTTATGACGAATTTTTCCGACTGTTGGTCCGTCGTGGTCACAGTTATCTGGAGTCAATTAATACTCATATCAATTAAAGTTCAAGAGGTGATGGTAACATAATCACGTTTGTGAAAACTACCGCGGTGCAGATCGATATCGAGACTGAGATTTTTCAACACTCGTCGTACCAGTCAAATCGGAATACCGTCCATCCCTAATAAGCACTTCTTACGCGTATAAGAAATGCTATGGCGAGATTTTATTGGTCGAAAATGAATACGCGTAAGATGATAGGTTGTTTGGGGTTTAAATATGTGTTCTTTATATACATGTTTCGTCAATTTAAACATCCCGCTATATTCTAAGACGTATAAGATGCGATCTTACACGCATAAAATTCAATCTTACACGTGCAAGGTTACACGTATAATCTTACACGTTTTTTGGTCCACTTGGCCATTCATACTATGGTGACAAGTAAGATATGTATATTATAGGGGCAAGGACTACAACTACTGTACTGAAAAGTCAGCAACTCAAATCAAGTAGTTATGATTGATCAAATACGGGATTTCCCTCATTTTTGTCTGTAAAAGCCTATTTACACGAGGACTTTACCCTTGCCTACATAGTAACCATAAATTTGATTTTGATGGATGACTTGCCCTGGCCATGCAATTTACATGGGGACATTTGTTTCCAGCAATATTATCTGAATCAACTATATCTGGGGCCCCCCTCTGTGACCTATAAAACCATAACCAGGTAAATACATAACACAAGTGTGTAAAAGCCATCAACATTCCAGATAAACTCTCTGGAGAGTGTAGTACTGTCTTGAAAAAATAGCCCCGGTTCTATTTTGAGGAAACTATGAAAGGTCAGAGGTCCAGGGGTATTGCCTGGCAAAATTACCAATATACACGAGGACTTTCCCTTGCTGGCAATAAATTTCCAGCAATAGAGTCCTTGTGTAAACTGTGCATAACTCCATAACTGCTGTCTGTGCTGAAATAAAATATCCAGTGCAGTAGTTGTAGTCCCTGCCCCTATAATATACATATGTTACTTGTCCCCAATGCGCTTTAATTTTTAAGAAAAATGCAAATATAGGCACACAATTGGGCAGGGGTGTAATACTCCCTTAATAGCTCTCTTTCTTTAAAAAAAAATTGTTTGAAACAAACTGTCAAATGGAGTTACAAGGTGTTGTGTGCGCTTAATCATGTTAAGGTTACTCAAGGTTAATTTAATTCGCATCATCAACTGTGCCAATATTCAATAACATTAATAATTGATGGTTAGATATGCCCTAGGTCGAGGGCTCTTACCTTGGTTAGCTGGTCTGGTTTATAGGAGGGCGACAAACTCGTAATTTAGTGGTCGCCTTGTTTTACGTCTACATGTACGTTAATACAGTATGATTTTGAATATAAACCAGGATTAACATGGCACTTACAATATATTAATTTAAAAAAAATATTTCCGTAGATTAAGGAAACCTACATTCATATATCATTGATTTATTTTCAAAATTATATTTTTTTCGTGGGGAAAATTACCCGCTTGCGTAAACCGCGTGACGCCGTACAAAACTATCAACTCTTTCGTTCCTCCGTGCGTTTGTTTCAATGATGCAAATCGCAATCTTTTATACTTCCGATCTCAGATCGTACGTATGAACCACGCGTATTGATATTGAATTGGTGGATGGGCGTACATTCACGGCGTTTAGAAATCGAAACCTCAGTTATGACTCCGGATAAGTAGTCGAGTGATCAAAATCGCTAGAGCTCATCAGATGAATCGCACAAGGAAATTCGCTTTCATTGTTTACAATCCAGGTGATTTGGAAATTCTTATCGAATACCTCAAACGGAGGTTATTTGAGCATATTGTTCTATATTGCTAATCACAAACTGGATCCCAATAAGGACCAAGACCGACTGTCATACACATTACAATTACGAAACGAGAACAATTTGTTCAAACTCATCGAAAAAGATTTAGTTTACAAGCTTACGCCAACACGCGTTATAGGAATTATAACAGCAGAAGTTGGTTACCAAAATGTAGTCACTGACTGATGACAACTCTGACATATTTACATAACTTAAGGGATCTAAAATGAGCGTTTTGTGGGACATGAGAGCACCTCGGACGTATCGAATTGCATTCTGAATACGAAGCATGTCTTTTTGATATCAAATAATTTTCATTTTTTGAAATTCACGATATAATACAAATTTTATGACAAATTATTAAAATTTTATATTTTTCAAATTTTTGATATATAACAGTCCTCGAAATAAATTTTATAAATCTGATGATATATTCTTAAAGTGTATGTAGGTGGGATGAAAAGCCGACGATCAATTGAAAATGTTGACCTTTCGTATTGAAGATATGGATTTTTTCCCAAAAAGACCTTTTTTTTTTTTTTTTTTTTTAAAAAAATCCATATCTTCAATACGAAAGGTCAAAATTTTCAATTGATCGTCGGCTTTTCATCCCATCTACATACACTTTAAGTATAAATCATCAGATTTATAAAGTTTACTTCAAGTACTGTTAAATATTAAAATATCAATTTTAATGATTTGCCATAAAATGTGTATTACATTGCGAATTTCAAAAAATCAAAATTATTTGATATCCGAAGGTCATTCTTCGTATTCAGAATGCAAATCGATATGTCTGATGTGCTCTAATGTTCCACAGTAAATACTATCCAAACGTTCATACCCCTTTCCTTAACTTATTTGGATCGCTCTATCTAACTTATCTCTCGTAAATTGTTCATTGAATAAACATTTAAATTGAATGTGCTCGTGTCATTTTGCGGAAACATACAATGCTCTATTAGTAAGCTTAGTCATACCTCTTGCTGATCATAGCTGATCTAATATAAACACAATACAAGATCTGATTGTTAGATTAGAAAATGGAAAGTGAAGTATTGAGTTCCTGTATGCAACACTTGAAGCGCTTTGAATCGGAAAATATTGTGTGTCTAAATCTAAATAAATATTCAATAAAATCGCAACATCTATATATTTGAGAAGAAAATAGTCTGCTACCCAAGCATATAAAACGTTTTCGATACTACTCGCAATACATGTAGGTTATAAAGTTTTTCCAGGAAATGTTTGAATTATTTAATATTTATAGACCTATTTGTTGTGTAATATAGTTGTGTAATATAGTTTTGACATAGTTTTAATCACTTTTGTTTGAAGTTTGAAGATTCTTTTTGTGCGCAGTAAAAATTTGAACATTTGGCATAGTAGAAGTCTAGAAGTCATTCAAAAACCAAGGAACACAGTCAGCGTCTAATAACTATTTTTGAACATCAACTCATTCGACGAATGCAGCCAACAAACTATACAAAGTCACCCACTAGAATTTTCAACCCTGCGGAAAATAAAGTACGATTAACTTATTTATTAACACCAAACAATCTATACGTCCATCGAATCCAAATATTTTATTTCCATTTAAAAAAAATCGACTCTTAAAAGATAAACGTGAATATACAGCTATCTTTACATTACATAAAGTATAAAGTCCTTGGACCTACAATACATTGATATGAGTGCTCTTCTTACTTGAGTTCTACAATACGTGGACATTGAGCGACCTTTCCACTTCCTTCGGTTAATACATGGGCATAATGTTGCCTTTCCATTATCTCTCCTTGGTCCAACAACAAGTAGACACAAAGCTGTCTCTTCTTTGTTCAATAATACGTAGGCATAAAGTTATCTTTCATTTACACTGCCTCCCCATAGTTAAACAAAACATGGACATTCCATTACACACGTCTCGTTGGTTTTACAATACGTGTGCATAAAGTGATCTTTCCAATACCTGCCTCACTTTGGTTTAACAAGAAGTGCTCATGAAGTGATTAGTTCATTACCTGCATCTTTTTTTTCTGAAATTTTATTAGTGATATTTTCAAAATTATAATTCCTATCCATTTTTGTTACACATCAACAGATTTGAGGAAAATAAAGTAAAAAAGATCGATTCTTTATGCACCATTATGCATGGTTTAGATATGGGAACCCCGAGCCCATGCACCCCCTTTAGAAGTCCTATCAAATAGTTTTGTGTTAAAGTTTGAGACCCAAGTCATACTTCAACATGCCCACATATCATCTTTTTTCTGATGCCTCGTCGTCAATCTTACAATGGGTTGTTAAACTGATGCTTATGTAATACGTCAATAAAGCCCAAATCACACTTCATCGTAAGGAGGCGGATCCATGCAGAGGCACGTCCGTCTCTTTTGGTTTTGATATTTCATATTGATGATATTATTTGCCATAATGTTCACAACATTTTAAATCCTCCTAGTCGACCAATTGGTCAGTTACATTTTAGATTTGTGCCTTTAAATCTCAGTACAGATTTTCTCCGTTTCGACTCATGTACTTAATTTGACTTTCCTTTTTTACTTCTTCTATAACAAATACAAGAAGGAATTAAAAGCAAATTTGCTCACAAGCTAGATAAGAAGCAGATATATATATATGAAGGTTTGGACATAACTTCGTATATAGGCATATTTCTAATAGAATTTTTACAAAATAATATATAATGCAATTAGCTCCAAAAAATAGAGTCATGCTAATATTATATACAAGTGCTGGTAATACATCATATAACTCATTCTTGTGATTCACAAAATATTGTCAAGCAGAAAGCTGCTCTATTGAGCCTTGGTATCATATGTTCTGTCTTCAATGTTGCTTCAAAGTGATATTTTAGGATAAAAAAAGGTAAAGATCTTACTACAGTCTATACTAGGCCATCAGCTACCTTTATTTCGCTGATCCTGGCTGCGCGGAAGTGTGGAATGTCTAGGGTGTGCGCTTCTAAGCAACAATGTCACTGTGTGGTTGTTAAATGGTTTGTGGGATGATGCGGTGCCGTAGTGGTGAGCTACAACGTTTAAAGTGTGCTGAGGAGTGTGGATCAACGGCTAGGTGTTGTGCATGGGTAGTAGTTTTTTTTTTTTTTTTTTTACGGTAATTCTTACTTAGATTGCTCAAATTCATTTCTGTGGATATTTATTATAATGCATGAATCTACACTAACTTTCAAAGAACACCTCGGACTGGTATACACTGGCGTTCTGGATGCGTCTAAAGTGTTGAAGATTAACTAGTCTAATGGTGATCACTTCATTTGATGCGTTCAACATATACCAGATTTAAAACATATTTTACTTGTTTCACTCGGTAACCCATAACTGCCATAAACCCGTATGCTTCTATCAGCCAATCACAAGCCTTGACATTGTGTTCGTTTTTCTACAATGCGCATGCGTCATGCCGCTCAGCAGCATGCGGCATAACATTATGATACCAGCATAACCAGATTGAAAGTCAAAAGTAATCCGGTATTTTGTTGTTGATTTGATCAATAGTCGAGCAAGTGAAGGGATGAGAAACGCGAGCATTTACGCATTACCATCGGGACAAAATGCGCGTCTCCAGGTACCCGGTTCCATACAGATTGATTTATTGACTTTAGAAGAAATGCAAAATATCAATTAATTTCGATTATTCCGGCATATATGCTTCATTAATACTTTCAGGTGCTTGCAGCTTGCCATGTGATCCGTTTGCTGGTGCTGGTATATTAACACTGGTATTTTTGTCATCATCTTGGTCGTCGGATAATATTGGTTTTCTGTAGATGTAATTAGAGTAATACGTCAATGAAACAGAAACAAATGATTGCATTTGTAATTATTTGGTTCGGCTCCAGTCGGCCCTATGCCCTATTGGAGTGAAGTTGTGTTGCTATTTTATATATATTTCTCTAAAACGATTTTGACTAATCATGATTTCTCGGTTTGACACATTGTGCTAAGTAGCCAAATCTAAATAAGGCCTTACGGCCATGTGAAGTAAATGCGGAATGGATCCTATGGTAGCTCTTCTTGTAAATATTATTATACCTTGAACTTGGTTTTTATTTAGCATAAAGGGTATAATGCGGTATTGCATTCCTAGTCTGAGTAGGTGCAACCATTGAGAGGCAAAGTTTTAGTAGATTGTTTTAAGTTTGAGATCTGCGAAAAGTCAGAAGTCGTTCACTTTTAGTGTTATTACCATTTTATAATTCCCCAGAAGGATATGCATTGTGCAAGTACATTTGGTGTAGTATCTGTAAATTCAAATTCAATTTGTACATCTGCCTAAAATCGACTGCCTCTTTTATGGTCAAATATGTAACCAACAGGTATATTTTAAGTCGTACTTACTTCCCGAATTGCTCCCCTTCCTCAATCGTCTCGGGCAAATTCTTTCCTTTGGTTTCTGGCAAAAGTAAAGACGCTAAGCCACCAGCTATTGACAAGACGCCAAACACAACAAATGGTAATGGCTTCCAGAATTCACTCATAATAAATATTAGCGGTGCCGAGACACTACCAAGACGACCTAAAGCTGAACACATACCTAATCCAACATTTCTAAAAAGGAATGATATACATGAGATTATCATTAATGTTTATTGGAATCTGATCAATGTAATACAATTTGATATGCTAGTATTTTTACACAACAATATTTTGGTTTGAATTAAAGGTCCGTTACCCGATCAACAGCCTCGTTTTTTCTTATTGTGCGTGAGTTTTTGGTATCATATGATAGATCATATTTTTCTTATTACCGTCCTGAAATGTAACGCTCTCAATCCATGTATTTTTCACGAAATTTTGAGAAAGCAATCCATTTGTGTTAATAAAATGGGAATTGTGGGTACATATCGTCGGCAGAGTGCTACACTATCGTAAGTGCAGTTTGGACAGTTTTACAGGAGGAGCATTTTTGTGTTTAGCGTAGCCGTTTGTTTCCAAGTAGCCATAAAATGACATGGGAATGTAAAGCAATTTGATTTTAATAATATAAACTATATAAATGGTGTTAAAGTTAACAAATCGATGAATTATTTGCTGATTTAGATGTCGTAAGTGCCACATACTATAGTGTTACACTCAAATTGAAATGAGTGTAGAGTGCAACACTATCGTATGTGCCACATACGATAGTGTTGCACTCAAATAGAAATAAGTGTAGAGTGCAACACTATCGTATGTGCCACATACGATAGTGTAGCATTCATTGCTGAATTAGGATATGCGTAATATCGGCTCAAATATCCAATATTTTGTCATTTTATGTTTCTTAACAAGTGTTAATTTATTTTGGCACATAATATTAACAATAGCAAGACACCTTTTGCCGTAATGTTATCTCTCAAGATTTATTACTGAATCTGAAACTAAAAACACCTGATTTATCATCTCTATTACCAGTCATGGGAGCTATGAGCTTAGCCAGCATGATGACAACGCATACAGCCGTCAGCGTCACAGCCAGTGATGTGTTAGAGACTGTTTTGCACTTACGATGGTGTAGCATTCCGTGATTTTGTTGTTTAGGCCGAATAAAGTAGCGTATGTGGCACATACGATGGTCTTGCAGCAAATGAAAAACAAAATTAGCGTGCAAGACTATCGTAAGTGGCACATACGATAGTCTTGCATGCATTAATTAAAATTGCATTGCACTTACGATATTTTATTTTATTAATTAAAAAATAATTATGTAATTTTGAAACTTAAAACCTGGTTTAAAATGTGCGTTTTTATATGGCCTTCCATAATTAGTCAAAATCTCATTTTGGCCAAAATTGTCACTTACGATAGTGTAGCACTCTGGCGACGATATGCGCACATGCCATCACGCATTACGTGCCATCACTCGATCGATAAACCGGAGATCTCCTTATTAAATATAAGACCTTATTGTAATTAAAACACTTCAGGCTTAGTCTTTCACATGGTATTTTTGTACACAATTGAGTACTACAACCATGCAAAAATTGAGGGCGTCGTTGTGGATCAAAACACATATTATGACTCTAAGTGCTACGTTCAAAAATCTCAAGCTTGATGACGACATCGGCATCTTTGCTGATAAATGCCGGAGATACACTTATTTGAACTCCATGGGTGACATACCAATATTTCTGGTTTTCCATAGCATTCGCACGGTGCAACTTTAAGTCCATTTGGCCTGATTACAATCATGATACGAATAGCCTACCTTACTACGGTAGGGAACTGCTCTGTTGTAAAAATGAACACAATGGCAAACGTGATTGTGATGGCAAACTTCCCTATCATCGCAACGACGGACTTCCACACACCAGCCTCTGTAATAAAAATATAAACTCTTCAACAAAAGTTTGGAAGTTTTTTTCAAGCATCTTTATCTTAAATTATTTGTGACATGTTCATATCGTTTTGTACATCAATGAATAGCTATTTCATTCCTTTTTACAATGACACCACATTTGAAACAAGCAACTTTTACACGCTTGAATACACGTCTTGCGAATGCATTGGGGTCTCAAACAGAATGTGCCAAATGTGTCCATTATTCTAAGCAGCAAGCTGCAGTCCAATATGTTCACAATCTGGGACCTAATGCAATCATCCAAGATGGCAACGCTCGCCCCCACAGAGTCAGAGTAGTCAGCGACTGTTACAGAATATGGGAGTTTTTGATTTGATTTGATTTGATTTGTTCGGGTTTTGAAAGCACTGGATAACCCAAGAAAGCCTCTTATGAAGCTTATTTCCATTGGGGTCCATTTGAACACCGGGATGGGTTTGGAACAATCAGGGGTTAACACCCTAATCTTTTTTGAAACTAGCTACGAGATACATGTACAGGTATGGCTCTCTGTACACGGGACAGGCGGCTAAACGTCCCCTCCGAAGGACGGAGTACTTTCATGATTCATTTACACCAATGAGTATAGAGGTGGAATTACATACCATCAGCCCAAGCCACAACCTGATTGAACACTTGTGGGGCCAGCTTGGTCCTGCTGTACGTGCTAGAGTATCCAATGCAAACACATTGGATGCGATAAATCCTAGATGAAGAATGGAATGCCATCTCACAGCAACGTGTGACCAGGCTGGTGAGCAGCATGAGGAGGTGGTGCCTGTCTGTTGTGGGTGTGTATGGTTTTCCAACGCTATTGAGGTTAGTGACTAATGCTGTTCGTGCACAAAACATTGGTCAATTTAACACATTATGTCTGATACCCACTACACTCAGTCGTAAAAAGGTTCCGGCGTCACAAGTAAAATAGTTATTGCTCACATGATTGATTGTCAGTGGTCTTCCATTCCTTTTGTTTTTATCTTTCGAAGTGAGAATAAAAGCGCAAGCTGGTAGTTTTAAGTTCTATGTTTGCCGCGCTCCTGTACAAACCAGTGTCTTCGTTGTGAATGCGCATTGTGCAACCATTCACAAATTAATGACATACATAATATGCACGATATGAAAAGGTTTGACTACAAAAAACGATTCTCTTATAAATGCATCTACGCACAGTTTCCACCTCACTACACCTGAGTACACAGATACTTCCAACCACAGCGAGCCTAGCATCTGCGCAGTCTGTGTTATACTACACTACAATAAGAGCTGTCTAAAATCTGGTGTAAAATAGGTATCTATGATTAGTTTTTCTCAAAACCTCAAGTGTTCCTTTCAGCCAATCAGATTTTTTTAAATATTTAAGTCAACAAATAACGTAATTTAATGTTTATAGCAAGACGAATGTGGTAAATCTGATAAAAAAACGACCTATCCAAGCACAATTTTTGACCAAAATGTATATTTTAAAAGTCGAAACCTCAAGTGTTCCTAGCAATATAATATTTTTCAAATTGTATGTCATTAAATAAAAGAGCATACTTTTATTGTCCATAATTATACTAGCTTCATTTCAATGAGCAATGGTTAATTGTCTTAAATTGCAAATATTGTGCAAAAAGTTACTATTTTCGTCTGTTTTGTCATACGGCTGTAAATTCAATGAGCTATGACTTTGCTTAAGAGCGCTTACACATTGATATCTATCTCCTTGAACAGGTGGGTGTGAAACAAACCCAAGGGCAATCAAAGAACATCAACTAATTATAAAATTTCAACAAGGCTAACTTACTAATCAAAAGTGTAATAAGGCAAGCTGTGCCGCCAAGAACTAAGGATCCGCACAAGTTGAGTTTTCTGCCAAACCAATCTAAGGCAAACATAACGTAGAGATATGCGGGAACTTCTACCGCACCGGATACGAAAAACGAAACGTAAAAATCAACTCCTAGGTCACCGGCACTTAGCGACAGCCCGTAGTATACTAAGGTTGTTATGAACCTGTTGAATTAATAAAGTTAACGGACTTTGTATGATTACGCTTTAAAGCGACGAAGAAAAGAATGCCTTAATTATACTCTAATGTTGAACAAGATCTAGTCCCTGGGTATCTAATCAATTTGAGATTAAAATAAATATAGATTATCTGCTTGTTTCAGCCGACTTCTAGCCACTAAAAGAGAACCCGAAATGCTTAGTTTAAGTTTTCGGTTTGTTGGAGACAATAACAGCTTCTGCCGTGTGTCGAGAGCTCAGCTACGACAATGGGAAATTCAGTGGTAACTTGACACGTGACTTCAAATTTTGAAAGACTCGGTGCAGTGTAGACAACTTAATCTACAAACAAAAATCAGGGACCCTCTTGCTTGATTAAATTGTTTTTTGAAAATATCATTAGACCTTATTGTGCCAGTTCCACGAGGTGCGCGAAGGGAGTACGGCCGCGCCTTTGAGCATGCAACTGGATTTGTGTCTAATATCACAGAGGGACTATAACTCTTTACAAGTGCTATACAAATAGGCGTTCTCCCACGACTAACGATGTGGGAGACTAACGATGTGGGAGGCCTTTTACCTGAAACTAGTAAATTACTATGGTTACATCAATGCAGTGAGGGATTTCATGCCGAATATAAACGAACAAGTATCTAAACATGTTCAAAAACTTACCAGATAAATAATAAAGTGAGAGTTTTGAGTCTAAGATACGGGTAACGAAATAAATCAAAAACGCTCGGTTGTTTGTCCGATTTTGTTTGCGGCTTCTGCAAGAATAAAGGTTATCGCACTTTAACCCTAACAGGACGGTATACTACAAAATACTACTTGATATATGCGCTGTTCGTGCATGCATCCCACGTCGTGTGATGACGCAATCGCCCTAAGTGATATATAGGCACGGTTTCGCTGGCCAGCGAAGCCCAAGACCCGTGGCAAAGTGTCGCCGACCCAGTGCCTGTCGCCGACCCAGTGCCTGGCATGCGAGGCATGCGAGGGGTCTCGGGTTCGAATCCCACCAAGAGCAAACAACTGCTTTCCTTCTTTTCTCTCTTTATTCCTTCCTTCTTTCCCTTCCCGTCGCCTAAAAGCCCTTTGGCGGTTAGGGTTAGGGTGCAATTCCACTGTCGCATCCAATGGGGCAGCTTCCTTCTTGGTTAGTCTTAACCCTTGCCCACTACCTTGAGCCAACGGGACAGCTTCTTTGGGTAGTAGTCTTATGCTGCCATCTTTAGTTAAGATTTGTCCTGACTACGCCACTGAACAAGTCTGTATTACAAAGTAGTCGTTGCGGGAAATCTGCTCTAACATCCTTAATTGAAGCTTCATCACCCCCCCTCATCCCCAGCGCTTGTTTTGCTTTATTTGGTTTTAACCTTAATTATTATTACTAGTACACATATATTTATAAGGTGCTTTAACATTTACCTTAAACAAATTAATGGCACTGAACATAAATGTATATTCCCTTTTTATACATGTGTGCAATAATAATCTAGTATCGAATGATGATGCTATTAAATGACAGGATTGAATAATGAATTACAGGACAAAATTCAACATTAAGGCAGTATTATGAGTATAGTGCCTAGTCTCTGAGTAATGTCCCTAAAAAACTTACTTCTTGCTCATGCAGTTCTAAATTGTTGAAGAATTCGTCTGACAGATCTTTCTTATTGACTTTGGCAATCCTGCGAATGACTTTTTGTGCTTCAGTCAGATGACCTTTTGAGATCAACCAGCGTGGCGATTCCGACAGCAAGCTAGGTGGTTTGATAACGAGTGATATTTAAAGACATACTATTGCACATAGCATAACACATGTACACCTAAGTAACAACCAGTCAGAAAATCAGTGTAGACATGGTAGAATGAAGTCAAGTATAGAAAGCATAAATAGTATTGTATTATACCTACATTGCGGCCCTAATTTGGTAAAATAACAGACGTTTTACCTAGTTACCACAGAATGTATATACTTGTATAAACATTCCTGTAAATTTGAAATCATGACAAATTTACCGTCTGATGATCGGTTTGCCCAATGATCGTAAGTGAGGGTATTCCGTGAAACTTTAAGTAACGGTTGCCTTGCCAGAGGTCTATACTTTGAATTTGTTTATATAAAAGTATACATATTTAGAATGGAAAATACTTGATCAATTCATCTGTGAGGTCAAATTTGGCCCAAAATCAACGTTTTTTGGCCCACTTCTTTTTCGTAAAACGTAACAAAAAATTCTTGAGCTAAAATTTGTTTTTATTAATTTTCAAAAACTAGATACAAATATCTAGGAGCCGTTTTTCATTTTTTTTTAAATTTATTTTGACCAACTTCATTAAAAAAATTTGAAATTTGGGTGAAAATCTGGCTTTTTTATGATTTTTTTGAAAATTCACAATTTTTTTACCATTTTTGGTGCACATTTCTCAAAGTTGGTCGAAATTAAAAAAACAATTAAGTAAAAACTATAGGGAGTGTAGATTCTAAGTAGAGTCACCCATTCAGGTAAACACGTTAATTGGAATTCACCTCCCTGTGTTGAAGATTGATGACATTTCTTCCATTTGTTGAGTTGAAATGCTGGTATACGCAAAAATTACAAGACTGGTGTTTTACTACCATGAGTGTTTAGGGCGTGTATCACTATACAGGGTGTCCCAGAAAAAAAATTACCGGGCGAATAAATTTGGACGTAAGTCGAGAATTAGACATCAGAATCCAAAAATCTAAACATCAGCGTGTAGCCCATTTTATTCTGTATATACGTCAATTTTACTGGAATCGGTTGACTGATTGCGAAGAAATGAACGATTACATAACGTATGCATCAATTCACTTCATTCCAAGTTTGAAAGAAAGATAATTCAACACAATGCGCACTGGTTAACTGTCAATGAGCTTCATATTTTGTTCTGTGAAATCATTTTCTTTCTCTTTAAACAATCTGTTTCTTGCAGAACATTTAATTAGGTTTTGTTCAAATTTGAAACCCTGAACAATATTGAAAATGAAAGCTTGCATGTAAGATGGTGCTCGGTCCAATCAATTAATTAAATTAAATATCTTTTATCGTTAATGTTGATATGAATGTTACATAAAGAATTATTGCATAAAGAATTCCAGCTGGCTTAAAAAATTCTCACATGTTAATGTTTTTGGAATATTCCCAAGAAATTGTAATGCAAGTTTAAATCTTTTAAAACTTCAACATTAAAGGTCCGTAACCCGATCGACAGCATCATCCCCCGATTTTTTCATTGTTGATGAGGTTTTGGTATCACATAATAGATACTATTTTTCTCATTACTATCCTGAAATTTGACGCTCCAAGTCGATGTATTTCCGGAGAAATCATGAATCACAGCGGTTTTTACAGGTATACCAGTTTGTAAACAATGGTAAATACTTTGGATTTCTGGGAGGGAATTATGAACGAAATATCAGTCACCGCAACAGCTACTTTGGTTTCGCGTCATACACATTCTGTGAAAAAGCGAACCACACTAACTGCTGAGGAGACGGTGCGCCGTATATAGTTATGAAAACAGCAGCATTAAGCGTGGTGTGCTAAATAGCTCAATTGACTAGCGCGTTTGTTTTTTACCCGAGAGGTACCCGGTTCAAAACCCGGTCTCTGAAGGGTTTTTTTCCTCTCCATTTTACCCAAACTTTTTTATATTCATTTGAAATGTACATATTGCAAGGGGAAATATATTTTGTTTCCTTTTTTCTGAAACGGTACGAAAAAAAAACATTTTCCGTTCAATACGGGCCGGGCATTGTACAGCATGTCAGCATTCGTCATTGCCTGCCCAGAATGCAATTCACGTATACCAAGGTATTGGATTGCAAATTTGGCTATTTATTCACATTTACGCTGAAAATGCTCTCGTTTTTTCACAAAGCAGCATAAAGGAGGCGATATTTGATATTATTATGTAATTTTAAAGACAATCCATATCCAAAACCAATAGGGTTACCCCCTTTAATTCGCATGGTATAAAAAATCACACATAAAGCTGGATGTAAGCACTTAATCATTGTCATTCTCGGCTCAAATGTTCTTTGGAAAGTTAAAACATGACATAATTATTTGCACAACCTAAAGAATTTAAGTTGGAAAGTTTGCAATTGAATATATGAATACAAAACCCACCCAAGTCGCAAGTCCATACGTTGGCTAAATTGAGTTAAGCATGGGAAATTGTTGCTATACATAGGCCTGCCATATGTATGAAAGAACAACTCAAATTCATCCTCTGTGTCTATTGAGCATGTGAAAAATAGCATGTATGAAAGAACCACCCAATTCCATGATTTGAGTCTTGTAACACATTCATTGAAATCCAGTATGTATAAAAGTCCACTTGTAACACATTCATTGCTAGAGAGTGACTTTTGAAAAAAAAAAAAAAAGGATTTAATAAAGGAAAGTGTGTGGTTTATATTACATGGCAGAATGCTTATCACCATTATACATACCTGCGTGCTTTATTTTGTATTATCTTACTAGTGGTAATCTCATTCTAACATTGTTGTCTTTGTATATGATTCAAAAAACCACCCAAGTCCAAAATTTAAAATGAACCCCACGAAGTCCCTGAAATGCTAATCGTCATACCTAATACAGGTTAATCCACTCATTTGCACGTAAAACTTACCATATTGACCAGGTACCTCTAACTGAAGGAATTAAAATGATTCACAGGTTTTTCTCTCAAAATCACTTCCCATGGACTTGGGTGGGTTTTGTATTCATGTATTCAATTGCAGAAATCAGTTTTCTCGGACAAACTGTTATTCATCTTCAGTGTAAGCATAAATGACATAACACCATCGGATTATAAGATAGATGCGGACTAAATTTATTGAGATATACAAAATGTAGGAAACCACGAGGGAGTATGAAAAAAGACCCTGCTGATCAAACTTGGAATGAACTGCATTGATGCACGCATTATGTAATCGTTAATTTCTTCGCAACCCTTCGACCGAATCAAATAAATTTTTCGTATGTGGTGTACAATAAAATAGGCTAGGCGCTACATTTTAATTTGTTTGATTCTCGACTTACGTTCAATTTTATTCACTCGGTAATTTTTTCTGGGACACCCTGTATGGCAACATCTCACCACCTTAAATAGAAATGTTTGTATTAATACGTTTCTTGCTTCAGAACCTTCAGATTATTTACCTAGTCTAAGACTTTAACTTCGTAACAAAAGCAAAGAAGATGCACATACTTACGGTATAAATAGACACAGGAGGACAGGAAAAACCGACACAACAAAGCTTAGTATTCGCCATTGTCGTATGAAATAGCCTAGACCAGCAGCAAGCATATAGCCTCCACACCAAAAGAAGTTGAGGATATTCCCGACAAATGTTCTCCAAGCTGGACTAACAATCTCTGAAACTGAAACCAGCAACTCTCGTAGGTTTTTGAAAACTTTTAAAAAGTTATCTTTGAAAAACACACTTTAAATTAATAGAACAAATGACAAACTTGACGTACTTGAAATTAAACCTAAAAGTTTGACGACGACGGCAATGATGGTGATGATGATGATGATGATGATGATGATGATGATGATGATGATGATGATGGTGATGATGATGATGATGATGATGATGATGATGATACAGGTAGGTAAATAACAAGTAAAAATCCTAAAAGTTTGACGACGACGACAATGATGGTGATGATGATGATGATGATGATGATGATGATGATGATGATGATGATGATATTGATGATGATGATGATGATGATGACGATGATGATGATGATGATGGAATTCAGCCATTATAATATCGATTTGCATTTTTATATAATTATGTAAACTTACTTAGTGTAAACCCAACAACATTTGCGCTAAAGAAGGTGACCCCCGTTAGTGCACGGACAATGATGAACATGACATAACTATTCGATAACCCTGTTATGCAGATGATAAAGGCTCCAGTTGTAATGAGAAAGAGAAATACCTTGTATCTTCCAAATCTGCAAACAATCATGAGAATACAAAAAAACTTATTACTATTGATAACAATTATGTATACTGATTGTATTCACGTAAAAATGTGACGTAAGTAAGAGTTTGAAAGAACAATCAGTGATGCAATGAGAAAATGGGTGAACCCAGTATCTCTCTATTGTGGGAAGTGCAGTGGCGTAGATGGAGGAGGCAAGGACGGATATGTGCCCTGCAGAGATGTATCGTTCGAGTCCGGACTCGGACTCGAGTCCGGACTCGAGTCCACTTTTTGTTGGACTCGGACTTGGCTCGACTCGGACACAAAAGACTCGGCTCGGCTCGGACTCGGACACAAAAGGACTCGGACTCGAAGCCGAGTCCGGTCCGAGTCCAGTCCAATATTAAATCCATGTAAAATGTGAATTGATTATCTAAAAATGTCAAAATAGATCTCAAATAAAATGTTGACTTCACTTATTTGGCCATTGGGGGGGGGGGGGGGGGCTGTCAAATCTGTGATCTGTCATGTATCCTAAATACCCACCAAATTATTTAGATTTATAGCAGAATCATATTTTCATCATTAATGAAATGATTGATAATTAATTAAATGCATAAGTTTATTAAATATTTGGACTATATGAAATATCTAAGACTCTTTTTCATGGAACTTTCTAATCCATTAAACTCTTGAAAGAGATATAAACATGTAGACTGCAACATACATCTCAGCTCCCACTCAGTAACTGGTCTGTAATTTGTGTGTGGTCACTACTCACTGCACATTTGTTATGTCTGGGACATTTGTTTTTTTTAATATCAAACAACCAAATTTTTCTGAAAAGGTGAATTTCTGTTATTATTATTATTATTATTATTATTATTATTATTATTATTATTATTATTATTATTATTATTATTATTATTATTATTATTATGATAACGATAACGATGATGATGTTATTTTTCTATAATTGCCCTTCATTTACATGTATGCTGCACCACAGATCCTGGATCTGTGCTGCACGCAAACTGTGAGTTTACATGTAGTGTGTCACACACACACAAATACCCTCACATGAATGCTGCCAGCCTGTCCCTGTCTGATACATGGTAGTTTTTACCTTCAGGAGTATTGAAGTGAAGTGTGTACATACTGTTGGTTGGTTGAATCTTTGAAATGTCAACTGTGTGGGGTGGGGTGGGGTGGGTGGGGTTTAGTAGGGTGGGTGTGTATATGGGGAGCGGTGTGTCATGTGTGTGGTGTGGTGGCCTTTGACCAACTGCCTTCTTTTTCTACAATTTTATCATCAAAATGCTGTAAAATTATGCAGAAACTTATTGTCTTTTTTCAGCAAATTTGTATTGTAAATTTTAAAATTAGAAACAAAATATAAAAATTTTTTCCATTTTTTGGAAATGTTCCACCTGATGACCCAGATTTTCAAAATGTTACACCAAATGACCCCCTTCTTTCAAAATTTTATGCCTAGTTACCCCTATTTTCATTTTGTTATACCCAATGACCCATATTTATACAAATGGCTCCTACTAAGCAATGCCAGTAGGGTGATACCTACCACATTAAAGTTGAATAACCCCCCCCCACCTCCGGGCATGGACTCTGACCGAGTCCGGATTCGAGCCGGACTCGAGTCCGGACTCGGGTCTTATTTTTGTTGGACTCGGACTAGGCTCGGACTCGGCACCCCTGGACTTGGACTCGAGTCCGGACTCGGACACAAAAGGACTCGGACTTGGCTCGGACTCGGATACAACTGGACTCGGCTCGGCTCGGACTCGGACGAGCTGGACTCGGGTACAAGTCTGGTGCCCTGTGCGCCGTCTTAGGGGGCAATGCATCGATCAATTCATAGTTATTCAGCGCCACCTATATCGATTCTGGGGCCCCGCCAAGCGGTGAAATTCAATTCAAGATAAATTTTCATTTCAAATTCAAATACTGTGTTTTAAAGATTTAAATTCAACATGGTCACAATTTGACAAATTTCCTACCGCTCCGCGCTCATTATCCCTAGCTACGCCAATGTTGAAATTGGTAATTGGCATTGATCAAGTAGGTGGAAAAGTTTACTTAAACAGGCTATCAGTATTTTTAGCATCGGGTAAGATATTAGCTGATATTACAACCCTTACTCTCTTTGACGATGTGTTAAAATTACATTGGGGAATATAAATAACAGCACTGTTGAGATAGACAAAGTGATGATGCAAAAACAAAACCAAACACTGTGCTCGACGACGAAGACCTTATAAAGAGAATAAGGGTAGAGAACCTTAGCAGAAATAAAAGTGTTTAAACTTACTTGTCTGAAAATGCACCAACAAATGTGGATGAAAAGAGGACTCCAACAAAAAACATCGACTGTGCTAAATCAGGTAGGGATTTCTTAGCACACACTAGATCAAACTGAAAAAAAAACACCACGCCAATAATAAATAGTATCCATTTTGATAAAACAAGCAATAACTATAACAATAACAACAACAACAACAACAACAACAACAACAACAACAACAGCAACAGTAACAGCAACAACAACAACAACATGTTGAGCAATCAAAAAAGAATCAAACTACATGATATTATGTACTTATATCTGGTTTAGGGCACCTGACAAACACACATGGTCTAGGTACACGATATACTGATGGTGCATCGACGGTAAAAGGTTTACACCGTGCTTGGGTATAAAAGTATGCTGCATTCTGAAATATCGTAGGCACACGGATTACTTATGGTAAAGGCCGGGGGTAAAGGTTAGGGAGATTAACCTTGCTTTGTTGCCCTGCGGGCTGTTTGTTAAGTGGACCCTTGCAACTACCGTAGAACTTTTAAGTTATACGGTAGTTGCAACTATCAGACTATGGGAGCTTGCTGGCTCTGCGGCCTTGAAGTTGGTGGCCTTCAGCCTTAATTTAATATATACATACATTAAATGAGTATTTTATTTCGTGTTTTCACTTTATATTTTCTCCCTTAATCCCCCTCATTCTTCAAGCCATGCTCTCTTTTTCAGGCTAATTTACAGTTTAACCTTGATCATTATCAATAAAGCAGTTGGAAATAACTAAGCTGAATAGGATTTTAAAGTCGTTTTCGACATCATTCGCAAAAGGTTATAAACCATGTTATATAAAGGGTATATAGAAGGTATGTAACATTTTCATAACATTAAAACAAATTTTTCGATAACCCGCTGCAAATATTTTAACATAGTGTTATTCAAGTGTTGACAAAATATTTGGTAACAAATGTTTGCAAAAATAGTTTACAATAATATTTTGAAAGCATTTAATATAGTGTTGTCTGTTTTCATAGAAAACGTTTTAAAACGTTTTCAGGACCTTTATATAACCCGATATTTTAATGTTATTAACACGTTTTTAGCAAAACAGAAAAAAACGTTTTTAAACGTTTTTGTGTGTGCTTGGTTGTTACATCATACTAAGTATGCTGTGGTTGACAATGGACAGATATCAGAGTTGTTAAAATAATGAAGTTGGGTAGACAAGTTCTACTGTCACTAGCCGTATTCAACCCTTTCCTGCAAAACTTGTTTCAGGTGTCAAGATAGGTGATCCACTAAAACAAACACGAGAGACATTTTTCTCACCACGGGAGACAATTAATTAGGGGTTGATCAGATTCTGTACAACTAAGAGATTATTTATTTGATTTTATTTATAAAGAATATCCCCTATGGAATTCTACTCTTATTTAAGAAATAAGGGTAATGCATTATCCTTTACACGCAAATAATGTGTCCTTGGCAGTAAAAACGTTTTTACTGCCAAGGACACATTATTTGCGTGTAAAGGATAATGCTGTACCCTTTCATTCTATTCTATTACCAGAAAATAATGCGATTTAAAGAGAAAATATATTTTTTTGCACAAAGTTGTTTGCTTCAAGGTGGAGCGCGTACGCTTAAGTGACAGCGCGTATCGCGGTAATTTTGCACGCGTAACCAAGCGTAATGCTGTGCGTAGAATGTGTTATGTGACGTGTTTTAACAAATCACAGTGCGCATTTTTGAATAATGGGTCGTAAGAGTAATAGAATCCAAAGTAAAATGCCAAATCTGAGAGTACTAAATTAAGTCCTGAAAAGTGATTTTGAATATGTAATGATATGAATGAGCTATAATGTGACGTAGCTACGAAAAGGCGCTGTCATTGGATGTATGTGGTTCATTTTCCTATGAGTTATTGTTGTTGTTGTTTTAAATGTTTGTTTTTTGTCTTTTATATGAATGCACCGCCAATTAAGGCGTGTGCCACTGATATAGGCCTAAAAACGTCCGTTCAAATAAATAAATAAAATAAAATATGCCCATATTGTTGTTGTTGGGCAGACGTCACGCTCTGCGAACGGTATAAAAAGGTGACTAATAGAAATATATGACGGATCTTGGCAGCAGACAGATTGCGCTGTCCTCTGACCCTGACTGTTTGTCACGTTGACCTAGATAAACACGTACAAGCAGGGGATGCGACTGTGCCACAGGTTTTGTCTTCGGAATCGGTATAGGCAATTTGTACAGAGTGCCGCTAGCCTGGCCAAATGTGACGCAGACATGAACATCATCTCGCACTAATTCAAACGCACGTTGATTTCTAATGGAATTTTATCATTGACTTAAGATGAACTGATTCAAATAAGACCATTCCCTAAGGGAACGTTCATAAATACTTTGGAGGGGGTCTAGAAAATGTTGATTTCAGTATGTCAAAACTGTTGACCCCCCCTGTCTGTATGTTAAACTTTTAGACCCCCCCCTCTTTTTGGACTCAAAACTGTTTACCCCCCTCTTTTTATACACCCAAACTTTTGCCCCCCCCCCCCCCAACACACACACACGCAGTTTCAACTTTGTTACAAATTCAAAAAATCTGCAAGACACGTACCAATTATCAGTGTCAATATTACAACCATTATGTCTATAACAGGCCTAATTTGTCCATAAGTTCATGACATCATAGAATAGTTTGCTTTCAAACCAGGTCTCACAAGTTATTGCACTGATGTATCAGGGGCTAGCCAGCTTTCTTGGTCAGGTGGAAAATAAAATGATGGGGGCACAGAAAAAAACAACAATTACAGTTGCTTAACATACACACATTATACCGGTTTTGATTTTTATACATATCTTCGAGCTTCCAAAATGGCTTTATTGGATTGTGTATTTTATATTATTTTCGCCCATGATCGGGATGAAAAGGGCTTTATTGTGACAATACAAAATATTTTGTTTTTACAATATTTTGGCCAAATTTTACAAACAAAACTGTTTTGATCCCTTTTATGGGTGTCAAAACTGGTTTGACCCCCCATTTGTAAAATCAAATACTTTTTTGACCCTCCCTTTTTTTGGAAGGTCAAAACTTTTTGACCACCCTGGATTCCCCCCAAGTATTTAAGAACGTTCCCTAAACTATCTGAAGCAATATTTGCGGAAAGTAATCACTGAATATTTCCGAGGCTGTGCAATAACTATGAGCCCTGGTGTGGGGGTCACATGGAGGAGGGGGGCAAAGAAAATATTGACGAGCCTAAAGGGGTGGAGGGGGGGGGGCAAGTAATTTTTGGCAGGCAGGGGGTGGGCAAGCTATTTTTGGTACACATTCATGGGGCGCTTTTTAAAATACAGGGTGTCCCAAAAAACAGGCTCCTCATTGCGCTCTCTTTTTCTCCTATTTCTGAAAAGTTGATCAAACATATTTTGGTATGTAAAGAAACCTTGAGTCGTTAGCTTTAATAAACCTAAACAATTATATCAATCGGTTCACAACTTTTGAAGATATGATCTTTAAAAGAAATGAACCCGTTTTTCACTCTGTCCACGAAGAAGGTTTGGCTACTTCAAAGATTGAAAAGGAGTACACATACCATGCATGAATATCAAAAATTCCTCAATGATAACTTTATTTATGGAATGAGCTTTACCGGTGGGTTTATGGGCAATGGTTTTGTTAATAGTGTCAATAATTTGTGGGTAAAATGGATGCCGAATGGGACTTCTTTTGCTTTGCTTGCAATATGCTTTTTTGTTTTATTATGTGTCTTCCTTTGTTGTTTCTTGCTTTCTTTTTTTATTTACAACGTAAGTCATTTCTCTTTTTAGGATAAAAGGTAGCCCTAAAAGGTTGTTTGGGCTGTCTTTGGTTCTTCTGAAGTGAGTTTACTGTACTGCTCTGCCCTATTCCTGGTTGCCTCATTGGCGAATACAGGTTTCAGCCCTGGTCCTCATTGCATCAATTGCGTTGCGTACCATTATTGTGCGCCGAATGCATTCAGTAATACGTTTGCGAAGATCTTGGATTTTGCCACAAAGGAAAAAAATAAAGTGGTGTAAAGTCTGGTGATCGTGCAGGCCACACCACAGCATGAGCTATCACAACCACTCTGTTTGCTATCCGTGGACAGAGTGAAAAACATGTACTTTTATTCAAAAGGGCATATCTTCAAAAGTTGTGAGCCGATTGAAATAATTGCTAATAAGCTATCGATTAAAGGTTTCTTTACATACCAAAATATATTTAAAGAACTTTTCAAAAATAGGAGAAAAAGAGGGCGCAATGAGGGGCCTCTTTTTTGGGGGACACCCTTTAATAAAGCGTTCTAAGAGAAATAGTACGGAAACGCTTATTATGCAGATTTTTCCGTTCGCTGCGCTCACAACATATATCTAGGCCAATAAAATTAAGGAAAATCAGGGCTTAACACTAATTGCAACAGAAACCATTTAATCACCATTCATTTCAGAAAATTGTATAATTATTAATTAGTGGTGTGGGTGATCGATTGTTTAAATTTGATTGGCCTACTAGACAGTGGGGCGCTACGTGAGGGGGGGGGGGGCAAGGGGGTGCCCCCCATACATTTTTCTTGCTCATCAGTTCCCCCCCCCATTTAGGCCAATTAAGTACATTTCCGATTTTTGCGCTAAATTTTGCCCCCCCGAAAATAATTCCTGGTGCCGCCGCTGCTACTAGACCATTTAAGGTTTGCAAATTGGGTTCCCCAAAAATTGGAATGTGCAGGGGGTGGGGGAGCGATTTTTGCCAGGCTGGAGGCGTGGGGGGGCGAGTTTTGGCAGGCCGTTTAAAAATGGGCTCATAATTATTCCACAGCCAGTGAAAGATGCTCAAATTCACTAAGAGACGTTTTTCGGTGACATATTTTGACCGTTTCATGTTGAAAATTCTATCTAATCTCTTTTGGATTATAGATTTTTCACAGATTTTTCAACCGATCATGGATTTATGTCCTCTAGTGATTGGAGAGTTGCTTAACTTGCCTCGTATAGGCGAGAAGCGCGCAGAAATTTAAATTCAATCTCCGTAAAGTCCAAAAGGTGTTTGCCCTTACTTACTTACTTGCCCTAGGTATTTTAGTAAATGTGCATCAAAACTAATCTGCACTTACATCTGTGACAATAGACGTTTTGAACTGACTAGTATCATAAATCCATCCGGCATCACACTGCAATGTATCATTAGTGACGTTAGAAGTCTCCCAACCAGGAAACCAATCCGATGGTTCGATTCCCGTCAGATTATACCGCTTACAATTTTTATATTCATAAGAACTGTCAGACCCAGCTGGTGGTATGGCAACAGATTTCTTCGCTTGAATACATTGGTCTTCATCCAAAGACCACTTAGTACAATTTACAATGTCTAGTTCTGGTGTTTGGCACCAGTGATCCATTTTTCCGGCCAGGAAAACATGCATTATCGTGATCATTCCAGAGCAAAATGTCCGCAAGCATATTGCTAGGTAAAGGCGTTGCTGGTAGCGACCAAATACACCTATTTTCTCGAGAATATCTTCGAATATCATTGTGGATATGAGTTGTGTATAACCGTATATAACACTACTGATTTCAGTGATGCTGTTTGTTGTATACTTCTGTTTGTATAGACTTGTAGCTATTTTATTGGCATATCATGAAAAGTTCACTTCAAGTTCGAAGTTCGTCCTCCTGAATGTTTACATAATATGCTAAATATCCCGATAGTAGTGAATTCAAAGTAGAAGCCAGTGGGTCACTCCCCCTGGGGTCACTCCTTTTGTGTGAATAGATTATTATGCATTAAACATAATATAACGTGACACAACTAACTGATAGTGCCAGATAAACGAATAAAGTATATAATTTGGCAACCATGAGAAATAAGAACATGACTCCCGGGAAATGACGGAAAGCAAAAACTACCTGTACTGCGCCAATAAAGTATCCTTACACTTGGAAAAATTAATCACAATTTCCAAACTGAACAATTTTGGGGTAAATTTGTTTTTTTAATATATATAAAATAAAATCGTCGGCTGTATTCCATAGTGGCGTATAATGATTTTTGGTCATTTTTTTGAAAATTGGCACATATGTTTTTAATGATGTTTTCTTTCATTTTTCAAAGTCTCATTAGTCAAAACTAGCTAATTAATTAATTAAATGTGGCGTATAGTTACAAAGTGAATTTTTTTGTTTTCCATAGTGGCGTATCGACCATACGCCACTTTTTATACACATTTTATAATTATGAAATATCGGCAAAAATGAAAAACATTGTATGTCATAGTGGCGTACACGTCTTAGTGACGTATCAGACCTATTATACGCCACTATGGAATACAAACGAAGAAAAGTAACGCCATAGGGATTACACGGCGACCGAGGTGGCGTAAGGTTAACGTTAGGTTAAGGTATTGCGTTTTGCTTATTTTCCATAGTGACGTATAGCTTTGTGCTTTTTGGTTTAAGTTTGCCAGCAATAGTATGTATTTATTTCTTTTGAAAAATATATAACAATAAAATCTATTTAGTTTACTACAGAAATTTCACATCATTTACAAAATATAATGAATGTCTGATTTACACAACTCGATTTTAAATTGGCATTTCTTCAAACCCGATTTTCTGGAAAAGTTGTTTATTCGCGGCGCCCCACTATACGTCACTATGAAATACAGACGACGAAATATGAAATGCAGTAAAAACTGTTCGAGTTCGAGGAATATACCGAGACGGTATTCCAAAAATTTCGTTGGAAACGGTCAAGAATTGGCCTCAAAATCAGTATAAAAGTGAGTTTTTCGGGCAAATATATAGCGGTTGTTTACGGCCTGTGCCAACCAACGCGTCTACATGTCTAGCATAAACCGCGCCGTCGTTAGCGACTCGGCGTACAGGACGAAAGAAAGAAAGAAAGGAAGGAAGAAAGAAAGAAAGAAAGAAAGAAAGAAAGAAAGAAAGAAAGAAAGAAAGAAAGAAAGAAAGAAAGAAAGAAAGAAAGAAAGAAAGAAAGAAAGAAAGAAAGAAAGAAAGAAAGAAAGAAAGAAAGAAAGAAAGAAAGAAAGAAAGAAAGAAAGAAAGGAAGGAAGGAAGGGAAGGAAGGAAGGAAGAAAGAAAGAAAGAAAGAAAGAAAGAAAGAAAGAAAGAAAGAAAGAAAGAAAGAAAGAAAGAAAGAAAGAAAGAAAGGAAGGAAGAAGGAAGAAAGAAAGAACGCAAGAAAAAAGAAAGAAAGAAAGAAAGAAAGAAAAAAAGAAAGAAAGAAAGAAAGAAAGAAAGAAAGAAAGAAAGAAAGAAAGAAAGAAAGAAAGAAAGAAAGAAAGAAAGAAAGAAAAAGGTATTAAACGCCATTTATGCCCTAGGCATATAATAGTCTCTATCATCATGTAGGTCTAATCTGTTCAGCGATTCTTCCCGTTTTGGTAATCGCTCCCGTTTACTCAACTAGCGGAGGCCCGCTAGTGTAAAATAAATTGTCTGAAATTGGCGTTAACTCGTTAGAGTTCAAAATATGCTAATTCTGGTTTGCAGATTGCAGATTGCTTCATTGATTCAGGAGGCAAACAAAATATAAAAATTTGTTCCGATTATTCCGGTAAATAAGATTCATTAATAGTTCCAGGTACTTGTAGCTTGTCATTTTGCCCATCTGCCGGCACTGGTATATTAATACTAGTATCCTTGTCATCTTGGTCAGCTGATAATACCTTTGGTTTTCTGTAGATGAAAATAGAGAAATATGTAAATGGAACCAAGAATCTGTTTACATAGGGCTACGTAAATTATTTGGTTTATTAAAAGCCATACAATAATGTGGAAACGTTTAAATTCTCCAATCAGAATATCCAATTAATAAAATGACCACTCTTTTTAAAATTTGTAATTTGTTTAAAATAGCAATTTATACCGAAAGGCCCCACCTCCCGATGTCGTAGGTACATACCCGTCACTTCTAAAGTTGAGTGCCCGCCGGGTATTTGCCGCAGTATTTTGGTCAATCAAATTCCTTTCATATATTTGCAATATTTGCAAAATTTGCTCATTCTTACAGCTAACAGTATACTTACAGCCATCAGTATAGATGAGTTGACTTCTGACGTCTGGCAGTATGCGCACGCATCATCCCAATTTCCGTTGTTTTTTGCCTTGCCGTATGCGCGCGCATCATATTTTGTTCAGGGCTCGTGTTTTTAAACCTCCCGCCACATCACAATAAGGCAATTGAACAGTGACGTGGTTGTATGGGGTTCACTCATCAAGCATATCGATATACCAGTCCCTTGCCTTTGTTGATAAACATTGAGGTCAACTCATCTATACTTACTTGCCAAATTGTTCTCCTTCCTCAATAGTCTCAGGCAAATTCTTTCCTTTGGTTTCAGGCAACAGCAACGACGTTAAACCACCAGCTATTGACAAGACGCCAAACACAACAAATGGTAATGGTTCCCAGAAATCACTCACAATGAATATAAGTGGTGCAGAGACACTACCAAGACGGCTTAAAGCCGAACACATTCCTAATCCGACATTTCTTAAAAAGAATGAGACGAAGTAGATTATCATTAATGTTCTATTGTAACCATACCAATACAATAAATATAGTAAGACATTATTTTGGTTTGATTAAAAGAGCACCGACTCCGTTGAATGATCTTTCTTTCAAACTTGGAATAAAGTGAATTGACACGTACATTATGTAATCGCTCATTTCTTCGCAATCAGTCAACCAATTCAAGTAAGATTAGCGTATGAGATGTAGAATGAGATGGGCTAGACGCAGTTTTTGCATTTTTTGATTATGATGCCCTTTTCTCAACTTATGTCCAAATTCATACACATGGGGTTTTTTTCTGGGACACCCTGTATAAACTGCGACTGCTAGTATGATTTTGGGCTTGAAATAGTAAATCATCGTTCGATGACGCGATTTTTGCCGATAAATACCGTATATGATCGGCTTACCTTACTACGGTGGGGAACTGTTCTGTTGTAAAAATGTACATGATGGCAAAAGTGATTGTAATGGCAAACTTGCCTATCATCGCAACAATTGTCTTCCACACACCAGCATCTGTATTGATATAATACATTATTATAATAATAATTGACATGATGTGGGAAAACCCAATATACAGGGTATATAAACATATCAAAATTAAAGGATATTAGGCCAAGTAAAAATAAAAACATGTTTCTCGTCCGGGTTTTTAAAAATTATGAAAATGAGAGGCTTTTTATTTATTTTTTTTTTATTGGAAAACGACGCTAAATGCCTGTATTTGGCACCATATTTCGGGTATTCGACATACAGATTGATATCTGAGAAAAGGAGGAGGCCCTTTTATTTTATTGTTTTGAGAGGTAGACACCTCTAGTGATCACAAACCTCTTATTAAATGATGTATTATGCATTTACAAAGCCGTAAAATAAGTTTCAACTTCTGAAACATCTTTTTCTACAAGTTATAACTGAAAGTTTACAAAATAAAAAGAAATTTGAAAAATCTTCAAAAAATGAGGAGGGCGCGGACGAGAAACATGTTTTTTTTTTACTCGGCCTAAACGTAAACAATATGAGATCCAAAGATCGCAGTAAAACTGCTCATATATGGTGCATCTGCTTTCTTATTTTCTTACTCTAGTTGAGGGTAATGGCAAGGCAAGAGTATACTTATATCATACATTTATTAATGTTTACTATAGATATGTAAAGTGTTACTTAGTCAATCTACTGAGCCTGTCGAGTGTTTTATGCATGTTTGTGTTTGGTAAGCGTAATTTGCATTTCCATATTTCGGCAAACCACTACACTAAGTACAAAAAGCGCTAGTGCAGACGTGCCCAATATGACTAATGAGATTCTAGAAATTGAAATTTGCTTTTGAAGGTGATTTTCAAGCTAAAATGGACATCATCATATGAAATTGATTCAATTGGAACCGATTCTTATCGAGTTCCTAAAATCAAATGTCTTACTGTGTTCACATGTTACTAGTGTGCAATAAAAGAGTGGCATTATATATTCTCCCCGGACTCTTAATGTGCAAACAAAAAAACATCTGAAAAATACATCTTTGTCCGAATAGTAGAAACAGTTTATCTCATTATTATGATATTTGTTTTCTTCAAATCTGTGCTCGTCTTTTCCATCTTAGCCCCCTTTCAAAGACCTAATATTGGAAATAAGTTATCATTTATTTATGACTTTTCAACATGAGTGATCCTGTTTTAACAGCATTTATGATGTTTGGAATTGTGATAGTTTTTAATTTAAAAAAAAACATTTTGTGCTATAGTAAATCTAAATGTATTGTCATTTTTTTTACAATGTACTTCTAAAAATCAAATACAATTTTGTCCAATATTGTTCTTTTTTAATGTTGTTAATTTTAATAAAATCAATTAATTAATCAATCGACTTACTTACACTAGTCTAGCAATCAGTTTTCAAATTCATTACATGAGCCATTCTCAGAGCTTTATTTTGCTGCAAAAACCATCATAATTAGACTTACAGTTCCAGAGATATGGCCATTTTAGTGTTGCACAGAACAAGAAAATACAAAGGAAGATATTATTATCATTGGCTATCTCAAAATCAAAATTCCCGACATCCGACTCATTTTGCTTGATCACATCACTCTTCAGAAAAAAACTTTGTCCACAACGCTTGTCCACCATGACTGACTATCATTTAGTCATGCAAGTTTACTAGAATTTCATTAGGCGTTTTGGGCACTAGCTTCTTGTTAGTCAATATAATGAACAATTTCTATTCTTTGTTCCTTATCTTTCCATTAAATCCAGCATACTGCTTTTTGACGACTTCGGCATTTTGCGTGAGCTTCATTCCATCATTAACTTACTAATCAAAAGTGTAATAAGGCAAGCTGTGCCGCCAAGAACTAACGATCCGCACAAGTTGAGCTTTCTGCCAAACCAATCTAAAGCAAACGTAACGTAGAGATAGGCGGGAACTTCGACTGCACCAGACACGAAAACCGAAACGTAAAAATCAACTCCCAGGTCACCCGTACTTAGCGACAGCCCGTAGTATACTAAGTTTGTAATGAACCTGTCAAATAATAAGATGTATTTACTTATGCATTAATACGATTATTAAGAACTATCAACTAACTATAAATACTATATTATCATTATCTACCTGAAGCAGAACATGTCTACCCTGGATATGTAATAAATCGGAGACAAAATGATATTTTTAATTTGTCTCAGTAATAAACCACCTGTCACAGTTGGGTTTTTGCACTCCCATTCCAGAAAATAAACAGCACTCATTTTTTGGGATTAAACAATATGTCATCAACTTCTACCAACTGAAACACAGATCAATCCTAATTATCTGGCAATAAAAATTAAATATTACTATTTGGCCAAATTTATGAATTAAGGGCCCAAAACATGCATTTTTAGTGTGTTTTCACATGCTGTGACAATCAAGACTAAGACTTTTACCATGTTTACAAAGTCTAGTTTGAATTATGCATTCTAGAGATACAGACTTGACATTTAATATGAAACATTTCTTCGCGAAATGCCAAGACTAATCTGAAGGGGTCTGCATAAACCGCATGGGTTAAATATTTATTGGGGTCTTAAGGGAGAAGTGGTGCCAAATAGTTTTTGATAGAAAATGTGCTTTCTATGAGTTTATATTATGGTGCTCAAAATGTAGTGCATTTGCTTTAAATGGCGGATTTAGTGAGGCTGAATTTGTGCTTTGTGGGGGGCACAATTTAGGACTTTATGCAACATTGTTCTGTTATTATCATATTTATTTGGATTTGAGGTGATATTTCCTGAAGTTTGTCAGTAATTGGCATTTGTCACAGCTGAATGCACTTGTAACGTACCAGTTTTGAATTTGGGAAGAGCTTTTGAAAAAATGGCTCTTCAAAGTGGTACGTACTCAGAAAGTTTGAATGTCCCACTGGGGCCAAGTGTTGTAAACTTACTGTACATAAATAAACAGCGTGAGTTCATTGGACAACCAGGAATCCGCGCAATTGTTTTTATACCGTAAGTTTATTACATTTGACACCAGTGGGGGACATTCAAACTTGCTGAGTTCGTACCACTTTGAAGAGCTATATATTAAGCTCCTCCCATTTCGAAACAAATGGTACATTGCAAGTGTATTCAGCTGTGACAAATGCCAATTGCTGACAAAGTTTAGGACATATCACTTCAAACCCCAATAAATTTGATAATAACAGAACAATGTTGCATAAAGGCCAAAATTGTGTCTCCACGAAGCTCAAATTCAGCCTCCTTAAATCCGCCATTTTAGGCAGGTGCACTACATTATGAGCACCATAATGTAAACTCATAGAAAGCACATTTTCTATCAAAAATAATTTGACACCATCTCCCGACACACCCCAATAAATATTTAACCCGTGCGGTTTATGCAGACCCCTTTTAGATTAGTCTTGGCACTTCGTGAAGAAATATTCCATATTAAAAGTCTGTATATTTCATTCTTATAACAAATCATTTAATTAAAGTAACTCAAAATAGCGAAACTTAGAGCAGAAATTAGGCATATACCGTACTCAAGATTTTGAATGCTTAGACTTGTTCGATGTCATTGATTTTTGTGACTCGTTTGTCAAAAAACATGCAGAAAATGTGCCTCTTTTTTGCTCTTTTTTCAAGAAATTAGTAAAATAGGATGGGGCAATGATTCATTTGGCAGAACTAGATGTGTTTTTAACCCCCCCCCCCCAATAAATATTGTTGCATTGGAGTATGTCACAAAAGTACTTACAAGTACCCCCCCCCCTCCTTAATGGATGACTATTATCAAAAAAGGGTCATTATGTGCTAAATTTTAGAGGAAGAATTTTATTTGTTGCGCATGAAAGTAAGCCAAGATTTGCAAGTTGTTCAGTATCTTTTTAAGAAAATGCGTAACGAAATGTGACAAATATGGATAATATAAGTGTGCTCTTTTATTTAATGACATACAATTATTTGAAAAATATAGTAAGGAACATTTGAGGTTTTGACTTTTAAAATCTACATTTTAAAACCTATTCAAGTCTGCTTGAATAGGTCGTTTTCAACAGATTTATCACATTCGTGTTGCTATAAAAATTCAATTGCGTCATCTGTTGACTAATGACAAAGAGTGTTTTAAGGGGGAAGTGTTAGCTTTCGTTCGATATAAACAAATCTGATTGGATCGGAAGGGAACACTTGAGGTTTGGGCGAAAACCAAAGGGAGGTAAATAACATGTTAACTAAATGCCCACCCAGTAAATTATTTTGCCCACCCAGTAAATTCAACTTGCCCATTGCCCAAAAGTGCACACCCAGTAAATTATTTTGCCCACAACAAATTGGGCACCATAATTTACCATGTTTACAACATCGGAGTAGGAATAGTTATCACACAGTACGAAATGATATATAGGAAGCCAAAAATTAATATAATTTTGAGCAATTTCCACACAAAACCTGAAAAGATTCTTGCTTAAGATCATGCTCATGAGCCCATAAATTTGAATATTCTTGAATAAGGTGTGTCTTTAATAGACTTGGAACGTTATAATTATTTGAAACTTAAATCCAGATATACATTGCTCATTTAAAGTCTTTGAGCATGCACAAATAGGTAATAGTATTATGAAAATGTCCTGAAATCAATCTAAATTTTAAATGTTGAAAGAATGATTGTTATTTTACATTATCATCTTTTTACACCTTTTGACTGTGATTCTACACCCGTCTTTATTATTATTTTGTGCAACATTGGGGCCTATGTTATAAGAATTAAGAATTATAAAAATTGGCAAAATAAAAATTTCAATTAATTTAATTCAGGGTTGTCCGTATTGTCAAATTCCACGGTAGATTCATTTACCGCAGTGGGTGGGAAATACCAATATATCCGCAAAGATGCAACTTTGGGCACTCAAAAACCTGGACTTTGTGACAATTTGGATGAAAAGTCACAAAAATAGGCTGAATATAATTAAAAGTGTGGACATTTTGACTTAATAAAAGTGGCATCTGTGATACTGGGAAATACTTTTAAGTATTTAAAAACATTGAACATGTTGAAATATAATTGAAATATAATATGATATAAAATTTTTCTTGAATGTTGCAACATATGCTAATAAGATGCATTTATGTGGAGGGTAAAGTCCACTTTTTACATCAAAGCCAACTTTCACGCAAAACCAGGTCTACATTTCCGAAAATCCAAAGGCCTTGATGAAATTAATTATCGCTGCCCACCCAGTAAATTATTTTCTCAAATTTGAGGGCAAAAATAAATTAAATTGCCCACCCAGTAAATTATCCTTATTTACCTCACTGACTTCATATTTCCACTAGATCTCACACAGCCCTTAAAATGCTATGCACTCATCCGTGTAGTATAACACAGACTGCGTGGAGACTAGACTCGCTCATTCTTGCTGTGCTGGAAATTTTTGTATCGAGCTGGAAACTGTGTGTAGATGCATTTATAAGAGAATCGTTTTTGCAGTCAAACCTTTTCATATGTGAGTCAAATGCGTAAAACTGCATCGTGAAATGAGCTGAAAGTGCGTAAGAATAAGAATAGTGCTTTCTGAAATCGTTTCCGTGTCACAAGGTCAAATGTCAACTGGAACTTGTCAATGCTTAGATGCCAACTGGAAAGTAAATTATAGGTACAACTTAAACAAAATCAGTTATTGGGGGCGTCCTAGATAAACAGTGGTCGTAATAAACGGCCCTGATGTGTAACCATTTTCTGACAATTGAACTGTGTTTAGTTTCCGTTCAAGATGGCTGCTATCCAAAACGCCAGCTATCTTTATATTAGAATTGACTTGATATGAAGCATATCGAATGAACATGTAACATACTTACCATATGATTAATAAAACTATCGTTTTTAATCTAAGATACGGGTAGCGAAATAAATCAACAACGCTCGGTTGATTTTCTGATTTTGCTTGCGGCTTCTGAAAGATTCAAGATTAGTTATTAAAGAAAGAGTCTGAAATAATCCTACATACAAACACACACACACCCCCCCCCCCACACACACCCCCACCCCCATGTACTTTTAATGTGACGATATATTTATGCACGAGCAAGTTATTAAATGACACTAAACATACAAGAAAACTACATAATTTAACCAAGCTTTGTAGCAAAAGAGGGGGAAAAGTTATTTTGTAAACAATTTTGATTTCAGATATTTTGGGGCGAGATTCCTACAAGAATCTCGCCTGTATTGTTTGTTTAAATGGTCGAACCCTGCAGAAACACGTTTTTACACAGCCGTGACGTAACGTCACGGCTGTGTCTTTTTTCTTACAGGATCTTCTTCTTTCTTCTTTCTTCTTCTGCCGACCATTACATTTGCTCTAGCATTTACAGGCATGCATCGATTTTGACCTTACTTGGTCACTATCATCACTGACCATGCCCATACATGTCATATGAAATTCGTGGGGTCAAAGGTCACGTAGGGGTCACAGGGGTCAAAAATGTGATTTCAACTCAAAATGCTACTTCTCCCACAAATTTCTCAGGACAGTAATGCCACTTGCACACATGCATTGTTATTACCCAGTGTCTGTAAATCATACACAGATTTGAGGTCAAAGGTCATTAAGGGGCCACTTCCGGTAAAAAACGAAATTCCTTCAAACTTTTTTATTAGCTAAGAAAAACATAGGAGAGTGACGGTATGTGCACACATGAATTATGTTTTCCTAATGTATATGTGGTATTTTTTTATTTGGGGTCAAATGTCATTAAGGGGTCACTTCCGGTATAAAACGAAATACCTTCAAAATGCTACTTCTCCCACAAATTACATAGGACGGTGACGCAACTTGCAAATATGCATTGCTATTACCCAGTGTCTATGAATCATACACAGATTTGAGGTCAAAGGTCATTAAGGGGTCACTTCCGGTATAAAACCAAATTCCTTCAAAAAATTTATTAGCTAAGAAAAACATAGGAGAGTGACGGTATGTGCACACATGAATTATGTTTACCTAATGTATATGTGGTATTTTTTGGGGGTCAAAGGTCATTAAAGGGTCACTTCCGGTCCAAGACGAAAAACATTCAAAATGTCCCTTCTGTCACAAATAACATGGCAGAGTGATACTATGTACACACATGCATTGACATAAGGCAAAGCCTGTGGGGTTTTCGTAGATTTTGGGGTCAAAGGTCATAAAGGGGTCACAACACGGCTGTGTTCGTGGTCTTAGACCACAGCTAAGTCTAGTGTTTTCTGCTATGAGACCAGACTAAAAGCTAGTAAGCCTTGTCGCCCACGTGGAAAGAAAAGAGAGAAACAGATTTGAAAATAAAGATCAAGAAAAAAGAAGGCCACTACCAGCATATCAAGTGAACAATTTTACAACAGTACCTATTAGGCCCTATGTCACAGGGGAAGTTGTCCAAATTGGTCCAGAATTGTCAAAATAGTATAAAGTTATTCAAAGTTTCACAAACTTGCTTAAAACTTCCTCGAAATTGCGGTAAGTTGCACAAAGTTGCTTTTTAAGTTTCTCAAAATCGCGTAAAGTTATTCAAAATTTCACAAAATTGCTTAACATTTTCTCAAAATTGCTTAAAGTTGCTGAAAAGATGCTCAAAAGTTGTCAAAATTACTCAAAATTGCTTCAACTCCCGCGCAAGCTGCGTAAAGTGAGCGCGGATTCCATCAAATTGTCAAAAATTTTCCAGTGCAGCACAAATAGGTCATGCAATCTCACGCACTTTTGGGGAACTTTACGTAACATTAAAAAATGTTGCAAAATTTCGGACATTTGTGTACATCCATATCAAAACGATGCACTTGTTGGCTGCTACATGTGTCTCATTTCACATAATAGCTAAGATTAAATACCATACTAATCTGAAGTGGAGGTCACCTCAAATCATCCCCAGGTCACATGGTTTAGAAATATGTTCTCTGTATTTTCTAAATCAAGTGCCTTCGGTATGATTTGAGGTGACCTCAACTTGAGATGAGTCTGGTATTTATTCCTAGCTATTATGTAAAATGAGACACATGTAGCAGCCGACAAGTGCATCGTTTTGATATGGATTCACACATTTTTGGAGAATTTTGACACCTTTGGGCAACTTCCCCTGTGACATGTGGCCTCCTATTCTTGACATTATGCTTTGCATAAAATATTCATAAATGTGCGCCTATATACATGTACTTTGATATCGATGTACCTCGCCTTGGATTGGGTATACCACAAGTGATGTTTTAGCACGTCAACGCCACATGATGCAGTCATGTCTACAGTAGAATTCATCATGACCTTTGCAGGACTTAAACCCCATTAAAAGATATTAAACCAAGATAACACTCATTGAAAACAGCTCAACTATGTTACATCAGATCTTCTCTGGTTAAATCCACACACACATGTGTCTGTTTAGTGTGTGATGAGCAATGAGCTGGTATTAATATAGTTTCAGTTGGGTGAATGATTATAAAGCAAACGCAATGTAACAATTACTGTGTGGCCTTTGTTCACGAAATGAGACAATACCGTGCATATTGTTAACCACATTCTTGAAAATGAGAAACATAATGGCTGTGGGCCGTAACACGGTTTGGAAATAATTTCTTCATATTTTTTGGTGTTATCTGTCGTTTACATATCCTTCCTAAAACACCAAAGTGCGAATATTTCCAAACACCTAAATTAGCTAAAAATTTAGGACATGTTACAAAACTATATTTTCTAGAATTTCAGAAGAGTACTTTTAATATTGGCCGGTTATTTTTCACACAGCGACGTTAACTAGGCAATGTACTATTACCTATAACATACACTAAAACACCAAAGTGCGAATATTTCCAAATATCTAAATTACCTAAAAATTTAGGACACGTTACAAAACTATATTTTCTAGAATTTTAGAAGAGTACTTTTAATATTGGCCGGTTATTTTTCACACAGCGACGTTAACTAGGCAATTACCCATACTTCTATCATACACTATTTGTAGAGGTTACGCGTCAATGGTAAGAGCACTGTGTATTGTGTATAGGAAAACGGACAGTAACTGCAGTATGACTAACCTCTTGCTCTTGTATCTCCAAGCTGTTGAAAAATTCGTCTGGCAGGTCTTTCTTATTGACTTTGGCAATCCTGCGAATAACTTTTTGTGCTTCAGTCATACGACCTTTTGAGAGCAACCAGCGTGGTGATTCCGACAGCAACCTAAGTGTTTGTATCGAACATCAAAAGTGATATTAAAGACATAAGATGGCATAAAACCAAGAAACGATCTAATTAGTGCAGGGCGTGAAAATAAGGAAAGCAAATTTTATTATAGATTGTCCTTCTCGTGCTTGATTGTGGAGAAGACCTTGTCATAACCCTTCTTGAAATTGTTATAACAACAGTATCGTCATTTTAAAAAAGAGAAAATTACTAAAACAAATTTATTTTTATTTTATTCATATAAATGCGGATGCGCGTCTTAAATAGAAACACCAAACACACAGACACGCCCCAAACCTACACACCAAAACATCCCTCCACACTACCGGTGACCACCTTCCTACAAACTAAACCAACAATATCTTTTCCCCTAACAAGTACCGATCCTAACTTAAACAGAATATTTGCATCGTGTCATGCTTTGGAACATTCGTCTTTGTACCTTTACCTACTCTTCGACTTTAACATCATTATAAAAGCACAAAAGAAGTTTAATATACTTACGGTATAAACAGACACAAGAGGATAGGAAAGGCCGACATAACAAAGCTGAGTATTCGCCATTGTCTTATGAAATAGCCTAGACCGGCAGCAAGCATATAGCCTCCACACCAAAAAGAAATTGAGGATATTCCCAACAAATGTTCGCCAAGCTGGGCTAACAATCTCAGAAACTGAAACCAAGAATACTTGTAGGCATAGTTATCTGAAAACCATCATTCAAGCAGGATAATTTTCATAAAGGGTAATTTTAATTAATACACGTCTCTGATTGACTTTACATGATCTGTCGAATTGAAAAGAAGAAAATACATCTTAGTGTGATATTATTAAATTCGGCAAATAATGAAGAGCATTTTTCTGAACTTACTTAGTATAAACCCAACAACATTTGCGCTAAAGAATGTAACACCCGTTAGTGCACGGATAATGATGAACATGACATAACTATTTGATAACCCGGTCATACAGATGATAAAGGCTCCAGTTGTAATGAGAAAGATAAATACCTTATATCGTCCATACCTACAAAAAATAATAAGAATACAGAGAAAAACGATGGTTGATCATTAATATTGATATTAATCATTGATAAACATGCACTGATTGTCTTCATGTGTTAAGTAACGTAAATAAGAGTATGAAAGAGCAATCATAGGGTCGAATTTGGAGATGATTGATGGTTGCTACACAAGTATTGTCAAGTCTGAGATTGATCAGTTGATGTGACATACGATTGGAAGTATGGGTATAATTGACATTGCTAGCGGTAATGCTTACTTAGATATTTATAATATGTACTTGTTTAGCATTGGGTAAGATTTTACTTACCTTATTGTATTTCACAATGTGGTTAAAATACATATCGTTCGAAAAACTGTAAACATGAGACGAAAGAGAGAGGGAGAAGAGCATTGAAGAGATGGCAAGGAAAAGCGAAAGAGAGAAAAGTTGAAACAACAGTAATGATGAGATGATACACAAAGCAAATTGCGAACAAATTAACCATATAGACAATGCATGACGATGTTATAAAGATCTCACTAAGAGACAAAAATCCGTGATCATTTAAAAAAAAGGTGAAAAATCTATAATCCAACACATTTTTCAACCGGTCACAGATATTTCACGGGAAAATATCTGTAAGTAAAAGAGGTTAAGAGTAGAGAATCGTAGCCGAAACAAAAGTTGCATAAACTTACTTGTCTGAAAATGCACCAACGAATGTAGATGAAAAGAGGACTCCAACAAAATACATCGACTGTGCTAAATCAGGTAGGGATTTCTTATCACACACTAGATCAAACTGAAACAAAATAATTACAACACCAATAATCAGTAGTACCGAAAATGATAACAAATCAATGAGGATTCGATCTCTATGATAATATGTACTTAATTATATATAATTAAGAGTATAATGATTTAGGGATTATCCCTATTATCTATATCATTAATAAGATATATTCTTGTTTTTACCATGGTATTGCAAGGTTCAATATTGTCACAGCTGTGTAGCTGTAATCTCGCTAAAAAGTGGTTCTATTAAATTTTGAATTGTTCTGTCACATGACATTGCCAGCTCGTCATGTGACAACCAAGATCAATATTCCAGTTTTCATCAGTTTGACAAAGATACAGAGTCGTCGTTTCGAAAGCTTACGTAAGTGAACAAAATAGTGTTGTGTATCGGTTTAAAGTTCTATCAATATGTCAGAACCACAACAAAAAACACCTTCGGTTCACCCTACAGTGTAAACACACGGGCGTAATTCCGGTATGCTTAAAGCTTTTTTAGAGATAAATTGAAAATTGCTTTGGGCTTTTAGAACTGATCGCACTATGTTTGTTTTTTTAAGTTTTGATTTGTAGTCTGTGGACACACTAGGAAGCTGTAAAATTAAAGTTAATCAATGCGCGCGCGAAACTTATAAAAATGTGAAACTATTTATTCCTTTTTTATAAACCGTTGTTCACACCCCCTCCCTCCCTACTTTAAGATACAAACCGTTTATATATATACCAAATATTTTACTAGCCTCCACCCCCAGTAAAGTATTTCTGAATATTCCCTGGATCAAATAAACCTGGGCTAGACAGTACTTACGTCAGTAACAATAGACGTCTTGAATTGACTAGTATCATAAACCCATCCAGCATCACACTGCAACGTATCATCTGTGACGTTAGAAGTCACCCATCCAGGAAACCAATCCGATGGTTCGATTCCCGTCAGATTATATCGCTTACAATTTTCATATTCATAAGAACTGTCCGACCCAGCTAGTGGTATGCCAACAGATTTCTTCGCTTGAATACATTGGTCTTCATCCAACGACCACTTAGTGCAATTTACAATGTCTAGTTCTGGTGTTTGACACCAGTGATCCATTTCTCCAGCTAGAAATACATGCATGAAAGTGACCATTCCAGAGCAAAACGTCCGCAAGCATATTGCTAGGTAAAGGCGTTGCTGGTATCGACCAAACACGCCTATTTTCTCGAGAATATCTTCAAATATCATAATGACTATGATATGTGTACATATGTATGACACTGCTGATTGCAATAATGTAGTTTGTTGTGTCCTACAAATATTTGTTGCTATGATGTAAATATCTACTTCGAAGATGGTCCTCCTGACTGTTTACTTAATACGTAAACATTGCGATAGTAGTGAACCCAAAGTAGAAAACAGTGGGACACTCCCCCTGTGCGATTAGATACTACAAGCATAACCTAACAAACTTTACCAGATAATAAGAGTACCAGATAAATGAAGAAAGCGCTTTGTCAACCGCGAGAAACGAAAACATCTATGACTCCTGGGACATGACTTTTAAGGGCTCAGGTATGACAGTTTCGACAGTATTTTTGTGGGACATGAGAGAGCACATCAGACATATCCTTCTGATATCAAATGCATACACAATTCTTTTATAAAGCGCCGTTACATCTAGACCACAGCGCGTAAACAAATTCAAATAATAAACACAATATAACAAAACAAAGTGCGCAATAAAAACAGTCAACAGTAATTTCTTGGTAATGAGTTTGCAGTACGAATGGTGATGGGTAAATTGTTCCACAGTCCAGGAGCAGCCAGAGAAAAAGCTTTATTTGCGGCAGAATGGAGAGATTTGGCATTTAATTTATGTAAAGTATTAAGCCGTATTGTATCTGAAGCAGAGCGAAGTCCGGTACATGATTGATGGTAAGGTGTGAAACAAGAAGCTAAATAACCTGGAGCATGTCCATTTAAGCATTTAAACACATACAGAAGTACTTTGAAATTAATGCGTTCTTTCACATGATTTTGATTTTTTTGAAATTCGCGATATAATACAAATGTCTAAATGTTTGATATTTAACTGTCCTCGAAGTAAACTTTCTAAATCTAATGATATGCACTTAAAGTATATGTAGCTGGGATAAAATGCCGATGATCAATCGAAAATTTTGACCTTTTATATCGAAGATATACAATTTTTTCCCAAAAGACCTATTTTTTTTGGTGTTTGGGGAAAAATCCATATTTACAATACGAAAGGTCAACAATTTTCACATAATTATTAATCTGTAAGCGCTCCTTTAAGCAAAGTCACTGTTCATTGAATTTACAACCGTGTGACAAAACAGGCGAAACTAGTAACTTTTCGCACAGGATTTGCAGTTTAAAGAGAATTGGTCATTGCTCATAGAAATGAAGCTAGTATATGGCCAATATAAGTGTGCTCTTTCATATAATGACATAAAATCTGAAAAATATTGTAAGGATCACTTGAGGTTTTGACTTTTAAAACCTACATTTTGGTCAAAATGTGTGCCTCCCTCTGAAGTTGTCATCATTTTTTTTTCAAAATTAATCAAATCCAGGTTGAACCCAAGGTTTACACATGGATTTCTCAAAATCAAGCAACATTGTATTCTGACTTTATAATTAAAGTTGCAAAATTGTTGATGGAGGAGTGTTATTGAACTGCCCTTTTGCCCTCCTTTCCCCTGAATTAACATAGTTGAATACACGGTAGGTTTCTTTATTATGCTTATCTTAGATCTACATGTATTATGTTATTTACATTTTATTTACATGTTTATTCAAGATTGCATGATTGATCAATTTTACAAGGTCATGATTAGTAAGTTATGTCAATATTTTCATATTTTTCAGTCAGTGCAAGGCCAAGGTTTAGTAGCTATCTTTTGTTGCTTCATTAAGAACAGAGCTTCCAAACCACTCAATATTCACGGGTACACGCCGATAGTCCGACACTCCGCTAGTCCGACACACCGCTATTCCGAATCTGAAATGCACTGCACCAGTCCGACACGCCGCTAGTCCGAATCTAAAATACACTCTGCCAGTCCGACATGCCGCTAGTCCGAAAATGAAAACCACTGAGCTAGTCCAAATCTGGAAAACACTCCTTCAATCCGACACTGCGCTAGTAAGAATCTAAAAAACACTGCACTAGTCCGAAACTAAAAACCATTGCGCTAGTCCGAATTTGAACAACACTGCGCTAGTCCGAATCTGAATCGGGGAAACACTAGCGCAGCGATTCGGATTAGTACCATGGTTTTCAGTTTCGGACTAGCGCAGTGTCGGACTGAACAAATGTTTTCCAAATTCGGACTAGCGCAGTGTATTTCGGATTCGGACTAGCGGCGTGTCGGACTGAAAACCGTGTTTTTAGATTCAGACTAGCGGCGTGTCGGACTGTTGCAGTGGTTTTAATTTTCGGACTAGCGCAGTGTTTTTCATTTTCGGACTGACGCACCCCTAAGTATAGGGAATTTTTGTTGTCGGACTAGCGGCGTGTCGGACTAGAGGCGTGTCGGACTAGCGGCGTATCAAACTGAGTGGTGCACCCCAAAAGGGTCCATAAGAGCTGGATTTTGGTGATATGTTATGTCGGAATCACATGATCACTGGTTCCTATACTATTGTAATACTATTAATAAGTTTTTCCCCAATCTCAACTTTTATCCCCTCCCCGCGTCCCGATATGGCCCAGTTGGTTTCGTCGCGACGCATCGTCTCTGTAATAATTACATGTATGTGTAAAGAATGTCTGTATTATTCATGTACTTCTCTGATCTATGTCATGATTGTGAGACCAAACAGGTTTGCTTTTGCGTTTCTATTCTTTCGAACCACCTTCGGAAACGTTGCAGACCTCACATTATAAACACATGTGCAGTCACATTTTGTACTTTTTTTCAAGAAAGTGCCGTAGTTGTTCAGCTCAAAAATAAAAGGATATATCTGACAGTAAAACTAACATTTTATGGCAAAGAAATGCTAATCTATTTTGTATGATAATGTTATAATATGGCTTTAACTGTAAATCCTTATGTATTATTGGAGTTGGCTTAAAAACTTTTATTCACGTAGTGGGGCAAGCCCTGTTTTTTACACCTTTCTTATTATTAAAATCAGAAACCAATGTTTTAGATGCAGCTTAAAGTTTGCACCCAGGTATATCGACCTTGACGTGAGCTGTGTACCATGTCGGCAAAAAGTGAGGTATATAGGAATAGGTGAATATGTTATCAACATATGTTTGTTTAACTTCTTTTTAAATATAATCTTATCGGACTAATCCGTTAAGAGCAAATAAATGAGATAAGATGACATTAGTTTCTTCAAACTTGCCAAACTATTATCCAATTATTATTCAAACTTCACATTAAAGTGACAATATACGATTTCCATTAAATTTTAATTTTGTTATTCTTTACTAAAGATTCTGAAATAATAAGTAATAACTGTCAGCTAAGGGTTCTGTTCATTTTAAGGCAAGATTACAAAGTAACGTGAAAGAATCATACTGGCTATTTTGGCCATATGATATGGAGTTCTTAATGTGTGAATTATTACATTATGTCAACATAATTATTGCTCTGTTGACCTGACAAACACAACGAATTTGACTGACTTTATTTACGTATAAGTTGGGACAAGTATAAACGTTACAAGTATGCCATTTTCAGGTTTGAAAAACAAATGAACCAATTTCTTGGCACTGAGTTTTATGCAAAATGAGCCAATTTTAAACACTTTTGGGGAATTCAGGCTAAATTCCCTCTAGAAGATGGATCGACCGGGATATCTAATTCACTATCATTCGACTCTTCAAATGCATGCCTGCAATTCAAATCGCTAACACTGATTTGAATTGCAGGTGATCGTTTAATCCTAGAGATTTGTTCACTTTACAATACGCTATTAGAACCAACATTAACGTCTGCAATTACCTCAAACTACAGAAAAGTAGGTCGCGATTAATAAACACAAGCAAGATCTTGTATTTTCCTCAGTCTGAATGTATATGACTGTGTCAATTCAAAGAAATCAAAATCATCAAAGCAGAACATTTGATAAGCATTTTTATAATGTCCTGATTAAAAGAGTTATTGAGGCGGTTTTGTCAAAAAGTAGGTCTGAGTCGAGTGTGAACAGTCTGCCAATTCTTAACCCAGCTTATGGTAAACATGTAGATACATTACACATAAACTGTCTTGCTTGACTTCAGTTCAATTAGACAATTCTTAGATTGTCCATCATTGCGAGCATTTATACGCACTTGGATAGGTTATTGCATGAAATACGTGTTAATACTAAACATTGCTAAATATAAATATTCTGACAGTGCAAAGTAGGAAGGAAGTATGCCGCTTCCAAACACTTTCTCATTATTTTTATATGTCTGTGTTTGAGAGCCAAATGAATCATGCAAAGAAACATTTGACAAAAATACTGAGAGAGACTGCGGCACCGTATATTATTATCTTGTCAATTTAGTTTCATTTAAACAGACTGTTTTAGTAGTTGTGGTCTCAAGCAGTGTAAGTTAGAAACAGTGAGTAGAAAAAGTACTCAACATTGGTTGGGTGGTTGTTGTTGTCGTTTTTGATGTTGGTTTTTTATGATGGGTGTGTTCTTTTTTGTTGTGCTTTGGTCAAAGGCCTTGTTAGGATTTTTGTCATGGGAGCAATTCCATGTCAATTAAAGGGCAGGTCTATTGCAAAAACAACATCATATCATTGGCAAGCTAATATTATAAGGACAATGAAAATGACTCCTTTTTTGAGAAAATAAGACGTTTAAAATTGATATTCCGCAAAAACCAACTTAAGCGGTGAGTTCCTTAAACGAGACAGATTTGGCCCAAAAAAAAAGATGATGTCATAAAATGAGATGTGCCCGCTTTGAGAAAAGGGACTATAAACGCGCTCAATGGACAGAACGTATACTGTTGTTGTTCACCAAAAAACTCTAAATTAAGTATTACACATTTAATGGTTTTTAAACATATGGATAAAATCAGCCGCTTCTTTTTTTTATATATTAGTAAATTGTGATATTACAATTCATAATGTATATCAATATCATGAGAAATATTAGGCCTAAAAAATAAATAAATAAATTGAGCTTAGAATTTCATCTGAGACTAGCATATAAACCGTGTGAAGTCCACAAACTCATGTATCTGATTTCCCTGTGCGATATTCATTTGGATGAAATATTAAAAAGCAAACGCATAGTAACAATACTGTGTGTGCTTTGTTTCCGAAATGAGAACAATAGTCTGCATATTGTTATGCAGCATTGTTATGGTAAATAATAGTACAACTCATTGTTGCTAATGTCAAACTTGACACACACGTAAATGAGAGCATGATATAGTGTTCGCTTCATTTACTTACGTCATAGCCCGCTGCCTTGAAAATTAATTTCGCTTCAAACGGGGGAAGAACACGTACGAGCCCGAATTTACCCACACAACTTCTCTTTTTTCAGGAGAAATACGCATATAAAAATTGCAACGAGTGTCAACTTGTAATGTAATAATTATTCTCTTCGAATAGAGATAAGCTTGTTTTTGCAATAGACCTGACCTTTAAGGGACGGGTCCAACCTGTCTGGCAAACCAAAAACAAAGTTGCTCATATTTTATGTGCAAACATACACTCTAAACACAAGTATTAATATACGGATAACACTTTTTAACTCTTCAAAACGATTATAGCTTTACTTTGTACATTTTAGCATCGAACAATAGCTCTGCAACTGGACGAGCGAGGGCCAAGGGGCTGTCGCCCCGGACATGACTTATGCCACTTTGTTTGGTTGATTGGTTGGCTGGTTGTGAATTCCAGATTATTACCTCTTTATAAGGACCGATAAGGCGACATTTTGATTTATTGTGCATTGTCACTACTCGCTCATACACTTCGCATAGTTGGCTTTTCTGCAATTTGAAGATAAGGCGAACAAAGAAACACGGCGATATCTTTGCCCGCTAGTTTAATGCCAAAAAATTGAAAGTTTGTAAATTTAGAGAATTTGTACAGTTAAGATAAGTTCAAGATAAAGATAAAATAAACTTTATTTTTAAAAGTGATATATAGTTTAGAATCTATAACATTGCCCGAACTATTTATGGGTGACCCATATTTTTGATATAAAGAAATTATTAGTAGGGTACAGAATGGAGGTCCCGTTCTCGGTGTGAGTACAAGAAGTTTTGAAGGTGTTTTTATATAGATTTTAGGACGCTGAATAAAATGGGATAGGTCTGTACCATCGAAAAGTGTGGGGAACTCTCGCTAGAGGGCGTTTTTCAAAATGGCCGCCAAAATCCCTAAAATCACCATAACTTGGTCAGAGAAGCACCCAGCAGCACGATTCTGATGTCTATACCCATGTTTTTAGGGTCGAGGAATCCAATAGAGTCATTTACAACAGCCTAGGACCTATCATTCCAAGATGGCTGCCAAAATTTCAAAATGGCCGCCAGTGAAAATTAATTTGGCTATATCTCGGGTGCAGAAAGTCCTAGAAGTATTATTCTGGTGTATATACCCATGTTTACAGGGTCTAGAAATCCATTAGAATAATCTAGAACAACACAGGACCTTAACATCCCAAGATGGCCGTCAAAATTGAAAAATAACCGCCACTAAAATGCAGAATTTTGCCTATATCTTATCTTATCTGTGGTTTAGACGGCTTTATCGTGGAGTTTACGATCCTTATCTGGGGCTAAGATGCCTTAACCTTAGCATAACACAGTCTAAATCCCAGATAAGGTATCTAAACCCCAGATAAGGCGCCGTAACCCCAGATTAAGGGACGTAGACCCCAGATAAAGCAGGCCAAACCCCAAATAAGGTGCCTTAACCCTAAATGAAAAATGTATACGGGTCTGTATGACAGGGCCAGGACTATTAGTAAACGCTATAAAATAGTTTGGGTCACGTGTAAGGGCCGATTTATGCTCTTAATATTTGACGTCGAAGTATTCGATGTTAATTCTGTTTATATTCATTTTGTTGAAGAAAAATCCATATATTTAACGTGGAATGTCTGGTGAAAAACATAATGTCGATTTTACGTCACCATTCATTCCATTCGTTAGACATTAAACATGACTGGAGAAAATAATTATGGAAATAGTGAATATTCGATGTCAAATAAAAAGGATGTTTAAGCCATACAAAAGGATGTTAAACGCGTCCTCATTTAGAACGGAAAGGTTACTATAATGGAATAGAGAATAAGAAGGTGAGCTATTGATAGAATCGGCTGTTTATTCGAGATAAAGATTGAAATTGTACTAATGGTTTCAATTGAAGACATGAGCGCAAGAAGACCGTAAGTCCACTTGACCCCTCAACATGTATACACTAAAGTTACGTATAGTTTCTTAGGGTTTTATAATGTTTAATACATGTTCCAGGGTGAAAACATCATGAAAGGTTATGAAAGATTTGTTTTGGCCCCTGGACATGTATAAAACATTACCAATCTATACGAAACTATACGCAACTTTAGTGTATACATGTTGAGGGGCCAAGTGGACTTAAGGTCTTCTTGCGCTCAGGTCTTCAATTCTTTACCTTCTAATTACGTTACTATCATAAGGCAAAAGTAATATAACAAGGTCTTTTTGTGTGGGTTGGGGTGTTTGTGTATACGTGGGATGTCTGGTTTCAATTCTTCTGGCCGGCCATATAGTTTTTATAAAGTATATGTAACACGATCTGGTCCAAGGAGGCCAAAGGAGGCATTTTTGAAAATTGAGTTTAATACTATAATTATTATTACCTTACACAAACATTGTGCTATCATGTACTGAAAAAGACAGAAGGTCTAGCATACTTGGTTTTAAAGTTATGAAGTTTTGTGATATCTATTTTCTTATGTATTTTATTGTTTTACTCCATATTTTTGCCTATATCTAAATTTCAACTTGTCTGCTGAATCGCACTTATAAGTGAATAAAATAATATTTTCATGAAAAACTTGTTTTTAATAATTGTGCACGGATTTAAATATCTTCATATCTTAGATTTGAAAATTTCAGGATCTCTACTTTATAAAATCAATAAAACAAAGTGTTATCCATGATAAACCAAGAATTGCGTTCATGAAATCGTGAGGATGGTATTACTGTTAGGATAAGTGGTTTATATATATATACAATTTTATGCTTCATACAATCATGTAAAAAACTGGATGATGCAGTATGCCTTGTCAATTTTGAGTGGAAAAATACTAATTATAATTATTATAACCTATTAAAGAAGTTTTAGAAGGAATACTGCAATAGAAGGAAGAATTAAGAAGACTAGCGGGACAACCGCGCTACGCGCGGGTCCCCGCTAGATGAGTAAATGGGGCGTTCACTAAAACAGGAGGAATTACTGAACAGGTAAGATCATTGAAAAGGAACATTTTATTTATCTAAATCTGTCCCCTCTCAGTTACATTTCCTTTTTTTCTTTCTTTTCAGTTTCTTCTACATGGGGCTACTTTGTTCCCATTTAAAAGAAAAATGTTTGAAATTCGTGACAAAAGAGCTATTTGCATTATTTAGGCTATGTTAATTATATTTAAGTGCAATAACGTCAAACTTTCTTGTAGATAACATTTTGTAATGACAAAAAACGAGGTCTGAGTTTACAATTGCTTTACGCATAATAATAATAAGAGAGCATCTTTCCAGCATGAAAGCTGCATATCATCACGAAATACCGTACCTTGACATTTAAATCATTATGTTTGATTTATTTGATTGTGTTATATAAAATTGCTGAACAAATGTGTGGTATACTGAGTAGTTTTCATTCCCTAACTCGCTATTGCAGTGATGCGACGCGACAGCCTGTAGGCCTTCGCGTGGACAAAGTTAATTTTAACCCCTTGATTTAAAACTAGCGTCACATTTTTACTTTAATACATTTTTGAATAGTTTTTTCACCAAATACTCTTTGAGAAGATGTTTTTTACGAATATGTGAAAACAATTTGAAGCAGACTTTTCAATTTTGAGATATGAACCTTATAAATTGGGTAAAGTTGTTTTTGGCCCACACTGTACACACTTCCATACTAAAATAAATGTCAGATTGCGGACCTCCAGTATAAAAAATAAGTTATTTATAACTAGTCTTACTGAAACAAAAGATGTGTCTACATAATATGTCATGATAAAAGCAAAAATACACATCAATTGCCTTAAAATTGTTCGTGTTATAAGATGCAAGCTCATTTCTATCGCAGTCGGCATTATAATACATATGACTATGAAATGTATCTTTCGAGAATACCAATCACATTATTACCCTCGCATCTAGGGTAATAATATTTGTGACACCTTACAAGATTTGAACAATCATAGCCGATAACAAGCAGCTTGTAATGTCATTAACCGTCACAACCATAGGATGTACCAGCAAACAACCTGAAAAGAATTGCACTTTCTAAAAATACTTCGAGAGTGTAAATAAACTGTGGTATCGTCAGTCGTCACAAACAAATTGTTACAAAACATGAAAACACCCCGTGTATTTCGACAGAATACACATATCGCTTTTCATATCTTACTAATTTTACAAACTCTGCTCAAGCCGGCTTGTTCAGTGTGGTGGTCAATATATATATGTCCTGGCAAATCTGCCATCATATTTACCTGCCTCAAGGGTTGTAAATTATAAAGCATGACTATATACGGTCCACATGAGCTTGGAGGAAACTCATGGAACAGAAGCCTTGTTTATAAGCTTTTATACCCGAGTGCACACAAAAGAAAATGAAATGTCTGTCGTGTAGACACCGTAACTGTATGATCGTGTGTAGTAATTTATCAAATCGTGTTTCTTGTATAATTTATTAACTCTTATCTGTAGAAAAACTATATTTTCCTTTACAATGCTATTGTCATAGCAAAAATATAACCATGATAACTATTAGTCTCACGTATGCGTTGTACAATTACACGTAGCTGTGTTTTAGAACGTCAAACAATTACTTAATGGCTAACCGTTGAGGGGGCAGTATCAGTTTTACAGTTTGCGTTTGCTAGATCCAATTTTATAAACATAATATTGTGACTACAAGAAATGACCACCTGCTATACTAATACAGGTGGGGCTAATTTAGCTGTTATTACCTAGTTCTCATATTTTTATTTGACATCTTCTGCCTTAAGGCTACCCCTGTATAAATATTCCTCTGAACACTATTTTGACAGATAATAAAAATAGAGCATTATACTAAAGGAAAAACAGTTTTCATAACGGTACTATAAAATACCTTGTATAGTTCGGTCAAGTTATTATTATTTTTGGAAAAAGGCCCCAGGCGTTTTTATAGTATCTTGTATTTATTAGAATGGTGGAGATTCAGCCTAATACATATTAAATTATTTTATGAAGTCTGGAAATGGTTTTAAATCGGTGAATCGGTAACGACAAAATATTTGCATCAAAATTCCGACTAGCGAAGCGCTTAATTTCGCACAAAAAGAGAAAGTTGCTGACAGAGTGTGAACAGATCTGTAAGCGGTATTTAATCCAAAATCGATTTTGGTTCATTGTCTGAAGAGGGTTAAAGTTAGGGTTAAGAGTATTTAAGGTTAGGATTAGAGTTAGGGATACGGTTAGGGCTAATGTTAGGTTAGGATTAGGGCTTTATGTTATAGGCTAGGATCAGGGTGAAGTTTGTTGGGGTTAGTGTTTAGGGTAATGGCTAGGGCTTATGACTATTGGGGGGGGGGGGTCGAGCTAATAACCGTTTGGACTATCGACCTATAATAATTTCTATCATGCTTATAGTTACACCTTGAAGTGAATCTTCCGGGTGAATCTTACTTACTAGACTTTTGTCTCTTACAGATTTAAAAGAAAAGGTCATTACTTGCAAAATCAACAAATTAGTGATGATTAAAATGAACACTTTAGGATTTGCGTGTGATAGTCTCGATCATTTATCTCTTCTCATAATTCTTGAATTAGTGTAAAGTTTGAATGAGTCATAATTACAACTGTGCAAAAATACAGGTTACTCTTAATCAGTGTGGAACCAATTATATATAGACTAAAATTATATACGGAGGATACTAAATATTGTCAGATATAGTGACCAAATACAAGCTTCTGTATTAAACATTAACATTATTGAGGAGATAAAAATTCCTAACACTTTACTGTCCTTTATACTCCGTTCATATGTGTTAAAAATTTAATACAGTAAGCCAAAAAATTAAGGTACCTTATGTTCACCCCTGTACATCCTAAAGAAAGACAGATATGTCATAATTGAAACCAGCAGCCAATAGCTGCATCTTTTAGCTCGAATTTAAGACCTCGTTTGTTGAAATTGTTCTAGAAATTAAAACACGACAATCCAAAAACCCAAGGAAGATGCCAATTTAAAAGTTGCAGTTTGCTCCATTGCATGCCTATTGATTTGTACAAAAGCGTTCGCGAACAAGAGAATTAACGCCGTACTGCCATTGATTCATAGCACGTTAAAACTAGTGTCTTGCTTTCATTGATTAGATTTCGTTTCTTCATTAGGTTTTGGATCACTGTTTCTTTAATTCTCAACCAATTTCAACAGATAAGGTCTTAAATCAGAGCTAAAGAGTACAGGTATTGGCTGCTTATTTTAATTCTTATCTTTATTTAGGATATACAGCGGTGAACACAACCGGTACCTTAATTCTTTGGCTTACTGTAGTTCATTCATGCAATAAAAAAAAACACCATAATTATTTTTGCCGGTTTAATCACATTTGCCAAATAGGAGTCTTTTCCACTGTTTACGGTCAAGGTCTATACAATCAACAGCATGAAGATGAAATAGGCGTTTGTTGAATTTCAATTTAAGGCATACGTAGAAGCGGTCTTAGTCCTATATTTCCACGTTTAATTGATTTGACATATATGAGAGATCGCGTGATTTTCTGTATAATTGTTTTTATAGTTTCTGATCAACCATCTTGTGATTTGAGTTTAATGTAGAACAATACCTTCGTGCCTTTTCCATGCGCATTCATTATTAAAAGTGCTTCCCATCTGTGGGTAACCTAATCTGTTAAAAAGGTTAACCTGTTTTGGCCTGATATTTATTTCACAAAATAATGTTAAAGGTGACTTTTTACTGTCAATTATTAAAATTCCTTTCCAAACACTTCATTTGCAAGTGCAATGTCCTTTGTCAATGATAAAGTTCTGGATATAATATTATTTGACTGTTGAAAAAATACATCATACCAAAAAAAATCCAGATATGGTGTGGGCATGGTGGAAAGAGTTAAGAAAACCGAGAAAACAGATCTGACTCTATCAGTAAAATCCAATGATATTGAATTCTAACTTACCCCGCTTTATCATGTTCACAACACTGTTTTAGTAGTCCTTTAAGACCTGACAATACTGCGTATTATGTTATTCATAGTGAAACCTAAACTTATTGGGTGATTGCGTGACCGAGTTGTGTTCTTTTTATAAAAACCGCTTTGGTGTTCCTAAACCAGTTTCTTCTTTGGTAACTTCTTGCGTGACCGAATTGTTTTGTGGTTTTGTGTTAGAAGTTAATATTTGCGGACATGATTAACCTACAAGTATACTAACCTGAATTTTAAAACCAACACTTGTCTGCTCTTGGACTAAGCTGTGCCTATTATCAGCGAGAGCCTCATGAGCGAGCTTGTAGACAAACTGTTGCGTTATTTCATTTGTTTATAGCTAAAAGTAACAACTGTGATGAACAAGCCAATTTACAGATTCAAATACTGTAAAGCTATTTAATTTCGCTAGTACTTAATTTCGCTAATTGCCAATGACCACCATTTTTGTGGGTATTTAATTTCGCTAATCCAGCAATTATTTATGTGTACAATTCAATGTAAAACTGTTCAATTTGCGGGTATTTAATTTCGCGAATTAAGGCTTCTAGCGAAATTAGCGAAATTAAATCCCTAGCGAAATTAAATTAAGTGGTTTAATAAATATTGCCTACAAAATTGATGGCAACGACGAAGAAGAAGTGAAATAAGAAGAAAATAAAAAAGAGAAGAGGAGAAGAAGAAGTCGAAGGAGAAGGCGAAGGTGAAGAAGAAGGGTATCAGTGAAAGAAATGTATCTTCGAACAATTAATATTGTTTGGATATTTTAACTAAATAACTGGTGTGGTTCAGGAATAAATTAGCTATCACATACTTTAGAAGAATTTGACGAAACTTTTCAAACCTTTCCAGGGATTCAAATATAAATCGATGATCTGTATTCGGAGTGCTAATTACTGCCCATCCCCAGAATCGTTTGACTCCCTGGAACGGGCTGAAAATGAGGTATTTTCAAAGATTCCTGTATTTCCAAAATGGAGGGGACAATTGTCAAAAAGTGTGTGATAGCTGATATATTTCCTCAACAACATCAGCTATTTCGTTATTTATGTTCGGTTTATGCAATAAAATACCCAAACAATTCAGTTTCCGACAATACAGTTCTTTCAGGAACACCCTGTACATTAGTAACTAGTAATGCATGCTTATGACTTTTGTAGTTCTCATCCCCTTTAAACACCAGATGGGTCACTTAGCTAGCCACAAACAGTGAGAGGAAGAACACTAGCAATTGCTAGATAAGGAACACAAGTGTATCCATGTATTCAGAAGTGCCAGTTAGCATTTTAGTATGCGATGCAATACATTCACACGTTGTTTAGTCTACCATCGTGACTTGAAATTCAAAAAGTTATTAGATTTGATGTTATACAATAAATAATAAAAGTGTTGTATTGAAACATGCATTCAGGTGTCACGGTTATTTGACACTTTACCGGAGACACATCTGATAGAATTCAAGGTAAAGCATTTAGATCATCATGTCACATCTGATACAAAAACTCAGAAAAGAAAAGCTACATGATCTAGAAACACGGGAATGCCGGGACGATACAAACTAACAATAATAGATAAAAGAAAAATAAAAGAAAAAAGGGCAAACGTATTTGCAATAAAAAATAACGGTACTTTGACATAATGTAGATTGTTTAGTTTGAAAACAAAGCAAAGTGGAAAGCGGGCTATGTTAATAATAATATACATGGTTTCGATACATTAGTTTTGCAATATAGCTATAATTGTGTTGAATCAGGTGAGAACACACGAGCAACAACGTATCGCGTCGCTTAGTTGCGCAAATATGCTACGCTACGCATACTTCCGCAGTATATATAATCTTTCAAGATCTTACCGTTCGATTTTAAGATAAAATTATTAATGGATTTCGATCAAAATTCTCAAAGGGTCATTGATTTGCCCGATGTTATCGTAATTTGGGGGAGAAAAACGATAGTTATCGTTTGTGTCTGCGAGCTTCGATAAAAGTGCAAAATGTGACCACTTTTAACGTCAACGGCTATTATTTCCATGTTCATGTTCAATGAAATCTTCAATAAAACACATTAAAATAAATACTTTACAGCTACATGCATAACATGAAGTCGACAATATACACCCATAACAAGAACATAATGAAGGCACAGTCGCCAAAACCAGGCAAAACGAAAAAGGAGAAAAACTGAGCGCCCGCTGGGCGGAGAATGCAGAGCATCGAGCATTGTCTGCCAAGCCATTGTGAAATCTGCAAAAGGAAAACAAAATACGTAGGCCAAATCAAAAACGAATTTAAGTAGCAATTTATTAACATGTTCTATTGAAGAAAAAACTCTTTTTTGTGAGTTTCTCCATATTTGTTGTTTTTACACCAAGTCTGAATAATATAGATTTGTTTTGCGCGCATATTTTAGTATAACTTTTACTACGTGTATGTCTGAGAGGGCAAAGCACCTTTACATTACTCGTTATAAGAGTTACAAATGTGTTATGAATAAACAGCGCATATGGGATAAGAAAAATAAGACGAAGTGTTGAGATAATACCACTTTACCAAATTCAGGATCTCCAATGAAATTAAAGATTTGCATCAATACAAAATTCTTAACTTTATACATGGCAACCAAAACAAGTTTCAAGCATACAACATATCAGATCGAGAGGACGGTTATTTGAAGAATTTACATTGTTACAAGTAATAAAGTCTGACCATTTGAGTGGTATATATATATAGCCACGCTACTCTTCGTAAAATCCCAAATAGCACGATTAAGTATAACGACGACCAATATAACAAGATGCTTCAGTGTCTCACTCAACCGCTCACACTTTGCTATGACAATGATTAAATTACCACCAAATCCATTTATTTAAATAAGTTATACTTATTGATTTCAGACCAGAAGCTAAATCTGCAATGTTAATGACCTTGGTCCAGGATCTTAGATGAATCATCCTGTGGTTTCAAACATAACAAGCAATTCTTAAAGAAATACGCTTTTATGCCAAAATAAATGCCCAAGGCAAAGAGACAGAAATATCACATTTGTAAGGTGTATTTTGAGGCGAAATAATATTATATAGGTGGTCTGTGATTTTGTCGGAAACTATTTAAAGGAAAATCAATAGAACTACTTAGTCAATAAATGCGTATTGTTGGGAGTAAAATTATACAAAAATTCTACTGGCCTTATAGTTTTCATAAATTATGTTAGTTTTAAGATTTTTTCTGCTGAATCGCACTAATAAGTGAATAAAATAAGATTTTTTGATTTCATGAAAACTACGCATTTAGATATTTTGATTTTTTTTTAGATTTGTAAGTTTAAGATTTCTCTACTCTAGAAAATCAATAAAACAAACTGTTTGACCCAGATTTATGTTCACGAAATCGTGAGCATAATATTACTGTTAGGATAAGCTCAAAAATATTATGAAGCGATAAAAAAGGACGAGTAATTTTTGGGTATTAATTTCAAACGTTTTCTTTCCACCTGAAAGTGCCATCGAATCGGTAAAATTGTAGTCACATTTTCTAACGACTGAAATATGTTTGACAATTAAAATAAGACTTCGACGTAGGTATTATTAAGTTCACAATGAATGACAGACCAACTTGGTGTGGTGTGCAAAACATTCCTTAGTGTTAATCTATAGTCTTGTCATGTTATCATTGATGTCTAATTTATTCATATTCAAGACACGTTCTGCGCTCAGATGTTTTCTTGGTAGACATGCTACTTCGTTTCGAGATTAAGCCAAAAGATTTGCCGCCAAATAACAATATTATAGCCTAATTAATGACGAACAAACACACGCCTGTCACTGTGACAGTTCACATTATAAGAGATTTAACGTTAGTCATAGTACGACAAGTCGGCAAGCAGCAAGTAAAATTGTGAGGCAAATGTAGAAAAACACATTTATTTCACTCCGTCTCGAACTTATAAGTTTGCTGCAAACTTTCCAGTTACCATGACTACTGCAGAACGTTGTGACGCTTCAGAAACCAATTACCATCTACTGTCCACATTCGGAAAAAACATGTTTGTTGGATCTGATAAACTACTAGCCATTACAACCACAAAAACAGTCCATCTCTAAGATCTTTGATGTTTGTTGAAAATAAAGTTACGTGTGTTAGGCGACTCATCACTGGGGACAACAATAAGAGGACGTGCCTGCAAACAACCTGAAAAGAATTGCACTTTCTAAAAATATTGTGAGAATGTAAATACACTGTGTTATAAGTGGCTGATATCGTCACAAACAAGTTGCTACAAAACGTGCAAAGACGTCATATATTTTGATAGAAAGGAGATAGCGCTGGTTATATACTACCAATTTTTCACCAAATCTGAATAATATAGATCCCTAATGTAGTTACAGTGTTCAAAAGAAGTACCCCTTTTGTTGATTTAAAAAAACAAACAAATATCAGTGAATATAGGAATAATTTAACCCTCCCAAGATTGATTCTTTCCTGAAAACAATTTCTTTGGTAAAAAATAATCCCATTTTCCAAAAATGATGCTTTCAACATCCCATACATGTGATGTAACGGTATCGTTATTAACGAATTTTTATTTCTTGACCTTTCTGTCTATGATACCCCCCCCCCACCCAAATAGCTCCAAATGAGTTCTCCACGTATACATTAATGGGCATACTGAAGCACCCGGCATTAAAAGTGGTGGTTTTCTTTATTAGATTAGCTTCAGGTAAGAGGCTGGATGCTGACATCCAACCTCTTAATTCATCCAATCTCTGATTACCATTTTTTTTTTGGCTCGTATGCCTTCATCAAAGAGAACCGTTGCTCTAGATCTTTGTAACTGTTTCAATCTACCATTTTCAACGAAAGAACTAAACATCACTACAAACCTTTTTTCTCCTCCTATAGTGATTTTCCCATTTTTTGAAACAAGGACTGAATATAAACTGAAAATAAAGAAAACCCATTCATGTCAACGAATCATTGTTTTATACTTATACTAAAAGATGATTGCGGGAATTCTGACAAACCTTTAATACATATACCTGTATGATGTGCCGAGTTGGGAACAATTTTTCTTTAGCGAACTTTATTAGTTTGAAACGCTAAAATGGACTTGCCCTTTTGTTTACCATTGGCAACTTTTGGTCGAATGAGGGCGTTATATAAGGTTGGCAATTCGAGTCCTTGATCCTCTTTAAATGGCATTGAAAACAAATGACGTAATGCGGAATTAAGGCATGGATAATTTTGAATTTCAGGAGCAACCTGATTCTAAACAATTTATTTACCTCCCAAGTAAAAAAACAGTGTATCTGCTCTGTTATTTTTACATCTACCGTGTTGGGTTTATTTTTGATAGCACACGTGACAGCCTATATTGATGCAAAATTCTCTATAATTATAAAAATATAAAATTGAACCAATAAAAGTGAAGTGATGACCTTTTAACAGGGAGCGGTAAATTTGACAAGATTGTCTATTTTTACAGTCGAACCAGACTGCCTACATATTTTGTATTTTCAGCTGTTGTGTCAATTGTGTTATGGAAAATCTAATCAATGCAAAGGGATTGAAGAACAAAAATGGCACCGTGTTGTCCTTTCCTTGAGGGGGTGTTTCAAGTGGCAGTAGCGACGTCAAGTGTTTTGAGAAATAGGCTTTAAGTTTGTTTAATTTATTTCCGTTGGTGCCCTATACACTCGAACGCTAGTGAATCGATGGCTATTGTTATTTAATGAGGCAATGCAAACGATGAAATTTGGTGTTGAAATGAGCAAGATTTTGAGGTACACCTTTTAACTATAAAATTTATTTTCTCGGCCAAATGAAAAGCAATAATTTTCATTTTTTCGCTTTCAAAGTAACATAATTCGCTAATGAAATATATTTCCAAAATTTCTATTATTTAAAGCACATCACATTTAGAGAATAAAAGATAGGATTTTGTCTTTTGCCTATCCAATATCGTGTCATAATGGATGGGCTGGCCAATATTTTTATCGTAGTGGATACCGGCTGCGCCGGCATCCACTTCTCAAAATATTTTATTCTCATTCTTATTCAGTTTTAATGTAATTTTTGCGAGAAAAACTGCCTTTTTTTTAGAAAAAAATAAAGTTAATTTTGTGAGGACATCCCCGTTGTACTAAATGAACGAAACCATCACGAACATCTAAGCCGCCGAATCGCGTTTTAGTTCTCGCACGTGTATTAAGCGAACGCATTATCGCGCAATCATTGAGGAGCAACAAGCGTGCCGCCGTTGCGTGGCGGCGTGCGCCCTGACTAATATCACTATCAACTATTGTGAGATATTATACACCAGGAAACCAATCAAATTACGTGAATTCTTTACAAGACGCACCCATTGAATAAGAAATGTCTATATATCATAGTTTTGTTAGAATGTCGGTTTTTATTGCACAATTGTGCCATACCTACTACCAATTTTGTCAAAATCAACTCGCAAATGTATCCATGGATGGATGATTTTGCAAGCCACAATAGAAATATCGATTATTTCTGCTGATTATGAAATACTGAGTTGGACATTTTGGCAGGTGAAATCAAAATGCATACGGATATTCTGACGTAATTATAATATATAGACCCATGCGATGTGCCCTATTCGCTGTAGAAGTGACGTAAGTCTACCATAGCAATTTTTGAATAGATCGCGCTGCACTACAACGTTCACTCGCTGCCTTTATTTAACCATAATTGTTAATCACTCGCATCTGTAAAATACGTATCTTTGAAAAGAGCGGTATTGTATTCAATCTATGATTGCAGATATACAATAGTAATGAGTGCCACCTGCTTGTAGGCGATCTATTCAAAAATTGTATTCATCTATTGCTATGGTAGTTAGAGGGAAAAGGCCGATAGAACATCATAAACAAATTGAGATGTTGTGATGCACAGCGTTATGGATTATTCGCTTTCTGGTGCATGAGATCGAACCCAACTGCGACAGTTTCATATAATGCTCTTTACAGTGTTTTATTAAAATAGTACATTATTAAACCATGCTAGGTCTCCGCTTGGCTCACCGTCCTGAGGAGCGTAAAGCCATCTGACTTCGTCTATACTCTTACCGTGCTTACTGTTTGGACAATAATATTATACAAACGTAATACCACAGAGCTTGAACTCGCTCATTCTGAAAAAAATGTGGTCCTCTGAGATGAAACTGTTATCAGTGGTTAGATAGAATACGTGTTAAAATTTAAACAACATGGATTACCAGGTGAACCACGAAATTATAGGCTAACAAAAAGTTCTGTAAACGTTTACGTCGCTCTCCTGGTAATCCGTGTTGGTTATTTTTCTTTTTGTATTCTTACAGTGTATTTGAAAGATTTAAATTAATATCCCCATCGCAAAACAGACGATAAACTAAAAATAAAGTACTACGTGCAAAAAAAAAGAATAAACCAACCTTGCGCAATATGAAATATCTGATCACGTTGTAACTTCTTACAGGACGAAACACTATAGCTGCGAATAATCAATTTATAAAAATAATATTGTGACTACAAGAAATGTCCACCTGTTATACTAATACAGGTGATGCTAGTTTAGTTGCTATTATCTAGTTCTTCTCATATTTTTATTTGACATATTCTGCCTTAAGGCCACCCCTGTATAAATATTCATCCGCACAAAATTTTGACAGATAATAAAAACAGGGCAGTACTAAATGAAAAACAGTTTTCATAACCGGGCCTGTAAAATACCTCGTATAGTTCGGTCAAGTTGTTATTATTTGGAAAAAAGGCTCCAGGCGTTACATTGTATTTTTAAACAGATTCGTGAAAAAGATTTGTTTAAAATTGGTGAATCGGTAACGGCAAACTATTTGCATCTAAATTTCAACTAGCCTGAAGAGAAAATTGCTGGCAGAGTGTGAACAGAACTGAGACTGTAAGAGGGGTTTATAAGCCGAGTCATAATGACTCACATTGTAAAATCGACATTTCTTATGGGACCAACCCATTAGTCCGAGTTAGGGTTAAAGTTAGGGTTTAGGGTATTTTAGATTAGGATTAGGGTTAGCATTTGAATTATTGTTAGTGTAAGGGATAGGGGTAGGTTAAAATTAGATTATAGGTTAGGGTCAGGTGAAGTTTCTAAGAGTTAGGGTTAGTGTCAGTGGCGTGCGCAGCACATTGAAAGGGGGGGCAGGTTGTTCTGTTCCCCCGAATGGAGTCTGATTAGGAGCAAATTTTGACGTTTTTAACGGTTTTCCCCCAAATCTCCCGAATGATCAACAACACTGGAACGCCACTGGAACTTAGGGTAAGGGCAAGGGTGTTTCTGTCTTGTAACCCTTTGGACTAATTGGGCGGTAATCTTTTCGATCATGCCTATAGTTACCTTTGAAGTGAATCTTTATTGTTAGACCTCGGAAAGAATATTTTTGGTTTCTCTAAATAAATTTAAAGTTCATTATTTGCAGAATCAACCGCCAGATGATAATTAAATCTCAGATAATTAACTGCCAGATGATAATTAGATGATAATTAATCTCTTTAGAATTCCGGAGTGCTCGGTCGTTGATCTCTTCCCATAATTCTTGAATTAGTTTAAAATGTAAATGAGCACTCCATTAACAACTGTACACAAATGCGGGTTACTCTGAATTAGTGTGGATATTTTATTATTTCTGTAAATTTATACAGGGTGTCCCAGAATGATCTATACCGGGAAAGTTTGATTTTTCTAGGTATGAAGGGCATTATTAACGGTACTATTGTTTTAAATTCTAAGATCTACACATATTTAGCTTTCTCTACAATTTTAGATTGTAGAAATTGGATGTTTCTAATAGAAGGATATTGCATAAAAATGGTGAATTTAGGGTTTTCACAAATCAGCCTATTTTGAAAATCTGTAAAATTACCAACTGTTAAACACAAAGTTATTTGTAAAATGTTACATGTACTTGTGTCCTTACTTTCCTAAATAGTCGATAACTAGGGCCTATCGATTATTTATGATGTTATGAAGTTGTTACGCTTCTTTGTTGGCAGTTTTGAAAGATAATTACTGCGGTGTCCGAGTTTCATAATTTCAAATGCCGGCGAAGATGGGTTTGTCATGAAAGTATAGAGAATGTTTGTCCTTAGTGTCGTAGAATTTATTTATGTCCACAGTATATTGGCAAATCGACAGCTACGTAACGGAGAATATTAAAATTGACTGCGGGGGATCCTTGAGGAAGGTAAATTCTCTGTAATAATGAAGTTTTTGAATAAAAATTGTGGTAAAAATATTACATAAAAAGTATGTTTTAACCTAAATATCTGAAGTCATATTGAAATGTTACACTTAATACCATACCAAGAATTGTTCAGCGTTGTACGCTCTACATCTGTGCCAAATTAGATGCATTTCCTACAAAAGAATGTAGGATTTCTCCAACGGCTGGACGATGGTAATAAAGCATCCATGTGGTATGATGCCTTTGCGCTGTAAATTACAAAATTTAGTTTTTGTCAATTTTCAGTAATGTCAATGTCACGCCTAAACGCATCAAGCTATTTCCATAAAAATCACAGATTAAGTAGGTGACATATGTGCCATTGTATTGCACTTATCAAAATTAGATACACTCTTGACTATGTATTTAAAAAAAAAATTCAAACACGGTATAGATCATTCTGGGACACCCTGTATAGTCTAATATGGAGGATACTAGATATTGCCAGATACAGTTGGGAAGTACAAGCTTCTGTATAAACCAATCATTAAAAAGACACACATTCCTAACACTTCACTGTCCTTTATATTCTTTTTAAAATTACAAGTATGTTAAAATTATAGTTCATTCATTTAAGGTGGTAATACACCTCTTGATAATTTATGACTATTTTTGCATTTTTCTCCAAAAAATAATAACACACTGGTAACAAAAGGTATGTTTATTATAGGGATAAGGAATCCAGTTACTACACTGGAATTTCAGTGACTCAAGACACGCGGTACGTAATTTATGATAAGAAAAGTGGTACCTCACTTCTTAGTAGTAGTAAGAGTATGAGCGGCGTGAGCCGCGAATATTCTTACAAACTAGTAGCACCCACCAAAATACTCTTAAGTAGGAGGTGTGCTCTATAACCAACTGTCCTGGTCTCAAACTTGTCATCAACTCCAATTTGTTTATCTATAAACCTGTCACCAATTCCAATTCCTTTACCTTTGACAAGAGTTGATCTATACGTAGGGACAAGGCAGATAATTGGGGAAATCATTTCATGGGGTCTGAAGGAGCAAGGTAGAGGTCATTGTATGTGTCTGGATTTATAGACTGGTTTTGACCGTTTGTTAATTTGACAGCCTTGATTTCTTCCTATACATTCATTTCCCATTTTTTTTTCTTTCTTTACCTTCTTCCTTTTTTCTTTCTTCCTTATTTTCTTCTTCTTATGCATTTCTTTCTTTCTTTCTTTTCATCCTTCCTTTCTGTTTTCTTTCATTTTTTCTTTCGTTACTTCTTTTTTCCTTCCTTTCAATTTTCTTTCTTTCTTTCTTTTTCTTTCCTCAGCTTTTAACCATAGGCCTTCATATTGTGATGTTTCAAACATACTAGTAAGTCAAATATGGTACATGTCTGTTGTCACTACTACTAATAATTGAAAGGTGGTCTCTTAACAAGAATGATCTGGTTAGTTTTATATGTGAGGTGAAGGTCAGAGTACAGAAGTTGTCTTTGCCAATCCAAAATATTGCCTATTGGTTTTACACCCACTTAGATGTTTACAACATCAATCTGTCTCAAGAATCTGTTCTCGGTCAAGTATGTCACATATCTGTTATCACTTACTGCTATAATTGAAAGTGTTCTCCTATTAGAAAGTTCTCTTCCAAAAAGACAATGCACAGTTCATATTGCATTGTACAATTTTAATATGGGAAATTATAGCACTGCTGGAAAAGGGTACGGTGTGCTACTAACATATATAATGAACTACTTGTCTTGAATCACTGAAATTTCAGTGAAGTAATTGGATTTCTTATAATATACATAACTATTGTTACCAGTGTTTAGCTACTTTTTGAGGAAAATACAGAATTATTCACACAATTTATCAGGGGGTGTAGTACCACCTTAATGCCTAAACAAAGAACCGTGATTATTTTTGCCTGTTAATACTCGTATTTAAAACATTAGGATCCTTTCCGATCGATTTTTTTTCCGAGTTTACGGTCAATGCCTATAAATTCAATTCCAATCAACATCTTGATGGTGAAAAAATGCGTCTGTTTATTGTTCAATTAAAGCATTACATAGAAACGCTCTTCGTTCTATTTCCATGTGTAATTGATTTGACATTGAGAGATCGCGCGATTTGCTTTATAATTGTTTTTATAGTTTCTGATCAACTCCTCTTGTGATTTGAGTTTAATTTCGTTCAATACCTTCGTGCCCTTTAGAATGCGCATTCATTATTAAAAGTGATTCCCATCTGTGGGTAACCTAATCTGTTAAAAAAGGTTAACCTGTTTTGGCCTGATATTTATTTACAAATTTGTGGTTAAATGTGACTTTAGTAAGAATTATTGAAAATCCTTTTCAAGCACTTCATTGGCAAGTGGGATGTCCTTTTAAAACATCCAAACCTATATGCAAGGTAATTGAGAAAGTTGTAGATACAATTAACTGCTGAAAAGGATACACAATTACACATTATACTGAATGAAACCCAGCAATTGCGTGGAGGTGGTGGAAAGAGTTAATGCAACCGAGAAAACAGATCTGACTCTATCAGTAAAATCCAATGATATTGAATTCCTAACATACTTCGCTTTAGCCCTGTTTTAGTAGTCCTATAAGACATGACAATGCTGAGTCTTATGTTCTTTATAATGAAACCTGAACTTATTGGGTGATTGCCTGACCGAATTGTGTTCTTTTTATAAAACCGCTTTACACTTGTTTTAAGAGTTCCTATAACAGTTCTTATTTGGTAAACCTCTTTGGTTGCGTGACCGAATTGTTTTGTATTTTCGGACATGTGGAACCTAGAATAGCATACTAACCTGAATTTAAAACAGTCACTTGCCTGTGCTTTAACTAAACTGTGCCTATAATCAGCGTGCTTCACAAGCGAGCTTGTAAACAGAATGTGGCGCTATTTCATTTGTAAAAGCATGCAACGAGACAAGCAGTGTTATAAGCGAACCAAGTATCATATTTAAGGCATTGTCTGTGATGAACAAGCAGATTTACGGATTGTGATAGTTTAATGTATTTGAAACATGATGCAAATGCAAACAAGATTTTTAAAAGGACGGCGACGAAGAAGAAGAGGAATAAGAAGAAGATAAATAAGAGAAGGAAAAGAGAAGGAAAAAGGTGAAGGAAAAAGAAGATGAAGAAGAAGTTTGTAACTAGTAATGCTTCCGATGTTTTAAAAAAGCGCATTGATTTATAGTGCGCTAGACACAACGCCTAGACGTTGGTCCACAAGCCTCAGCACACTTTACAGGTTTTCGGTGACCACTACGGTCCCAAAAAGCAATGCAGGAAAGCAGTGCAGGAAACACCAGTAGCAATTGCTAGATCAGGAACTGATAATTTTGCCACAAACTCATTTATAAAGAAATACACAAAAGCAACAGAGGCAAAAGTGCCGGTTAGAATGCGATGCAATAAATTCCTGACAATGCAATAAATGATTAAGGCTTTGTATTGAGACGTGGATGTTAAATAGATGCAGGGGCTATTTGATACTTTACCGGAGACACATATGATTGAATACAGAGTAAAATATTTAGAATACCACGTACTATTTGACACAAACCTCAGGAAACAGAAGCTACATGATCTGAGAACTTGGGATTGTCGGGAAGATACAACTACATTTAGAGTTAAGTTATGAGAAAGGGCAAACGTGCTTGCAATAAAAGCGACGGTACTTTCACAGTGCATATCGTCTATTTTGGAAACAAAGCAAACTGGAGTGGGGTCTAGGGTTAGGGTTAGAGTTAGGGTTAGGGTTATGGTATAACAGCAGTGGTTTTGATACATTAAATACTTACAACATGGTTATAAGGCCAATAGAAAACCTCGGGTCGCGTTTGTATTGAAACGTTTTCTCTCCCAATAGTGTAGTAATAACTCCAAAGAAACACTCTTTTATGTTACTACCTTTCAATCAAATGAACTATATATAAATTTAATATAAATTAAATATGACAATCAAAACATATCAGGGCTTAATAGAGCGCTGTAAGATGAAGTTTCTCTTTCCAAATGGTAGAAGCGCCCACCTACCGACACTCCCATTCTTGTCTCTAAGGGCAGACGAATTTTTTTTATTAGCCTAATGTTGAAATCGAGTTGAAAAACTCAGTTTGATACTGCGCGATATAAGACCTTTGAATTGACCATTCAATTGATATATCATACAGGGATTTGGGCATCATTCTGTGCATGTATGAACTTTAAAGGTTCATTTTGTTGCATCATTTGGTCTTATTTATTTTTTAAACGTTCCAGGAATGGAACAATTTGACCAAAAGTTCACGTTTTTATGATATCTCCATAATTGCTGTTTGTAACTGAATCTGTATTTATATTTAGATTTCTTGGTGTATTGCCGTGAAAAAAGTATGCTTTTGTTCTTACGCAAATAAGGAGTATTTCGTGATCTTAGCATCCTCTTTAGATATCCACACAAAAAGGCTATTCCCAAAATTTCAGTTGATTCCGATTTCGGGTTTGCGAGTTATGCATTATTATGTGTATTACACTGCTCCATAGGATAGGTAACTGTTGTAATTCAAATTTGACGATATTTTTGGTAAAATAATTAATCTACAAGACATTTTTGGTACATAAACATTATACAACCAGAGGTTTCTAGTGCTATAAAAATCTCAACTTTTTTGAGAAAAGTGTGGGGCGAGGCTGTGGATTACAAAATGTCCCTTTAAGAAGATATGGCACTTTTACTACATGCATGTCTGCACAGCTACTTCAAATTACATGTTATAAGAGCTACACATGCGTCATGAGTAAACAGTGCACAAGGGATAGGAAAAATAAGACGACGTGCTGTGATAATACAGTTTCACCAAATTCCGGATCTCCAATGAAATTAAAGATTTACATCAATACATTTTCTTAACTTATCACGGCAACAAAAACATCTGTTTGCTGTGTTTCCATTTAATCTACCTGTCTAGCTGTGATTCCAAAATATTTTTAGTTTCAAGCTCAGAACATATGTGACCATCCATTTCAAACCGCTCGTAAAGTCGGCAAATTGTATTTCGAGTTGTATTCATATTTATCTAATGTTTGACCTACATGTTTCTCATTTTAGTGTCAGTCAAACGCCAATCTGTAATCCTGTTGTTGAAGAGGATAATAAGCTTATACTTATGTATGTATAGAGTTAGTAAATAAGTCTAGTCTTTATTTGCTTTGGCCAAATCCTGTTCAAGTAATGGGTTAACTAGCAATCAACAATGAGAGGACATTCCTGAACTTCGTTGACTTGGGGATGATTTGAAGTGACCGCCAATTATGACAATTTGATATGTAATACCAGCGATGTGGAAAAAGAGAAATAATGTACCCTTTTACTGAAGGAGCAAAGTTTAACAAGCCATAACTCTGCTTCTGGATATTGTTTGAAGTCAAATGATATATCATTGTAAAACTTATGATATATATTCTAAACACGGAAGGAATCAAAATTGACCAGGGGCCGACTTTACGGGTGTTTCGACGTGGACCGTCACATATTGGGAGGACAAATATTTGAAGAATCTACTTTACATGTAATAAAGTGTGACCCTTTGGGTGGAATATTTATCGTACAATTCTATTTGATCACTTTTTTGAATAAAAATGCGACTGATATCGGATGTGCAAGGGCCATGGCAGCCCCGCTAATATCACGATTAAGTAATAACGAGCAATATGTGTGACCGTACACCACGAATGAGCCGTAAATTCGGGCCCGGTCAAATTTGTTTTATTTCGGGTTTTGAAAATTTTAAAATGCTATATCCTTTGACTTCAAACGATATCCAGAAGCGGGGTTATGGTTTGTTGAACTTTGTTCCTTCAACAAAATGGTAACCATTTTTCGGTTCTACATGTGTCTTTTTCCACATTGGTGGTAATAGATATCAAACGGTCATAATTGGCGGTCATTTTAAATCATCCCCAAGTCAACGATGTTCAGGAATGTCCCCTCATTGTGAATTGTTAGTTATATACGTACCTAGACAAAATACAATGCTTGTAACCCAGATAAAGGTAGAAGCTTATTATCCTCTTCAGCAATATGATTATTGATTGATTTAAAAGGTGTTTGACTGGCGCTATCAAATTGAGGTACCTATGAATACGACTTTCATGCAGATTTTACACTCTAACTCAGAATACAACATAGGACATTTACAGCTCATTCGTGGTGTATTGTCACATATATAATACGATGCTTCGGCGTCTCACTGAATCGATCACGCTTTGCTATCACAATGATTAAATTACCACCAAATCCATTTATTTAAATAAGTTATACTTCTTGATTTCATAACAGAAAACAAATATGTAATGTTAATTACCTTGGTCCAGGATCTTAGATAAATCGTTCCGCAGTTTCATATAAAAGGTGTAAGGTAGTAATTCCATACTGTCGCAACGAAATATTTTTTGTGCCAGAATGAATGCCAAAGGCAAAGAGACAGGAATATTAAATCATTTAAAACAATAATGAACGAGCCAGATTGAATTTTTCAGAACTATATTGAGGCGAAAATATTCTGATTTCGTCATAGTAAGAGGAAATCGGTAGACATTGGCTGCCAGGTATATAGATCTATCTGTGTCACTTCCTATATTTAACTATTTC